>NC_083332.1:27549594-27863594 GCF_963455315.2 Globicephala melas
CATGTATAAATTTTACCATAAACAATTATGCATATCAAAAAGACACTAACTTTAAAAAGGTACAAAAAAAAGGAAAAACCTGAATTACAGAAAAGAAAGTCAAATTTATTTAATGAAAAACTAGAATTAATAAAAATTAGCAAATACACACAAAAAAATATACACACACAGCAGCACTATGTATTGACTCACATAGGGGAAAAGCAGTGGTCCAAGACCACTCAACATGGCTTGTCAGTTAAAGGAAAAAAAAAAACCAAACACACACACACACACTCACGCACACACACAAAAAAACAAAACAAAAAAAACAAGAACCCAATATTTTTTAACAGTACACTCAATCTACAACAAACACAAATTCAGAATTATTTTACAATGCTTCCTTTCTTAATACAAAAGATGCCCATCTTGGGTGTGTGTGTATATATATATATATATATATATACACACACACACATATATATATATTTTATTTTCAGTGGTTTACTGTTGACTTATTTTTAAATATATTAGTGTTACTACATGCAACTGTTTCCTGTATTTAACAGCCTTTCATTTACCTTCCTGTTTCTAGCTTCCACCTACCAAAAGCTTCTGGTTGGTAGGCAGACAGGTGCCTTATTCTCTGTGAAATTGAATGCAACGGTTTTAAACACTGGCCAGAAAATGTTTGATTGCCATTTCAACACATGGAAATAGTTACATTGATGCCTAAATTGCCATTTTCTGCAAAAAGCTGTGCAATGCTGGTGTCAAAGACTAGGCAGTCACTATTCATAATGGCTGTTGCAATTCCCTCATGAATAGATCGAGGAGTGGCTTCCCAAGTCAATCGCCGCCTATGACCATTTAGCTCAAGTCGATAAGCAAAATTTTCAGCTTGCTTGCGTGTTCCTATCAGCTGTACAATTGCAAAGAATTGCTGGTGACCATCGTATTTTTCCTGTTTCTCCAAGACTAACATGAAGTGAAAGCCAAAACAGGACTGCATCATCACCCAGTCAACAGCACCAGGAAGATTAATGTCTGTAGCAAGGAAAACTATATCCTCTCCCTGTAGGGTTGTAATAGACTTATGCTGATGCATCAGATGCGGCATTACAGCATCCAAAGAGCCTTGCCATTTACAGGAAGCACCAGGGCACGGACAGGAATAAGGCCTAAACTCACAGAGCTCTTCGTGGTCTGCTTTTTCTGTGTGTGGCAGAGTTATTTCACATCCAGAAGAGGCATATTTACAAGGGAAAAGTACTGAATTGGCCACCTTCTCCATAGCCAAGTTGCGAATGGATCCCAACGGGCCCCGGCATGTTGGACAACACGTGAGCTTTGGGCGACAGTTGCTACAAACAAGATGGCCACTCTGACACTGAAGAATGGGTGGTAACACATAGTCAAAGCAGACCGGACACTCAAAAAGACTCGCCAAGTCATTGTTGGACGCAGTTGTGCCAGTCAGGGCAGGTACCCTCTGGGATGGTGTACACTTTGAGGTTCCAGTAGGTAATGCTGTTGCAGTCTGACGGCTCATTTCTGTAATAAAAAACATAAATAAAAATAAAAGGAGGCAGGAGAAAAATAATTACAACGATAACTTGTTTTATATAAATAATGTTTACATGCCAGAAATACTTAAGTTTCATGCAGAATTTACTGTAAGCAAAAAGGAAAACGGTTTAAAAAAACATAAATTACTTGAAGTATGTGCATTGTACACTGGATAAAATCTCTTTTCAAAATGTTCCAGAGCACATTTAGAATTCCTTTTCTCTAAAAATAATGTTAAAAAAAATCATCCTTGGATGGAATAAATGCTAAAATAGAAACTGGACCATAACAACTAAGGAACACTGTACAAGTAGTTTAAGTTCAATGCAATCAGTTTTGACTGGAATTCCTCCTCCCTCTCTGTGTTCACCTGCCCTACTCACTCTATTTCTTCCTCATTCTTAAGGCAGCTGTTGATAGCTCCAGTGAGTTATATACGTGATCCAAAGGACCACCAGGGCACTCTGATTAACTCCTCCTAATGGTGGAACAGTTATCTGCTCTAGAGGTGTATTTGGGAAAGGGAAGGGGTTACAAGGGGAAGGGTCTACTGCCATTCCATCATCCGTCTGCATGGAATGTTAACACCAGCTAGGTATTAACCTTGTTTCCTACTGATCTGTGCCCCCTTCAAAAGTGAGCAAGTATGGAGGAGAAATGGAGGGCCATCCTCAAATAAAAGATTTGAGTCTGGTATTCAAAGAAAGTAAACCATTCTACTCTACTTCCATTCTACAATATAAATCAGGTATAATTTACAAAGCAGGAGAGTCAGGAAAAGATAAATAAAGAATAAAGATAAAAAGCATCAGAGAGACTCACACAACATTGGGGGTGAGGGATAGAGCCAACAGGTAAAGAACTCCTTGTACCCTAGAGTTCACCAGTGTTGCTGAAGCATTCATCAGTACAGTGATAAACATTATTTAATAAATGCCATCTGGAAGAAATGATCAACAATATTAACTAACTTGTTAAGCTAAATGAAAGATAAAACAAGCCACCTTTTCCCAGAAATCTACCTTTGCTAGGATATAGTGGGCCGCTTTCTTGGGGGTGACAAAAAAATCAGTCTACTGATGTCCTAAGAGTATACTCCCAATAACCATAAGCCATATTTCTACAAAATTAAACTCCTCAAATTTAATGTTTTCTCAATTATAATTGTTACTGTTGGAAAGAATTTAACTTCGAAAAATAATGCTGTTATCAATGTGACCACATAAATGCAATTTGGCTTCTATTACTCATAGATTGCTCAAGGATGGACACCTTAAATAGGGACTGAGAGTGAAAGAAAAACAAAAAAACGCCAAAACAGATCAATTCCACTGTCACTAAAGGTATATTCTAAAGTACAAGGGGAAACAAAAGTACCACAGAATTCTATCATAATGTGGCTCATCACATGGATTTAGGACAACAGGAATCAACTCTCATCACTGAAGCCCTCTATAACCCCGGTATTCCAGCCCAACAAAAGCACTATAAAGGAACTCTGCTGTAATCCAGTTTCCCCTGAGGAGATTCTTTGTGCATATGATGATCCATGCATTTTGTTTTAGATCACTAGTAAAACAATGGGCTTATCAGCATTGCCAAAATATCCTGTACGTTTATTTCATGGTCCATTTTATGCTGCTCATTTAAGAGAGCAACATAATAACTGGGAAGTGGTTCCTTGGACACAAAATAATCTAAGCCACCAATGCCTTTCAAATCACTAAACCAAAACAGCTAGTCACACGTCGAGAGGCAGTAAACTCAGTTTGTATTCAACATAATGTAACTATTAAGCAAGAAAAGTATTACTGTTTTAATTTCTTGACCGAGCAAAATAGTTATACATTTATCATCAATAGTTCAGGCTCATGTTACAGTGTACATTATTATTTTTCCAACATTGTAGAAAGCACAACTTAAATTCCTATTCAAAGTGTGAAAACAAGCAAAATGTGGCGTCTATTTCTTGTGAATGGAAGTATTGCAGGATAGCAGCTACTAAAGCTTCCCAAAGCTCGGAAGGTGGAACCCAGCTCCATCTTCAAAGAGAGAAAGAGCCCCAACCCACACACAGCCCTGCAGTAGGAACCAAGGACTCAAGTGTCTGGACAACTCTGCAGGAGTCATGACATAACCTGAAGTTTGATTTAAATTGAGAAAAGTACACAGCTGACCAAAGGAAACATCACTGCCAGCTCAATTATGGTGCAGCCATTCCCTGATCCATTTAGATTCCACTGGCTCACACAACTTTCCCATTTCACAGTTTAAGCAACCCAGTCTCTTAATGGCAGTACCTTTTCTCTTCTTTGTCCCAGATGCTGGTAAACAAGTAAGCAAGACGCCCCTCCAGGAGTACAGAAAAGGTAAGGGAGGCTTCCCCGTCATGAGAAGCCAGGCAGCTCATAGCCTTTCCCCCAGAAGTAAAGACGACTTGCAACAGAGGGCCGTCCTGGACACCTTTTGTTCCTAAACATGTCCCGGGTCAAGTTTTCAAGAAGGGAAGGCACGTGCCCTGCTCCATACACTGCATTCAATACTCCTCAGAAGCACTGGCTACAGAGGCAGAGAACTGAAGCCCCCATCCTGTCTCAAGAGGAGCCGACCACACCTCCCCATGAGCTCAAATTCGCCTGCGTCTCCAAAAATGGGAGCCATTGCCGAGCTGTCCTCTGCTGGGCCCTAAACCTTCGTCTGTCTGTCTCGGAAGTCTATCTTCCCCAAATTCATCGGCTAGGCTCCAGCCAGCTCGGTGAAGGACAAGACTGTAGGGTGCGTGGAAGCGACCGGACGAGGAGTTGCGGTCTCGGTGCCAGCTCGAGCTACTGCTGCAGGGTCCGGCCCGCAGCTGGGAGGGCCCGCTCCACGCAGAGTTTCAGACTGTGCTGTGCTCAGGGCGGCGGCTGCCTCTGAGGGCGAAGGGCGGGGCGGCGCACGGGGGGGGGGGGGGGGGGGGGGGGCCGGGGCGGGGATTAAGGCTCCACCCCACTCAGCCTAGGGCGGTTCTAAAACAAGCAGCGCGCGACTCCCACCAGCCACCCAGCCGGAATAAACCCGAGATCCCCGCGAACCTGGCGACACTGCACACGCCACAGCATTTCCACCAGCTTACAAGTAGGCAGAAACACTCCGCTTCTGTAGGCCCAAACAGTCAGATATAGGTAATTTCGGTTGGTTTCGGCTGGTTTCAACCCAAGATCTGCACAGAATATATGGGAAATCCGTGGCCAGACAAGCACTCTTCTCTGCAGTACACTCTCTCGGTTAACCGTGAGAACGCTAGATTTTTATACAGTAAAAACATTCTCCCTACTTCGTTCAATAACTATTTATCGGGCGTCAACTACCTTATTTCCTCAATTGTAACTCACTTCCCCATTTTCACCGCACCTTGTTTTAAACTCCCCCTTCTCCCTTCGAGAAGACTTCGCAGTGAGAGTAGTAAACACACATAACCATATTAAACTCCTGCTTCAACCTTCAAATTGAGATTTTATTCTCTTCCCACTCTAGGAAAGCCAACTTAAACGGCCTTATTAAACAGAGTAGCTTGTTTTGTTTTTAAACAAGCATTACCCTTGCCCCAATAAAGTCCAGGGCCTCAGATTTGCATTGCGTCAGCTCAGGCATTCAGAGGTTTAACCTGTCATTACATCATGCTTAGGGCAGCCTTTAAAGGCAGCAAGAGCTGGTAGTGGGGAGTGAACCCTATGCTGCAAATTGTAGATTGCCCATTTTCAGCATAAAATCTTAACTCTAATCACTTACCCACCCTATATAGTGTGTTCAGTCACCTCAACCTCATTTTGATATTAGGAATAGAAATATAATTGAAAATAGTCTGTTCACTGACAAATATAAATTACTATTACCTAGGTTTTTATTTTCTAATACATATTCATTCTATTCAACAGTTAAGTCTCAGGTTTCTACAGCAGGAGACTTAAAATGTTTTAGGCAGGAAAAACTCCAAACAGAATTAAGACAGAGTCTAAATGTGTAAAACAAACAAAAGGGATGACAGATTTCTCAAGCCAAAGAAAAATTTTTTCCCAAACTTCCAAAGGACCTATACAGATCCTTACAACACTATCTGAAAGCCATTAATATATGGACAAACCTCGCAACAAGTGAGTCAGGACAGTAAAAATGTGAGTGTTCTGGAGCCATCTACACTTGGATTCAAACCCAGTCTTCACCACCCGCTCAGCTGTAAAACTGGGACAATATTTCCAGCCTTGCATGGCTTTTGTCTGGATTAAGGGAGACGGGTAAGTTATATATATCATAGGTGGTACATATTCCAAAATATGTTACGTACTCACACAATTCCAAAAGTTAACTTGTTTTGCCTGAGGTCATCAATTAGTTAGAGACATAGAACTTGTGGGTTCCAGATATATACTCTAAAAGATGCCTTTAGCTTGTAAGGTTATCAAAAATGTATACCAAAGATCAACTGCCATTTAACTAATTTTTAGCACAATACAGAATTTCTCCACTAGGTAAAACATTTATTTAAACTGGTTTTACAAGGGAAAATTTCACAAAAACTACATTACACTAAGACAAGCCCATAGAATCCAAAGTTAGCAAAAATCCAAAATTTACCAAGAGTGCACTATTACCTACCCTTTCTAAAATAAAGCCTACATCTCAGGCCCCATTTAGTATAAAGTTTAAACAGATTTTAATTTAGATAAAAACATTTTAGAATCAGCCTTTAATGTTGCCTTAGTAATTTCAGAGTATTTAATCGTTGCTTTGCCACATTCACAAACTTATGACACAAGTAGTCTTAAACTTTTATTCTCAATTTCATGGGGGAAACTTTGTTTCCTATTATAAATTATAAATGACTGATGAAGAATTTCTCTGATTAAAATGAATACACAACAATGTTGTGCTTTTCACTTTCTTGCCTTTTACTAAAGTTACTGCGGCCTGCAAATAATGGCCCCCCTCAAAGATGTCCACATCCTAATGGTTTGTCTACCTCAGACGAAATTAAAACTAAGGCAAGTCTCCTTAAAATTCAACAGCTTAAAATGCCAAAAGTTAAAAATCAAACTTTGTTATAAAACCATAATGCCAAGAAAAAAATTAAGCCATCTATTTTTAGTTTCCAGAACTGCACCAAAGTAATAGGAATTTTAAAAAATTATACAAAGTATTTTCCTAAAAGCTCTATTTTCCTGAAGATAATTCAGAAGACGTTGTAGCCACAGAATCAGAGTTATGTGTCCAGTAAGAGGGATGATCTGAAGTGGGGAAAGCCCAGGACAAAAGACCTGATAGAAGACCTGTAAAACCAGAAGTCTGAACAAAGGTGATGACAGTAAACGGAGAGGAAAATGCAAACCATAACTTAAATGTGTAAAGCAAAGTACATTTGCTTTTTAATGCCTAACACTGTATTTTGAGGCTTCTACACCTGGTAAAAAAAAAAACATATACTTAACCAGAACCCATTAGGCACTATGCTAGATACCAAACTGTAATAATGGATGAAATGCAAAGTAGAAGTGAGATGCCTGTGACACATCTAAGAGATGGAACTCTCATACTCTGCTGGTGGGAATGCAAAATAGTATCACCATATCCTGTCACTGAAGAAAGTCCTATTGGAAAGCATGATTCTACATCCTAATTTTATTTTACTAGCTATTATCCTTATTATTTTTATTTCCCATTGAATCTATATTAACATCAAGAATAAAAGTATTAACATCTCCCAAAACAAGGCAGGTCATTTAATGTGCTAATAGTGAAACTTTCCCTTTCCCACCTGCCAGGATAAAGACTGTACTAAACTTCAAAACTTTTGTCAAAACAATCATTTAAACCTAACTGCAAACATTCTGATTTCATTTCTCACAACTATATCATAAGACAAATACGCATCTTTTTCTTCCCCTTGAATCCTTAATTATGATTCATTTTTTGGTATGGCCATAGTACCTCAAAAAAGTTTTCAGAAAGGGCATGTAAGCAATTAAGTCTCAGTCTTAACAATCTGAAGCTCTTGCACAAGCTTAGAATTCTAGTTCACACCCTTTACCCCTAGAACTACATAAATTCTGCTGTCTTCTGACATGTGACTATGTAGATGAAAAATCTAATGTCATTTTTATTTTCATTCATTTGCAGGTAACCTTTTTTACCCTGACAGGTAGCTTCTAAGACTCTTATCTTTGGAAGAAATTTTCATCAAAACATCTAGATACATGCCATCAGCACTTGCCAAACACGAGGTGAGTATTTTCAATCCCAAGACTTAAGTCTTTTACCTTTGTGGACCTTTCTTCTAATTGTTCTTCGACTCTTACCATTACTCAGTTCTTTTCTTCACATAATCCTGATACTGACTCTCCTGGATCTATCTTCAAGTCACTTATATATTTTTTTCTCATAATTCCAATCTTTGTTTTGCACTGCATTCCAAGAGAACTCATTAAATTCTAATTCATAAATTTGGTTTTGCTAACGTTACCTATCTCTTGGTATGCTAAAGAATTTAATTATGTAGATCCTCAATTTCCAACAAGGGAACAGAGAGTTTGATGGCAGGAACGGCTACTTCCCCTTCCTTTCCCTGAAGTTGGAATGGCCACATAAATTCATACTGCATTGCTCTTGTACTTCCTTAACCCCTCTATTAAAGTTTTCATGTCCCTCATTGGAGCTTCATTGTTGGTTGGTTTCATTCTTACTGCTATAACCTAAATGGTTCCAGGGTCAGCAAGTTAAATACTGAGGCAGGGGAGGGACTTTCCTCCATTCTCACTAAAACAGCTGCCCCAAATATTTATTAATAAGCATACTTATGTACCAGGTATTGTCCTCAATGAGCTTCCAGGTTAAGCATTTACCCCCTGCATTATAGACAGGAAAATAGATTTCAAAATAAATATTTCAGATCACAGAACTACTTTAAGAAAAAAGAAAAAAAAAGGAAGTTGGAGCTATCTATCGAGGAGGACTTAGAAGAGGTGACAAATGGCATCCTAGGCAAACAGACATTATGAAAAATTTTAGACTTGGAAAAGATCTTAACCAGCTCTCTCATTTTCAGAAGAGAAAAATGATACAGAGAAGTTAACTTGCTAGATGTCGTATAAAGTAGGTCAGTGTTCTAATCTGGGCAATATGTTATAATTTCCTAGATCCTTTCAAAGCAGATATGCTTTGGATATTTTCTAATTCAACTTGAAAAATTAACCTTTTCTGAATTTAAGTTTAATAAGATTCAACTGTCTTGCTTTCGCTCCCAACACAAGAGAGATCCAATGTAGCCAGGAGAGATTAAAAAAAAAAAAGATGGGAGATAAAACCTGAAAAAATAAGAGTTACCTTACGTCAGCTCCTTAGAGGGGCCTTTCCTGATCACTTTATTTCTAAAGGCCAGATCACCCTTCTTACTGTCTTCATATTATCTCTTGCCATATGAAATTCTCTTACTAAATAACTTACTTATTGTCTGTCTTCTGCCCGTCTCTCTCTCCACAATACCAGCTTTTCACTGATAACAGCAATTCTCAAACTTTTTTGGTACCAGGAACCCTTTACACCAGTAACTGGCAAACTACAGCTACAGATCACTTGCCTGTTTTTGTAAGTAGTTTTACTGGAACATAGTTAAGCCCATTCATTTACATATTATCTGTGACTGCTTTCAAGGATGGAGTTAAATAAAAAGTTGATCCTATGACTCCTAAAGCTAAACCTATCTGGCCATTTAAGAAAAAAATGTCTTTACTGCTTTAAAGTTTTAAAAAATTATTGAGGACCCCAAAAGAGCATTTTGTCAATGTGGTTTATATGTATTAATATTTACAATATTAGAAATTCAAGCCAAGAAGTTTAAAAATATTTGTTAAAATTACCATCACATTTTTTACAAAACAATTAAAAATCTATTACATAAAATGTTTATGAAAAATAACTATCTTCCATAATAGGGAGAAGAGTGTTTATGTTTTATATTTTTTGCAAATCTTTTTAATATCTGATGCAATAAAAAATACTGTTGGATATTTAATATCTGCTTCTGCAATTAATCTGTGAAGATACCACATGTCATGTAGCCTCTGGGAACCTCACTTTACTCTCATGTCTCATTATTGTGAAAAAAAGTTTTGACCCTCAAAGGGTCTTGAGAACTCCCAGGATCCCTGAACCACTAACTTCTGGTTCAAGAGCTCTGTACTACAATATAAACTTCATCAGCATAGACCTTGTTTATTTTGCTCACGCTTCTATCTCCAGCACCTAGGACAGTACCCAGCCCAGACCAGGTACTCAAATATTTCTGGAAGGAATGAATAAATCAAGTACAACAGTATGAAAGATTCCAAATAAAAGAAATAGCATGTATACAACCACAACTCACTCATCCCTGATGACCCCTAAGGTAGAATATATCTGTTACTTGCTATAACATTAAAGAGAGTGAATTCACAACTAAGATTTAAAATTCACTTTAAATAACACTATTTTACAACACACTATGCTTATCTTTGACAAAGGAGCAAAAGGCAACACAATGAAGAGAGGCTTCAACAATTGGTGCTGGAACAGCTGAGTATCCACATGCAAAAAAAAAGGAATCTAGACACAAATCTTACACCTTTCACAAAAATTAACTCAAATGGATCACAGATCTAAATGTAAAATACAAAACTATAAAACTCCTAGAAGATAACAACACAGGAGAAGATCTAGATGACCTTGGGTTTGGCAATGACTTTTCAGAAACACCAAAGGCATGAACCAGGAAAGAATCAATTGATAAGCTGGACTTGATTAAAAGTAAAAATGTCTGCTCTGCAACAGTCAGGAGAATGCGAAGACAAACCAAAGATTGGGAGAAAATGTTTGTAAAAGACATATCTGATAAAGGACTATATTATCCAAAATACAGCACAGAACTCTTAAAACTCAACAAGAAAGCGAACATGCCAATTAAAAAACGGGCAAAAGACCTTAACAGACACCTCACCTCATCAGATATACAGATGGCAAAGGAGCATATGAAAAGGTGCTCCACATCATTTGTCATCAGAGAAATACAAATTAAAACAAAAATAAGGTATCACCACACACCTTTTAGAATGGCAAAATCCAGAACACTGACAACAGCAAATGCTGGTGGACATGTGGAGCAACGGGAACTCTCATTCATTGCTGGTGGAAATGCAAAATGGTACAGCCACTTGGAAGGCAGTTTATTCAAAACTAAACGTATTCTTACCATAAGATCCAGCAATCATGCTCCCCGGTATTTACCCAAAGGAGCTGGAAACTTATGTCCACACAAAAACCTGCACATAGATGTTTACAGCAGCTTTATTCATAATTCCCAGGACGTGGCAGCAACTAAGATGTCTTCCTATAGTGAAGAGGTAAACTGTGATACATTCATACAATGGAATATAATTCAGAAATTTTAAAAAATGAGCTATCAAGCCACAAAAACATATGAAGGAAACAAATATATACTGCTAAGTGAAAGAAGCCAGTCTGAAAAGGCTACATACTGTATGATTCCAACTATATGACATGCTGGAAAAGGCAAAGCTATGGAGGCAGTAAAAAGATCAGTATTTGCCAGAGACTGGGCAGGGAGGGGATGAAGAGGTGGATCACAAAGGATTTTAGGGCAGTGAAACTATCCTGTATGCTACAGTTGTGGGTACATATCATTATACATTTGTCAGAACTCATATAATATATAGCACTAAGAGAGAACCATTAATGTAAACCATGGACTTTGGGTGATAATGATGGGGCAGGGTGAATACAAGAAATCTCTGTATCTTCTGTTCACTTCTGCTGTGAATCTAAAACTGCTCTAAAAAAATAAAGTCTGTTTTAAAAAATAATAACAACACTATATGGTGAAGTAAATCATTTTATCACCATAAACACAGTCTAAAAAATTGAATATATTTTCATACCAATTCTCTAAGTTTTCAAAACATTTGTTTGTGACATCACAGTTCCATAAACCCATTCATTCCTAGGTAGTAGTTTCATTTTTTAGTAATGCACCACTGGTAACCTACCTTAAGAATATACCTATGCATATACCTATATTAATTACTTTGATATTGGGCAAAACTACAATATCCTGGGTCTCAAGTTGCTCATTTGTGAAACAATAAAACTAACAACAAGATTTTTGGACTTTAACTGAGATCAAGTATGTGGGAACATTTGGTATATTATTAACAACACACTCAGTGATGTTTACAGAGCCATACTAGGAACCCTGCAAGGAATCACTAAATTAAAAAGACCCAGATTAGGGCTTCCCTGGTGGCGCAGTGGTTGAGAGTCCGCCTGCCAATGCAGGGGACACAGGTTCGTGCCCCGGTCTGGGAGGATCCCACATGCCGCGGAGCGGCTGAACCCGTGAGCCATGGCCGCTGAGCCTGCGCGTCCGGAGCCTGTGCTCCGCAACGGGAGAGGCCACAGCAGTGAGAGGCCCGCGTACCGCAAAAAAAAAAAAAAAAAAAAAAAAGACCCAGATTATACAGGATTTTACTGAAAACTGCTGTTTCAACGTACTGTGTTCATTTTCATAACCTCAACTTGGGACTGTCGGAAACATGATAAAGATAACAGAGTTTGCTATGAAAGAAGCTTCAAACTGAGGATCTACCAACCTGTAAGGCTTCATGTCAGCAGCTTCATATACAGTCTTTATTTAAGACTCATAAAGAAGGGTGTATCTCCATTTTGCAGATGAGGAAATTGAAGATCAGAAAAATTAAGAAGTAATAAGAACAGAGCCAGACTGCTTCATTCCTGAATCTTATTTTCTTTCAAATAACTCTAAAAAAAAAGTATGTATAATCTTCTCACTCTGGCACAGAATATTCAACTTAGCATCCAACTAATCTTCAATGTTTATAAAAATTGACCAAAAAAAAAAAGTCCCCTAAATTCTTGAAGTTAAAACTGTAGTCATAGCAAGTAAGTTGCTTTTTGAAATTTTTTGTATCAAAGTGGTATAATCTAACAGCCATTAAACCATTAGACATTAAATCAAAGCAAAGAATCGAGAAGAGAGGTAAGAGCAGAGAAATATATAAGAAGCAGGGGACTTCCCTGGCGGTCCAGTGGTTAAGACTCCACACTTCCACTGCACGGGGTGCGGGTTCAATCCCTGGTTGGGGAACTAAGATCCCACATGCCACATGGTGCGGCCAAAAAAAAAAAAAAAAAAAGAGTAAAAGAGTAAAAGAAGCAGGAAGAGGGTCAAAAATAGGCTCTCAACTTTTTTATGTCCTACCACATATCACTAAATAGAATTTTGGGGAATTCACTTGAAATTACTGAAACCATGTCAGTCATGATTACAACACAGTCACTACTGCGATATAACCAAAGCTCACAGTGTCTAGATAAAAGCAGCCAAATACTATTCACTTAGTTACATGTCCAAGTTTGAATACAACTGTTCACTACCCTGATTATGTTTTATATTCTCTTAGGATGTAAAATTGTCACACATTCCAGTAGATCTTTGCTCTTTTGCTCCATCTTGATGTTAAGCTATGCTTTTTAAATCTTCCTCATAAAATATCTTGTACCCAGTTCTGCAATGTAACATTCATCTTCCCATTTTTCCTGACAAATAACGATAAGTAAATACACACATAAATACAGAGAACAAAAATTTTAAGCATATCTAAATTGGTAGTAACCTATGAAGAGTTGGTGATAACTAAGCTAAACAGAAAAGAACACATTGCTTGAGACGAAGAAATTAAAGAAATGAGGTAAAAAGTCACACCAGAGTCTTAATATCAATACACTGATATTGATAGCTCTTTACTACTACTGCAGAAAAATAATGGAATTTATAGGGGGAAATGCCATATTAAAAAATTCATGGAGCCTTATTCAAAAGAAATTATATTCCTTTGAAGGAGTTATAATCTGTGTCTTCATAAGCATCGCATCTGAAATTCTAACCAAATCATTTTAGTTATTTCAAATAAGGATATAACACACGAATTAACTTAGACTCTAATTTTCCTCAAACTAAGATTCTGTTCTCGGGGTGGGTGCCACATTTCTCTACAAAAATTTGTTTTATTTTCCTGTGTTTAATCATCTAAAAAACAGCATTAGCACATTCTGAATCATCTGAATCCACCTGTTAGCCATGTAAATGAATGTTCCTATTTACATTTATGGTCACACTAGCTCCAAGTTGGTACTACAGTACTCTAATTATGGGAGGCTAAAGAGAAATACAGAGGGGGACCTAATATATAAATGATGCATTTGTGTGAAGTGAAGCCCAAATGACATCATGGTTTTCACTGAAGCACTTACACATTGGTAAGAAAATGCATCATCTGGTGACCACAACATATGGGATAATTTTGGTGTGCTCAACTCAAAAAGAACTTACAGCATAATAGTCAATTCCATAACTCATGTTGTTTCAAGACTTCAATTTAGCAGGCAGTATTCAATACTTTCATAATTAGTATAATTTGAATTTTACTGGTTTTGTAGTTTTGTTTGTATTTAATTTGTAAGTTTTGAGCTGTCACCAACATCTGACAGATTTGATCAGATCACTGGCTCCTGCCTGGTAGTGATTCCTGCTCTTCTCCCCAAAGTCTTGAATTTGGGAGTTGTCCATGGCCCACTTTGGTGATCTCATTCACTCTTGTATTTTTAAAATTCCACTGATACTGCCACGGACTTCAAGATTTTTATATCCAAAAACCCTCCAGATGTGTCTTAAACCCCAGATGTGTACACCCTCCTAGACATTCCTACAGCGGGGTGGCCAAAACTGAATTCCTTACCTTCTCCCAGACTACTCAACCAATAGCCTTCCCCTCACTTGATGGAAACTCCATGCTTCCAGATACTCAGTCCAAAAGCCTTAAGCCTTCATGTCATCCTTGATTCTTCTCTACACATCCTGTATCTAAAACCACCAGGAAATCTTACTGTACCTCCTTGAAAACTATATCCAGAATCCAACCACTCCTCACTACCTCTACTACTATTATATAGTCTATGCCTCATTGTCTCTCAACTGGATTACTGCAATATCCTTCTAACCAGTCTCCTTGCTTCCACCCTTGTTTCCCACCCCACCCGCGGATTCCAAGCACAGCAATCAAAAAAATCCATTAAAATCTCCCATGTGCAGGTAATAGATAAATCCTACAACAGCCTATAAGGCCCTACACAATATAATGATGTGTCCCATTACTCTTTTGACTTTATCTCCTACCTCTTTCTCCCTCACTCACTGTACTAGCCTCCTTGTTCCATAAGGCTAGGTTGCTCCTTTGGGCCTCTACCTTAAAATACTTTTCTCAGGGACACCCATATGACTAACTCTTTCACCTTCTTCTAATCTTTGCTTGCATATTACCTTCTCAATGAGGCCTACCCTGTTCCCTCTATTTAAAACAGTGCCCAGCACTGTGCCCACTGACCCCTCCTCCTAATCCTTGCCCATTCTACCTCTCTTCCTCTTCCCTTCCCCTCCTCCATTTCTATTCTGTTGTTGTCAGTAAAATGGATGACCTTCTATCAGGCTATACAATTTACTTATTATGTTTGTTGTTGTAGCCCCCCTCACCACCTGGAAAACGGGAATCTGTCTGGTTCAATGATGTGTCCCAAACATTTAAAACAATGCCTGACACACAGTACAGGTTCAATAAATATTTGTTAGATGAATAAATAAATTAGAAGGCAAAAGAGCTTTGGACTTTTGAGCAGTAATATCCAAAGCTAGATGCAACAGAGCAATACTTTTTAAAATCCACAAAGAAAACGATTAATTAACATTCTAGAAATTCTGTGCCCAACCAAATCATCCTAAAAGTATTGAGGGCAGAATAACGATGCAAGGTTTCAAAACATTATTTACATCCCCTAGATCATGGAGAGGAATAGGGGCAGGGAGTTTTTCTTTAAAAAATAAGCCTAGTGAAATATTTGATTTTTAATTATTGTACATGTAAAACTCTTTAGACTAAAAGAAAAAGAAATTCAAAAACTTGATGTGAGAACTGTCACAAACTGCATGCATTACTTAAAAAATTATAAATTTGTTTTCAAAGATTTGATTCCAAGTATTACATAAGATGTGTAGAAACAGACTTTCCTACACTGTTGGAAATGTCCACTGTGAAGGCTTCTAATAAGATTTGGCAGCTTGTTTCAAAATATAAAGTTTGAATACTCTTTGACCCAGTAGTTTCTCTTCCAAGAGTCTATCCAATGATTTACACATTGGCAAAGCTGTATACATATGGATGCCTACAGCAGTCCCGTTTGTAAGAGCAAATAAACTGAAAACAGCCCTAGCTTAAGAAAGTGATTAAATTATGGTCCATACAACAGAACACGATGCTGCCTTTTTTTTCTTTTAAAAAAGATAGACTCATAACTACTAACATATAAGAATCAAACTGTTTAAACAGGTGGAGAAAAAAAACAAGCCCACAGGATATATTACAATCCCATTTATGTTAAAAGAGAAAAAAAGAATTAAGTAAATATGGACATTGACATAGCTGTCTATTTTTATATATGTACTCATGTGTGTACATACCATGTAATGGGACAGAAAAGAAACCAGAAGGGCATCCGAATTGCAGAATGTGGTTTAAAGACTTAAGGTAAGGGTTTAGAGAAGGGGGAAAGGAGGTCAAGTTTAGAACCAGAAATCACAGAGAACAGAGATGGGACCACCTAACTACAAGTACACAAAATATCAAGAACAGAAGGATATAGACCATAAGCACAAACTTCATCATTTGGAATTATGCAGTTCAAACATGTATAGTTACTGACAAGTGGTAATCATTAATGGGAAAATATCTACAAGGATTTAAGTCAGATCAAAGAAACGGACTTTAAAATGTCTATGGCTGTCTCAAAAAAATGTGGAACACACAGACTAGAAACTACACCAAAATGTCTACAATGGTTACTTTTCAATTATCACATTATGAACAATCATGAGGAAGGTGGGGGCTGCATTTCTGTATGCATTTCTCAAATGTTCCATAAAACATTTATATTACTTTGGTGATTAATAATAATTAAATTTTAGTGCATATTTTGTGTCCCCACACTTTCCTGCTAATGAATTGCTAGTGACTTCATACACAAATTTAAACACTGAGAGATCAAGAGTTGATTTTGCCTACTGCATTCTTTTTTTCTTAGTTTTTTTCTTAAAATGCCTCAAATAGATGAATACTTACTTATAGGGAAAAAATTATTTAAAAAACAGCTTATTCACATTTTTTAAAACCCACATATTTCAAATATGTATATATTTTAGTTTATACTTATAAAAAATACCTAAATTTAGCATTTTAAAAGTTAATTCTAAGACAAAATTTATCTGCTCACCTCTCCAAGCAAAATCAAAAGAACACAGTCTACAGAGATTAACTCAGAACTATCTGTATTAACAACATATCCAAAGCTGTCCCTAACAAAACTAAATCAGGGACTCTGACAAAACAAAAACAAACAAAAAAGCCACAACTCAACTTCAGCTGAGTTCAAAGGAGCTAAAAGGTAAAACACAAAGGGGGAAAAAGCAAGTTTTTAACAATTAGATTACTTCATTTAAACCAAAAATTGAAGTAAAAAATGTAGTGTACAGTGTATTTAATTTCACTGTATCAACCATTACTACCTAAGCCTGTCAACATGACAATAATAACTATAACAAGTACAGTATAATACTTCCTATAAAATTCAAGACTGGCATTAAATTTTTCTAATTTTCTAAGAGACTATTTCTCACTGGCAATATCTGCTTTATAAATATAAATTAGTTCTCCAAAGATTTTTTCCTCCACTTCTCTTTCTAGTTCCATGTGCTCCCAATCCCCTACTATTCAAAATAAAATCAAAAGCCACAAGTAAGTTCAACATGACTGGCCAACCTCAAACCTAATAAAAGGTCTTTGCCAATATCATTTTGGTCACTGTGGCTCAAACCTAGAGAATAAATTGACCCCCAAATGGACTGTATTATCTATTGATATATCATTCAGTCTAGAGTTCCTGAAGATTTACACACACACACACACACCCAAAAATCAAAATAAAAGTAACAGGACACATGGGAGCTGGTCATGATAGTGTGTGAAAATGCATCAAGCTGTATCCTTAATATTTGAGCACTTTTCTATATGTAGTTATCCTACACTTCATCAAAAAAGTTTACACTGGGGGGGGGAAGTAACACTATTGCTCTAGGTATTCTAGAATCTCCTGAGAACAATAAGTATCAGGTGTCATAGCTGGTAACACATCACAGAATCTCTTCTCTCCTCCCCTCTGCTCAGTTTCTCAATATATGTCTCTCTACTATGTCTTTAACCCACCATAGTACAGTAATCACTAACTATAAATACTCAACCGATGGCTTCACCCATACTTCGTTTAGAAAATACAACAGAAGCCATCAAATGCTGACTTACCACTTCCTTTTCCTCCCCTTAGAATGGAAGAAGTGACCCAGGCCCTTGGGCAGTGTCCTGTCACCTTCTCAGACTTCATACTCCTTCTATTATCCCTTTCTCACATCAATGTCTCCCTCTTTTTCTACTGGACCATTTCCTAACACCCGAACATGCTCTACTATCTCCCATCTGGCTTCTGTGATATTCCTTCTGCCTCACTGGATCATTCTGGATGTCTCATAGATATCTTAAATCCAGCATATCAGAACTTTGAGTTTATTTGCTATCCTTCCATTTTCTGAGTTTTATTGCTATCTGTACCACCACCCCCCGCCCCCTCTAGTTTTTCCATTCTTGGTAAATAGCACCATGATCCACACAATTACTCATGCCAGAAACAACCTAATTCTTTCCTTCCCTCACCTCTCATATCTAATCCATCAGCAAGCCCTGTTAATTCTGTCCCCAAAATACATCTCAAATCCATCCACTTCTCTTCATCTTCACAGCCACCACCTTAATCCAGGTTATAATCAACTACGGTACTTCCTGATCAAAGAAATGGCCTTCTAACCAATTATTCTCCAAACAGCTAAAGCAATCTTAAAAGTTAAAAGCAGATTATGTTACTAATTTAATTAAAATCTTTTGATGCCTTCTCAGTACACTTAAATTCACATTCCTTACTTTGACTCTGCAGGATCTGATCCTTGCCTATCTCTCCCCCTCATCCATTTGCTCCAGAAACACTCTCTTCTCTCAGTTCCTGGAACAGTCCATGTTCACTCCTGCCTCAGGGCCTTCACCTCCGCTGCTCCTTCAATCTGAGATGTTCTCCCTTCTCTCCTTCAAAGGACTAGCTCCTTATCCTTTTAAGGTAGCTTGAATATCACCACTTCTCACAGCAAGTCTCCCTCCCACCACTACTCTTTACTCCTTTACAGTACATATCACAATTTGTAATTCTTTTCTCCCTTACTAGAATGTAAGTGGTAATAGAGAAATTAAATAACTAATTTTTAAAATTATTTAAGCACTTTCTCTGTGTTAAGTAATGTGCTTTTAAATGCAAGTGTCCCTGCTTTTAGGCAGTGTCTCTGCTCTCATTGAGCTTAAAATCATAAACACACTAGTAAGTGATAGAGGCAAGAGACACATCCAGATCTGGCTCTTAACCACTGAGCTACACTGCTACTCTAGCTTTAGGACATAGAGCAAGGAGCAGCAATATGCTTCATAGCTGTTCACATGCTAGTGGAAACTAAGGCTTGGAGAGGTTAAGTCATGTGCCCAAAGTAGCGAGAGATCAAGTACAATCATGAGCAAAGGCACAGAGGTGTTTAAGTGTGGTGAATGTTCAAGAAACAAAAAGAATCCAGTTTAACCAGATATGGCAAAGAAGAAATGCTGGAGGATAAGGCTAGAAGAGCATAATTGAACACTGAGAAGGTATCAGTCATTCAATAAATATTTACTGAGCACCAACTACACGCCAGCAACAGTGCTAAACTCTAGACCAACAAGGGTGATCAAGGCAAAGTCCTCATAGAGACTGCGGTCTATACCTGCGGAAGCAAAGTAGTAGAGAAAAATCATAGCTCAGGAGGATATGGTTGTAGTAGGGCCAAGCAGAAAGTGCTACGGGAACACGGAAAGATGACATCCAATTCAAGGTGGGGAGATCCAGGAAGAGTGCCTCAGCTAAGTGATGTCTAGGCTGAGATTACAGAGCTTACTTAGTTGGAAGACAAAATATGGTGCACACAGGCACTTGCAAGTACACAGTTGAAAATGACAGGAAAGTAACAAAAGCCAGCTCCAGAAGGGTCTGTGTACTTACTATCTCTATGTCAAGGAACTTGGGACTTTACACTGAAGGCCTTAAGTCACCTATGTTAGAAAGCTCCCTTAAATGGCAGTGGGAAAAACTGAAGGGAGGAAGCAGAGACCAAAAGCAGATAGACACTTAGAAAGTAAAAGAGAAGGACTGAACGTACATGTGAAAATGAGTGAGAGACAGAAGCAACACCAGATTTGAGATAACCAGACAGTAGAAAACTCAGGGCTCTATGACTCACTGGATACAGAGGATGACAGCCTTGTATGGTTGGAAACAAAGGTTTTAGTTTTAGACACATAAATTTGAAGTACCTTGGTATGTGAAAGTGGAAAATGACGTGCAGGGAAAGACACAGTCAAAACAATGAGAAGACATGTTAAAAAAAAAAAAATGAGAAGACAAACCACAGACTGGGAAAAAATGTTTGCAAAAGACAATTCTGATAAAGGACTATTATCCAAAATGCAGCACAGAAATCTTAAAACTCAACAAGAAAGCGAACATGCCAATTAAAAAATGAGCAAAAGACCTTAACAGACACCTCGCCTCATCCGATACACAGATGGCAAAAGAGCACATGAAAAGGTGCTCCACATCATTTGTCATCAGGGAAACACAAATTAAAACAAAAATAAGGTATCACCACACACCTTTTAGAATGGCAAAATTCAGAACACTGACAACACCAAACGCTGGTGGGCATGTGGAGCAACGGGAACTCTCACTCATTGATGGTGGGAATGGAAAATGGTACAACCACTTGAAAGGCATTTTGGCAGTTTACTACAAAATTAAATATATTCTTTCCATAAGATCCAGCAATCATACTCCTCGGTATTTACCCAAAGGAGCGGAAAACTTCTGTCCACACAAAAACGTGCACACAGATGTTTATAGCAGCTTTATTCATAACTGCCAAAACGTGGCAGCAACTAAGATGTCCTCTGGTAGGTGAGTAGATAAACAAACTGGTACATGCCCAACAATGGAATAATACTCAGCGCTAAAAAGAACTGAGCTATCAAGCTATGAAAAGACATGGAGGAAACTTAAATGCATATGACTAGCTGAAAGTAGCCAGTGTGAAAAGGGTACATACTGTATGATTCCAATTACATAATACTCTGGAAAGGACAAAACTATGGAGACAGTAAAAAGATTAGTGCTTGCCAGAAGTTAGGAAAGAGGAAGGGATGAATAGGTAGACCACAGAGGATTTTTAGGGCAGTGAAAACTATTCTGTGTGATACTATAATGGTGGGTACATAACATACATTTGTTAAAATTCATAATACACAACACCAAGAGTGAACCATAATGTAAACCATAACCTATGGGTAAGAATGTGTCAGTGTAGGTACATCAGTTGTAACAAATGTATCACTCTGATGGAAGATGTTGATAATGGAGGAGGTTATGGAGGAGTGGGGCAGAGTACACGGGAAATCTCTGAACCTTCTGTTCAATTTTGCTGTGAATCTAATAAAACTCCTCTAAAAAATAATCATAAAAAAAAATGACCTGCGAGCAAGAGAATACATGGGTCTAAGTTTCACAGCAAAGAAATCTGAGTGTCATACGAATACAGAAGTAGTAGGTCAGGAAACAAGTCTGTACTGAGTGTTAGGCACTGAGGATATAGGAATAAAAAACCACAATCCCTGCCCTTTTGCAGCAGAAGCTCTAGTAACTATAGCCATGGAAAACCAGATGATTCAAAATGCATTAGAAAAATCTCTATTTAAAAGAAACCACTGGACTTCCCAGGTGGCGCAGTGGTTAAGAATCTGCATGCTAACGCAGTGGACAAAGGTTCAAGCCCTGGTCCACGAAGATCTCACATGCTGCGGATCAACTAAGCCCGTGGGTCACAACTACTGAGCCCGCGAGCCACAACTACTGAGCCTGCATGCCACAACTATGAAGCCCACGCACCTAGAGCCCGTGCTCCACAACAAGAGAAGCCCCCACTCGACGCAACTAGAGAAAGCCCACGCACAGCAATGAAGACTCAAAGCAGCCATAAATAAATAAAAGACTTGACCTTTAAAAAAATAAATTAAAAAAATAAAAGAAATAAAAGAAACCATTAAGGATGCTTTTTAGAGAGGAAAAATTTATACCCAGTTGCTGGTTTTTTTTTGGGCAGGGGAAGGAAGGGTAGGAAATCTGCGGTTTTCACATATTGATTTTGTTTGTAATGAGGTCTAGACCAAAAATAACCAAAATTTAAACATTTTTATAAGGTATGCATGGACATTCCATAATTATAACTGAAACTGTGTAACAGATCTCTTAAGCCAAGAAAAACCTTCAATCTCTAGAAATCAAGTAAATCAACTGCTTTAAAATACAATTTTAAGTGGTTGCTTTGCAAAGTTACTAAACTTACTTTGTTACCGTCCTTATGTAAGACCTGTTTTCAAAACACTGTATAAGCTGAAAATAAAATCCTATTCTTCATATTATGTCATTGTTGCCATAGCTAGATATTTCCTTTGTAACTCCAATTAATTGTAGCCTAATATTCTTTTTAATTACAGATACTAAAGAATATTGCTCTACAACAATTTTGTAAGAATTTCCCAAAGCTTATCGGGAGAACACATTACACTGAATTGAATTAAATTTCTGAATTTGTAGTTTGTGTAATACTTATCTTGAAAAGTTCCATATCTATCAATTATACTTCAGCTTAAAATATTATTAAATGTTACTAAATTATGCTGGAACGGTGTCAAGAGGGGTCAGGTACAGCAAGTCTATAATATATCTAAAGAAAATATTTTGGCAAAGCCAACTTTAGGGTTGCAACTAATTATTCCAGATCACAAAAATCTGTATCTTTAATTTCCAGAACAAAAAATTACATAATTTATATACTCCTTTTTAGGTCAAAATCTACTTGTCACGAAGTTCTCCTAACAGCTAACTAACATCCTCTCCTCCCCAATTTGAGCCAATATCTGCCTGATAAAATTACCAGACCATTACATTTATCACCATACTACACTCTGCTCTTCAGTAATGTCCAAAATAGATGGTGACACCACAGACACCTAACACTCAAAGAGACTCACTGTTCCACTCTTCCAAGTTAGTTAAGTCCTCAAAAGCAAACTGACCCATGAATTTCATTTTTTAAATTCCAGACCACACAAGACCTACCCAAATGTCTTACTATAGAAATTTCCCAATGCCATCATCTCCAAATGCCTGGACATTTACCACCTAAACCTCTTGTTTTCATTTTTAAGAAGTAACAAAATGCACTAAAAGAAAAACCCAAGCACTAATGATTTATAATGTAATTTCACATATTCTGGCCTATGCAGTTCCAACATATCCAACATGCCAAGATAATCTCACAAATTCAGTGATTAAACAACAGCCTTAGCAGTAAACATTTATTGAGCACTTAACCATGGGCTTGCCACTGCTCTAAGCCCTAAGCTCTTCGCCTACTATCATCTCATCAATTCTCCCAACAGTCCTACGAGGTAGGTACTGTCATTACCCCTATTTTGCAGATAAGGAAAATGAGGCACAGAGGTTAAGCATCTTGCCCAAGGTCACAAACCGCTGGGGCAGGGCTGGAACCAAAGCAGGCAGTCTGACTTCAGAGTCGTGCTCCCAACGTTCAACTGATGCAAAGAGTTAAAAATTTACCCTTGACAGCCCCTTATCAAGAAATGGTAAATGTTCAACTGCTAGAAACCGTCAGTCCGATCACTGTCCTATATCCGTGCTCATGGCTTCTACGACTTTGACAAATCAGCTACACCATCTGATTTTCCAAACACACAAACTGGACTTCTCTAGATGTCAGAGCAAACAAATTCTGAATCTTTCCAGGCACAGGAAAAGAAAAACCTACGCAACGCTGTGGCCCAGATTATCCACATTCCTAAATTATAAATCTGGGAGAGTCGAGAAAGGCCCCCAAACTACCCGACAAATGAAGCCTAGGAAAAGCAAGGTTTACAATAAAAAGCTGGAGCTTCCCTGGCAAGACGCTCACGCGATCTCCTCTCTAACGACATAAACAAGGGAGGAGGCTGCATTCTTCCCACCGCACAATGAAGGCTCGGGCCGGAGCGAGAGGAAGAACGCAGCACAATCGGGGACGGCCGCTCCCGGGGTCGGGGGCAGGCAGGGAAGGCCAAGGACGGCCGAGTCGCCCGGTCCTGCCCCCGGACCGGTGCGGGGAGGGGCCGGAGAGAAGGGCTGGCCACTGCCCGCACTCAGCTGACCTCCGCCATGTTGGCCGCACACCCCGGGACCCTTCACAACAAAGACCGGCACCCGGGAGCAGGGCGCGCCGGGCGCCTCCCCCGGCCGGGCCCGCCTCCCGGGCGCGCGGGGGCCGGGCCAGGCGGCGAGGAGGCCCTTCCCCGCCCTCGCCCGGCCGCTCGGGGCAGACCCCCGGCGCGGGCCTGCGGGGCTCGGGGCGCCGGGGGCGGGGGCGAGCCGGCTCGCGGCGCGGGGAAGGGCCGGGCAGAGGAGGGGAGGGGCGGGGGGCGGCGCTCGGCCCGGCGGCCGGGCAGCCGGGCTCCGGCCGAGACAAAGGCGTCCGGCGCCGGGGGCTGCCCGCGCCCCCGCCCGGGCGGCGCGACCCGGCCCGGCCGCCCTTCCCGCCCGCCGCCATTACCGGGCCTGGGAGTTCTCCTCCCGCAGAGCCCCTCGCGACCAGCTCCTCCCTCCAGGCCGGGCCCCACTTACCTGTGGGCGGAGAGCGCGCCTCGGACCCCGGTCCTGGCTCAAACGCGCTCCGTCGCCGCCGCCAACCCCGGCCACCGCGGGCAGCGCCACCGCCTCTTCCCCGTGCCGACACCGACGGGACACCCTGGGCCGCCGCCGCCGCCGCTCGAGAGCGCGCCCCGCAACGGCCGCCCCGGTTCCCCCCTGGCCGCCGCCGCCGTTTCGCGCGTCCTCGAGCCCGCCGCGCGCTCCCGCTAAATACCACACACTGCGGCGGCCGCCATGAGGAGGCGCGGCCCCGCGCGCCGGCGGCCCGGAGAGGGCGGGGCTTCCCGCGGGCGCGCAGGCGCAGAGGCTCTTGCGCGGCAGGCTGATAGTTTTGCAATCCTTGCGGTGCGGGGTTCCGAGGTGGCGGCTACAGCTTGGGCTCCTCGGCTACCGTTGCTGTGACTGAACGCATCGCGGCCCACAAACGCTGGCATATCGCGCTCTTGCCTGCAACCGTCCTCTCCCGGGGAGGAGCGGGCGCTCGCCTGCCGCGTCAGGGACCTCGGTTGAGCGATCCCCGCGGGGCTTTGTTCCGCGGCCCAAGGGGTCGTCCCGCGCCGCGGCCCCGGTATCTACCACCCCTCCTGTTTTGTTTGCTGGTTTCACACAACGCCTCCTCTGGCCCTTCCCAACTCTACTCTTTCCCAAAAGAAGAAGAAACCGGCTGCCTTGGCCACGGACGTGGGACCCCACGCCTAAAGGGGAAGAGGTCCAAGACGCTTCCTTAGGTTTGAGCTGCTCTTCAGCAAAACCGGAACGAGTTACAAAAGCTTATTTTAGTTGAAGAGTCTTTACATAAAAAATAAACGGAAAATGTCATTCACGGTTCTTGACGGGTACAAGGTATATATAAGAGCAAACGCCAGTGTCAGACCTTTACAAACTCTGGATTTCCATGTAAGAGCCTCCATAAAGGTAGTATTCTGTGTGAAAACAAAAAGGTACTTTTTATATGAGATTTTAGAAACCACCAGGGAATAGTCTCCCATTACGTCCAAGTTCCCTAGCAATACAAAATCAGATTTTCCATCTAAAAAAGATGGGAGGGGGCTTCCCTTGTGGTGCAGTGGTTGAGAGTCCGCCTGCCAATGCAGGGGACACGGGTTCGAGCCCTGGTCCAGGGGGATCCCACATGCCGCGGAACAACTAAGCCCATGCGCCACAACTACTGAGCCTGCGCACTAGAGCCCGGGAGCCACAACTACTGAAGCCCGCGTGTCTAGAGCCCGTGCTCGGCAATAAGACAAGCCACTGCAATGAGAAGCCCGCGCACCGCAGCCAAGAGTAGACCCTGCTCGCCGCAAGTAGAAAAAGCCCGCGTGCAGCAACGAAGAACCAACGCAGCCAAAAGTAAATAAACAAATAAATTAAAAAAAAAAAAAAAAAGATGGGAGGGCTTCCCTGGTGGCGCAGTGGTTAAGAATCCGCCCAGGGGACACAGGTTCGAGCCCTGGTCCAGGAAGATCCCACGTGCTGTGGAGCAACTAAACCCGCGTGCCACAACTACTGAGCCTGCGCTTTAGAGCTCGCGAGCCACAACTGCTGAAGCCTGAGCGCCTAGAGCCTGTGCTCTGCAACATGAGAAGCCACTGCAATGAGAAGCCCGCGCACCGCAATGAAGAGTAGCCCCTGCTTACCGCAGCTAGGATAGGCCCGTGTGCAGCAACAAAAACCCAGCACAGACAAAAATAATAAATTTTTTGTAAAAAGGGAAATTTTTATGCAGGCACTCCACTGAAAACACACTCAAAATTTCTGCTTGGGTTTCCCTGGTGGCGCAGTGGTTGAGAGTCCGCCTGCCGATGCAGGGGACACGGGTTCGTGCCCCGGTCCGGGAAGATCCCACATGCCGCGGAGCGGCTAGGCCCGTGAGCCATGGCCACTGAGCCTGAGCGTCCGGAGCCTGTGCTCCGCAATGGGAGAGGCCACAACAGTGAGAGGCCGCGTACCACCAAAAAAAAAAAAAAAAAAAGTTTCTGCTTGAAAGCCAGAGGCACACAAAGTTCTCTTAGGTACTAACGCAAGCTGCTAGTTCCCAGCTTTCCCCAAAAAACTTGTAGACTGTGTCTCTGTTGATACTTCTGTTCTCAACCTAGTACTTTGCTTTTTGTGGCTGCTCTCTTCCTCTGGGACCGTTAGCACAGTGTTTCTTGAGATTGGGAAAGTAAAAAACCAGGACTTAACCCAGGATTTAGGAAGGAGGTGGTAGGTCACTCCCCACAGTCCCTGCCCCACCCCACCCCACCCGTGCTTGAGGCAGATTCTCTGGAGTCATCCTCTAGAGAACAGGGCCTAGTAAAGGAAGTAATGAGGAAAACCAAGAAAGGTTCTTTTTCAGCCGTTATTTTGAGGTTTTTCAATTTCCATTCAATTAAGGCAAAACTGGGCATTACAAGGTGGTATATGGTATATATTTTTAAGATATAAGGTAGAACTCAATAAACTAAATCAAAAAGGTAGACATGAATGGAATACTACTCAGCCATAAAAGAGTGAAATAATGCCATTTGCAGCAACATGGATGGACATAGAGATTATCATACTAAGTGAAGTAAGTCAGAAAGAGAAAGACAAATACCATATGATATCACTTATATGTGGAATCTAAAATATGACACAAATGAACTTATCTATGAAACAGAAACAGACTTGCAAACATAGAGAACAGACTTGTGGTTGCCAAGGGGGAGGTGTGGTGGCGGAAGGATGGATTGGGAGTTTGGGACTAGCAGATACAAACTATTATATATAGAATGGATTAAACAACAAGGTCCTACTGTATAGCACAGGGAACTATATTCAATATTCTGTGATAAGCCATAATGGAAAAGAACATGAAAAAAATATCTTTATGTATAACTGAATCGCTTTGCTGTACAGCAGAAATTAATACAACATTATAAATCAACTATACTTCAATAAAATAATTTTTTTGTGTGTGTGTGTGGTACACGGGCCTCTCACCGCCGTGGCCTCTCTCTCACAGGCTCCGGATGCACAGGCTCAGCGGCCACGGCTCATGGGCCCAGCCGCTCCGCGGCATGTGGAATCCTCGCGGACCAGGGCACGAACCCGTGTCCCTTGCATCAGCAGGCGGACTCTCAACCACTGCGCCACCAGGGAAGCCCCAATTTTTTTTTTAATTAGGGAAGTTTGATGGGATAATGTAAGCCAGTGGGACACTATCTCTCTACCTTTGAGAAAACTACCTCTTTATAAAGAGAGGGCCAAGTACATTGGTCTCAAGGAAAACCTGGTATTTTCCTAGGAGCCAGACCAGAGAAAGTCCCAGATTCCCTAAGTTTTCAAACTATACTTCCCTCTCCCTTGGAGATTTGAGCTGTGTCTCATCAAAGTCCAAGGAACAGTCTACCTTTTTTAAAAAAGGTAGACACGGAGCAAACATATGGTATATACAAAAGTACATAACATATAGTGGTGACACAGCTTACCAGAGTTAGGTTCTAATCTCTGCCCATAAAGAAAAAAATAAGTGTAATAAAAGTTACCCTTGAAAATCCTTTGAATTGCCCATAAATTACAGTGCATATTATTTTGTGGCAATCAAAATTACAAATGCTATGCTTTGCCAAAATCAAATTTTGGCCCCTCATATCCCCGTTCCTTCTCCCTGTTAGACCATTAATACCCATTTATCAACAGCATTTTGTCCATCTGAAAATGACACTATCTCCTTTGATGCTAGAGTACCTTATAAATTGGTGGATTCTTTGCAGCTGCAGGGGTGCCCAGGACAAAGTGTCCCTTGGAGATGCCACACGTCAGTTACCAAGTGTTGGAGATTTCACGTCACCACTCAGAAGCAACTTCTGTTTCTGGAATTCTCACACTTGCTTTTCTTGGCTTGGTTTGTGCCTGCTCTCCTGTAGAAAAGTCGAAACTACGTCTCCTTCCTTCTCCCGCTTCCCTTTTATGCAAAACTAGCTCATTAGAATAATTTCATCCCCACTAATCTTACCTAGATTTGGGAGGGGCTTAATCTGATTTAGTTCAATCCTACTGAAGGTATGAATGGCTGATAGGTGTGGGTGGGACACAAATACACTGTTATAAGTTTTAAACATTTGAAGGAAAATAGCCCTACTGTGAAGTAACTAGGCATCCTTTTCTGAATAAGGAAGCAACCCTTCTTCCATGACAGTTAATCTATAAAGAAGCATTTTGTAAATTCTAAAGCCAACCCAAATTGTGCTCTACATGATGGGATTTCAGGATGAGTGCCAAATATTTTCAGGCCATATGGGGAAAATATTTCAGGGTAGGGAGCCTTCCTGGTCGCCTGAAATCACATCAAATGGCAATTTCATCTACTCCGATGGAATGTAAAGTGCTAATCCTGTAGGTGACCCATAATAAAGGCTCCAGTGATAGTAAGCGGCGTGACTTTCCTGTTTCCTACTTACGAATAAAGCAGGAGCTCATAATAGTATCTATATTTTAGGATCTTATTCGAATTCATAGTAACTTGACATTTAATATTGGTTAGAGACCAACTCATTGACATCTTCTCAAAAACAACTAGCCTTTCCATGATGTCTGGAGAGATTGTACCAAAAGATGAAGCAGGAGCGAGTGCAATAAGTAGAAAGTGTTTTGACGTACTGCATTAGTCCATGATTTTTACTAATTGAATCATGTTCAAAATTGGATATCGTTTCTTTCACATGGAAATTTGCTAAAAATACACACATATACATACATTGTTCCTCTCTCCCACATTCTCTTGTATGACCATTTTAAACTGTTCTATAAATTAAGAGCACTCAGACACACCTATGTAGATTTTTGTACACACCAGTGTTCTTAATTTAAGAAACATGAATTCAAATTTTATATAATGTGTATATATAGATACAGATGTGTGTGTGTATATATATATAAATATAAATCTCAGATATACAAAGTTCTGGTCTTTATTTTTTTTTTTTGGCCGCACTTGTGGGATCTCAGTTCCCTGACCAGGGATCGAACCTGGTGCCCCAGCAGTGGAAGCTCAAAGTCCTAACCACAGGACTGCCAGGGAATTCCTCAGGTATACAAAATTCTAAACTCCATATTGTCCCTCCAATACAACAATACAATGCTACAGTAACTTTCCAAAGCTCCCCAAAGCTCAAAGCCTTAGCCCCACTTAGCATCACCCTCCCTTCTCCCAATCACCGGTGCCCTTTTTCCAAAGCATAAATCCTGCCTTTGTTAAATCCTTCTCCTGCTCTAACTGATAGCTTTCTGTATGGGTCTCTGAAATCCCTGAGTTTTTTTGGAAGGCCCATTTCTCAAACTTCTCTTCCATCAAGCTTCTATTAGTTCACTGACTCATTTGATGAATGCGCTAGTACCATTCAAGGCACACTGGCTGTCCTCTATACAGTCAAAGCAAGTTGTCATTTGCATGGATTACATGCAATCCCAGATAACACCGTCAAAGCTGGCAAAACCAGTTAAGACAGTACAGATGATTTCCAAGTGTCTAATGTCAATACAATTGTTTTATAACAGACCAGTTTACAAGGCCAAAGCCATCTCTCCTGGATCGTCGATGAGCTGTGTTTGTTTCCAGGCAATCATACATATCTCTTGCCCAGGAAACTACTGCTATCTTCTCTCACGTTAGACCATTAATACCCATTTATCATTCAGCTGTGGTGGAGAGCTCTGAAGACGTATTAGCATTCCCTTCCAAGCTTAGCTCTGCTGCTAGCCAAACTGAGAGCCTTTCTTGGCCTGAAAGAGGGAAGCACTCCTCCCTCCCAAATACTAGATACCTATCAGCTTTGCAAAGGAAAGCAGGTCCTCAACATGTCAGACATGCCTGAAGCAGAGCAGAAACAATGTTTTCTTTATCAGACACACCTGTTGACAGTCAGTCACTGTCTGGTGTTGGTGATTGTATTAAATAGCATCCAAGACAAATTCTGCCAAACAAGGTGGAGAAGAAATTGGAGATACAGCATGAACACCCAAAAACGTGATAGGGACTAACTGCCAAAAGTTCCTCAATGATCAGGAAATGCATTCATCCAGAACTGTTTTTTTCCTTGAATTGAATCTATTTCTTCACGAAACAGGTTATGTAATAGGCACTAAATTTTGCAAGAAGCTGGAAAATCATTTAGGTTTTTACGTACCTGGTGGTCTGTGGGGATTGGTGGTATTAAGAATAATTACATCCCAAATGTCAATCTTAAATCAGTGAAATGCAATTAGTATCCATCTGTGCGGTGCTTTTGATACAATCCCTGCCTCCCCCCGACCCCCAAACACGCACGTACTCATTTCCACAGATCCAGATCTTTTGTTTATAGTCATCAGAAGCTAGCCTTTCAAAAAATTCTATGCTGAGCTCCTGTTCTGTGCTAAGAAGTACACTAAGCCCTTCGCAGTGAGGGGCACAGCACATTCACCATTGTGTCCCCATCCAGGCCTAGCACAATGCCATAGAGAGCCCTCAAAATTTTTGTTGAGCAAATGAGGAAATATTAGACAAGGACCATGTCCTAAAAACCTCTGGCTGTCTATGGAATCTGTTTATGTTTTTTGTTTTATATGTTTTCATTCTTTGTTAGAAGACATTTGTTCCTTGTTTCTTGGAAGAACTAGCATTTGTTGAACTCCTAACATGTGCTAAAATTTACAGGTTAGTTACTTTAAAATTAACAACACATATGAAGGGAGCATCGTATGGATGAGGAAACTGAAATGCAGAGAGGAAAAGTAACTTTTCCAAGGGTACCTAATAATAGGAGATGGAGTGAAAGCTGACAGCCAGGCCTGCCTGGCTCCAAGGCCTTCGCTCTTTGTTCTATGCCTGCGTTTCAACTAAGGTACACTGATCTATAAGAGTTTATACATGAATTCTTCTCCAGAGCTCTCAAGTCCTTGATGAGAATTTTTAAATTCAGGATTTTCATTTTAATAATTTTAGAAGAATTAGTAAAAAGTACATGTTATTTTATCTGGACAACTACCTAAAACTGTCTATATTAATTTAAAAATTAAGGTGTCTGTGTAATATTAAGGTATAAGGGTGACTGCTGGAAGCGCTAAAGTTGCAAAGGGCTATTAGGAGGAGTGATCCAGATGAAGATGGGGTAGAGGAGAAGGAAAGGAATTTTCATTTGAATTATTTTAATCATATATATGCACTACTTTTATAATTAAAAACAATAAAGGTAATAAAAAGTCTTTAAGGACACAAAGTCTGTGAGTTCTAGGCTTGAGTACTAAATTAGTGACCCCAAGCAAGTAATCTAACCTTTTTGCCACAGTTTCCTCATCTATTGTAACAGACCCTCTCTTCTAGGATGATCGTGAAAGTTAAATGAGTTAATCCATGTAAAACATTTAGAAGAGGGCCTGGCTTGAGTAGACAGAAAACAAAAAACAAAAAAACAACAGAAGGGGGCTGGCAGATGGAGTCTGGTAGATAGAATAATGCCCCCCCCAAAGCATCCACAACCTCCCCCCAAGAACCTGTGAACATGTTGGGAGAGGGACTTTGCAGGTATGATTGAGTTAAGGATCTTGAGATGAGGAGATTATCCTGGGCTATCCTGGTGCATCCAGTGTAATCACAGGGTCTTGTAAGGGAAAGAGGGCAGCAGGAGAGTTGACAGAAGGAGACGTGAGGAGGGAAGCAGAGGTCAGGGCGATGCCAGGAAAGAGTAGGAAGAGCCTACTCTAATAGTCAGGAAATGCAGGCGGCCTCCAGAGGCTGGAAAGGCAAAGGAAATGCATTCTCCCCTGGATCCTCCAGAAGGAACTAGCCCTGCCAACACCTTGACTTTAGCCCGGTGAGGCTGATTTCACACTGCTGACATCCAGAACTATAAAAGAATACACTTACGTCATTTTAAGTCATTACGTTTGTGGTAATTGATTGCAGCAGCAATAGGGAACGGGTGCAGACAAAAAAGGAAGTCTAAGTCCTCAGTCAATGTGGATTGAAAGAGAACTGAGGGGACTTCCCTGGTGGTCCTGTGGGTAAGACTCCATGCTCCCAATGCAGGGGGACTGGGTTCAATCCCTGGTCAGGGAACTAGATCCTGCATGCATGCTGCTACTAAGAGTCCGCATGCTGCAACTAAAAGATCACGCGTGTTGCAACTAAGACCCAGCACAGCAGAAATAAATAAATTAAGTAAATAAATATTTAAAAAGAGAAAAGATTGGTTTGGCTATTTGGGGTCTTAAAAAAAAAAAGAAGAAAGAGATGCGAGGGTCCACTGAGGATGACGCGCTTTTGAATATCACAGGACATCTGGAACAAAGCAAAAGCATCCCTGGGCAAACCTGCCACCAGAGTGAAGGTGGAAGGATGTCTACCTCATGTGGTTATGTTAAGATGGAAAAGGCTATCAGAGCACATCGAACTCCATGTTTACCTGCATTCAGCCTCACAGCCTTTGAATCCCTTGAGCCTACTGAGAGAAAGCAAGTGCGTGTCTACTAATATTTTAGTGAAACTGTCCCTGCACGTTTGAACACTTGATTCCTAGTAACTGTCTTTTGGTACGCAATAAGAACCAGCTTCTCACAGCTCATTTCTTAATCAACAGAAACAATGATTAACCCAGCTGACTTTCCAGCACGTGTGTATGCATGTTATAGACACATTTCATTTCTTTCTTGTTCTTCCTTTCTTTTAATAAAAATGTAGCTTTCAAAGATATCCTGGAAAAAGCACTCAGGCTTACAACATTATAGCTTTAATGAGCCAAGAATTCTATTTTTTCCCTATTACACAGAACGATAATTCTTAACAGCTTAAATTTTCAAAGCACTTCACAAGCATTTCATTAATCCTCTCCACTGCCACAGAGAAGGAAACTGATATTCACAGTATCTCATCCTGACATCCTTTAATTTGGCAAGACTTCCGCTGGCTTCGAAAAAGCATCTGTACCACTAAGGTTATTTGGGTCACCGTTGCTTAATCGGTCTTCCTTACCTAATGAAAACTGGTCATCGGAGCAGTTTAACTTGTCATCTCATGAGGGCTAGATGGGGCAGGGGGGCTGCTTTGAGCCTGGAAGAGGAACGGCAGTGATTCCCTCAGAGAAATGACAAAGCTCGTCTGTACCGAACCTGAGAGATTGGGCTCGTGATGAAGGCCCATTGCCAGTTGCATCAGAGCCTGATTCACTCCACAGAACTGGGGCACGATGCGTATCGGGACGCCCTTCTCAGGCCTGGGTTCTCCAGGGGCCTGGGACAATCAGCCGTTGAACTGCTCTGTGCTCTTTGCTTAGCCTCTCGGGTGCGTGGGAAGCTCTAGGAAGCCTACTTTTCTCTCTATTCAGACCTGCTTCCTGAAGGTTTCACTGATATAGACCAGGAGCACAGCCTTGCAGACCGAACCCTACTCTCTGCCAGCCGTGCCCCACGGGTGTGGCCTCTCCCCTCTGCAGCCCCCCAGCAGACCCGCTCCATTGACTACAATTTTACCAGCTAATCTCTTCCACTCCATTATGTCAGTTTACACAGTGGCCAGAATAATGTCAAATCCCATTTTCAATTCAAGGAAACAAAGTTCAAGAAATGCTTTCTGAGTGCCTGCTTTGTGCCAGGTACTGCCAAGTTCTGGCTAGATAAGGTCCCAGACCCTTAAGAACCTTGGTTTTAAGTCAGATAAATAGGCAAATAACTCTAATACAAGTACAATAATGAAGGTGCCGGCAGGTTGTTACTGAGAGAAGAGGGCATGAAGAGAAGGGGCAGAGGAGGGAAAATATCTTTTGTGGGGGAGGGAGGAATCACTGGAGGGCTTTTAACAGACTTGGTATTTAATGTGGCCCTTACATGACATGATTTTAATGAGCATAATGAGAAGGGGTGATATCATGTTAAAACAAGAAATATGTATTTGGTTTTTGTTCCTGACAGAGGCTCCTGTGTTCCAGACCCTTCTGTTTCTCATCCTGTGTCCGTCTCCATCTAGCTGTTCTTTTGTATCCTTCATAATATCCTTTATAATAAACTGGTAATGGTAAGTAAAGCACTTTTCTAAGTTCTGTGAGCCGTTTCAGCAAATTGTCAAACCTGAAAGTAAGGGGTTGTGGGAACCTCCAACTTTGTAGCCAAGTTGATAGAAGTGTGGGCACTTAGGGGACCCAGTGCTTGGGACTGTCATCTGAAGTGAGGGCATTCTTGTGGGACTGTGCCCTTCAACCTGCAGGGCTGACACCGGCTCCACGTAGACAGTGTCAGGACGGGGTTGTCTGGAGAACTGAACTGGTTGCTGGTGTGGAAGAATTCCACACCTTTGGTGTCGGAAGTATTGGGAGTAAAAATAACTCAGAGAGGGTGTTCCAGACCAAAGGACTCGGGAACATGCAGGGTATGTGGGAAACAAAAGCCTGGCTTGGCTGGGCCCTGGAAGAGATGCAGCTGGACAGCTAGGTTGAACCAGACTGTAGAGCTCTGTGGCCAATGCGGTTTTATTGATGTGTTGCACCAACTTAGATTATTCTTGCACCATTGTCAGAATATTCTCCAGATCCACATATCATCTGTACTCTACTTCATATTATTCTCAAGTCAATTTCTGTTTATTGTTTAAATGTAGTAAACACTCTGTACCAGGGGTCAGCAACTGGCCCCACAGACCAAATCTAGCACACCGTCTGTTCTTGTAGGACCCACTGGCTAAGAATAGTTTTACTTTTTTAAATGATTGGAAAACATGAAAAGAAGAAGAATATTTAATGACGTGTAAAAATTATATGAAATCCAAATTTTAGTGTCCATTAAAAGGCTTTGTTTGACACACCTACCACCATTCATTTACATGTGGTCCACGGCTGCTTTTGCACTGTAACAGCAGAATTGAACTGTTACGACATAGACCGTACATGGCCCTCCTAGCCTAAAATATTCACTCTCTGGCCCTTTACAGGAAAAGATTGCCAACTTCTGATCTATAATAAATGTATTAACATGTGCATTTGGAAATCCTGTCACTTGTCATAATGAAAAGCAACTGGAACAAATAATTTAAAAATAAAAGTAATGCCAGAGGTACACACTCAAGTAACACTTGGGAAAGCAGTGATTTGTTGAGCACCTACCTTGCAGCAGGTGTTTTTTGCTAAGTGTCTTTAAATGGGATGGTAATGATAGCAGCTACAGTGTAGCTCCTGGTTTAATGTGAATAAGAACTTTATGTACATTATCTCTTTTAATCCTCAAGATGCCTGATTGGAAGTAATGCTATTCCCCTTTTGGAAATAGGAAACCACAGCCTCATGGAGGTGAGGCTTCTTGCCCAGGGTCACATTAGTAGTAAGTGACACATCCAAGATTTCATCTCAGGTCTTGGGAGTTCAAGCCTATTGGAGGTTAAACATCAAAGAACCATAATCTCACAGACTGTGAGACCTGGGATGCCCAGCTGAAAGTCTGTAACTAGGAGGAGCCCTTGAAAGGTTTTGAGCCAGGGGAGTAACATACTCAGAGCCATGCTGTATAAGGATCAATTCAGGCATGCTGAGCAGGAAGGAGTGGACCGGGTACCCTGGAGACAGAGAGACCAATTCATAGGCTCTCATACTAGATTAGTGACACTGTCTTGGTGGTAAAATCCAAAGGGCTTAGTGGTGAAATGGGGGAGAGGGAAGGGTCAGAGTCCCTGAGGTTATGAATCTTGGTGATTATGGGCTGATGAGCAGATTGGAGGAGGGGGTCTAAATGTAGACTTGGCAGGCTGAGAGGCTTCTGGGGTATGCAGCTGGAGAAGTACAGCAGACAGGAGGAAATTTGGGGATGGAATTTGAGAAAAGAGTGTGCTTTGGGGTATCATCTACCTAGAAGGGTTGGTTAAAATCATAGAAGTTGGGCTTCCCTGGTGGCGCAGTGGTTGAGAGTTCGCCTGCCGATGCAGGGGACACGGGTTTGTGCCCCGATCCGGGAGGATCCTACGTGCCGCGGAGCAGCTGGGCCCGTGAGCCATGGCCGCTGAGCCTGCGCGTCTGGAGCCTGTGCTCCGCAACGGGAGAGGCCACAGCAGTGAGAGGCCCGCGCACCACAAAAAAAAAAAAAAAAAAAAAAAAAAAAATCATAGAAGTTAATGAGAGTTTCAAAGACAAGAGTATACCGAGAAACAAAAGGGTATTAGAGAAAGTCCATGTTCAGAGAGAGGAAGGAGGAGGAGAAACCAGCAGAAGAGTGAGATAAAGAGAGCAGATGGGAGGAGGGGGCGCTAGTGAGGGGCCAGAGCACAGAACCAGAGGGATGACAACTACGAGAAAAAGGGACTTGTAAGATTGCTGGGGGCCGGAGTGGGGGGGGGGCAGGGGTGGTGGTGTCTGTGTACTTCCATGACCAGAGGAAATAGGAGAGGCAAGGTAGGAAGAAAGCGGTGAAAGATTCAAAGACCCAAGAGAAGCAACAAGTAATGGTTAAAAAAAAAAAAAAAAACAAGGAGGGAGATTAGCCTTTGCAAGGAAGAAAGACCTAGCTTGGTCATTGTGATGGTTTAAAAATATATCCACAGGGTTTCCCTGGTGGCCCAGTGGTTGGGAGTCCACCTGCCGATGCAGGGGACACGGGTTTGTGCCCCGGTCCGGGAAGATCCCACATGCTGTGGTGCGGCTGAGCCCGTGAGCCATGGCCGCTGGGCCTGTGTGTCCGGAGCCTGTGATCCGCAACGGGAGAGGCCACAACAGTGAGAGGCCCGCGTACCGCAAACAAAAAAACAAACAAACAAACAAACAAACAAAATATATATATATATATCCACAAACATACCTTCTTTTAAAAATAGAGCTTAAGGAATTCCCTGGTGGTCCAGTGGTTAGGACTCCACGCTTTCACTGCTGAGGCCCAGGTTCAATCCTTGGTCAAGGAACTAATCCCTCAAGCTGCACGGTGCAGCCAAAAACAAAAGTAGAGCTTAATCCCCCAACCCCTCATTGTGGGCTGGACTTGGTGACTCATTTCTTACAAATAAAATAGGACAAAAGTGATGGTGTGTCACTTTCAAGAGTGGTCCAAAAAAGGCACTTTATCTTCTTTCTTGTTCTCTTTCTTTTGCATTACTTGCTCTAGGAGACCCAGCCACTTTGTCATGAGAGCACTCAAGTTACCCTCTGGAGAAGTACACATGGTGAGCAACCAAGGCTGGTCACCCACAGCTAGCGAGGAACTGAGGCCTCCAGCCAACAGCCTTGTGAGTGGGCTGTCTTGGAATGATCCTCCAGCCCCAGTCAAGACTTCAGGTGATGGCAGCCCCAGCCAGCCATCAGCTTGACTGCAACCTCATGAGACACTGAATTAGAACCACCCAACTAAGCCACTCCCAAATTCCTGACCCAAAGAAACTGTTTAATAATCTATGTTTGTTGCTTTAAACTGCTAAATGTGGGGTGATTTGATATACATCAGTAGGTAACTAATAAAGTCACTAATAGGAGTCTCCTGACCAGAAACCACTAGAATGTCCCCCTTCCCTAGAATACCTTAGAAATTTAAAACCTAAAGTGACCTCAAGGACTCCTATTCCAATTCTCCAGAGTGGGGAAGGGATGGTGGCAGAGCTTATACAAAGACCTGTATTTCCAAATTCCGCATGCGAAGTGAAACCTCTCTGCCCAGCTGCAAGGCCCTTCCTCCTCAATGCATTTGCCCATCCACTCATCCAACACATATCAATTAAGCACCTACTCCATCTAGGTGCTGGCAAAACAGCATTGAGCAAGACAGACCTGTTCTCTGGGGTTTACATTTTAATGGGGAAAGGCAGTGATGATATGAGCAATCACATAATAATTTCAGACGGAATTAGGTGTTGTGGAGAAAATAAAACAAGGTGATGGGGAGACTGACTGGATGGGAGTGTATGACTATTGGTAGAGAGAAAGCAATAGCCCTGCCCCGACCATCATGGATGGGAGCCAGACTGAACAAATGGAGGCTCCAGACACATGTCTAAGTACTGAAAAAGGATGATCCAGGTAACGGGCTATTTATTAATGAAAATATGTTCTATTCTCCTATGAGGACACATACACCCTCATAAAGAATTCCAGGTCTGGGGTCCGGTGGTCCCGTGGTTAGAACTCAGGGCTCTCACTGCCAGGGCCTGGGTTTGATCCCTGGTCAGGGAACTAAAATCCTACAAGCTTCACAGCTCGGCCAAAAAAAACACGTTTGAATTTAAAATCTGCAGGCTTCCTAGAGTCTCCCACTGGAACCTGGCAGCCCAGAGGCCAGCTTGACCTTTAGCTCTCCTCCTGACCTTCTTCTCTTCCCACGCTCCCTCACCCCACTCTGTCCCGCACATCACCTGGGTGCATGTGGCACTGCAGCACAATGTCCCAGCTCTGGCCTCACCCCCTCCCAAACATATGCATAAGCAGTGTTCTCTTGTGGTTCTGTCCATCCTCTAAAAGCGGAGGGGCACACAGCCTTGGGAGCAGTCCCAGGGCCCTTGAACTGGGATTCAATGGTCCTGGGAGCTGAAGTGTTGTCCAGAAGGGGGCTCCAGGTGGGCCCCTCTCCCTGGAACCTTAGACTCTTCACTCCTGAGGGGCCTGGGCAGAGGAGGGCCAAAGCTAGTCTGTTATAGATGTTTCCTATTGCTGCTCAAATTACCACAAACTTAATGGTTTAAAATGATGCCAATTTATTATCTTCTAGTTCTGTAGGTTGTAAGTCTGGTGGGACCTCACAGGACTGAAATCAAGGTGTCAGAAGGCTATGCTCCTTTCTGGAGGCTCTAAGGGAGAACCCATATCCTTGCTCATTCAGGCTGTTGAGCAAGTGTTTGACCACTTCAAATCCTTCCTCCTTTATCATCCATCTCATTCTCCAGCCCAAACTGTTTCTGTACTTGTTTCTACTTTTGAAGGCTCATATGATTAAATTGAGCCCACCCAGAAAGTGCAGGATAACCTTCCCATTTCAAGATCAGCTGACTAGCAGCTTAATTCTTTCTACAACCTTAATTCCCTTTTGCCATGTGACATAATATAGTCACAGATTCTGGGGATTAAGACATGGACATCTTTGGTGTGGGGGGCATTCTTCTGCCTTCCACAGGTGGCAAACCTAAGGGATGGTTTCTCTGAGAAGGTGATTGAGAAGTGAGATCTGAACATCGCAAAGGAGCCAACCATGAGAAAATCTAGGGCCATGCAGTCCAAAATGGCAGCCACAGTAGCTATTTAAATTGGAATTAATTAAAATTAAGTAAAATAAAAAATGTATTCCTCAGTCACACTAGCCACATTTCAAGTATGCAATATTCATATTTGGCTAGTGGCTACTGTATTGGATTACGTAGGGTAATAGAACATTGCCATCATCCCAGAAAGTTCTATTGACCAGAGCTGATTCAGAGGAGTTCCAGGCAGAGGGAAAGGCACGTGCGAAGGTCCTGGGAAGGACACAATCCCATTGGGCTACAGACAGATATAACACACACTAGAAACAGAAGCCTGACTTCTCTGTATTCCTGACACCACAGAATCATAGACTGATCATAGACAATTAGCACTGGAAAATGTCTTTGAAGGCCCTGGGCCACCTCCCCCACCAAATACAGGTCCCACTTCAAGATAGCTTGGATGCACCCCAAGTTCTCCTAACTCTCAGTTGATTGCCCCTTCCCTGACACCTCACTGCCTTCCCTACCAGGAAGGCAACCTCTCTGCCAGTACACCTCCTCCTTTCTTTCAAGAGCCAATCCAAAGAGCACCCTTTCAGAAAATCTTCCCAGCTTTGTTGTAAAGAAACAGAGAGGCACCAGGGACACAATCTGGCCAGCAGCCCGTCCCTTTTGTTCTCTGTTAAATGTCTATATGTCTTGTCCCCGTAACTAAATTGCACAAGGACTGTGACTTCTCTGTGTTTGTTTTCCCAACAGCAGAGAGCAAAGATGACTGAAAAGTTTTCCGTGAAGGAAGGAAAGAAGGAAGGTAGGTAAGTTGAAGAATAGAAGGATATAGGACTCAACTGCAGAGTCCTAACAGTAATTTCAGACTGTTAGGTGATGTGCAAGATGTCTCTGTTTAGTCTGCAATGTGGCTGAGAGGAGGTGGTCTATGTGACCAGCGCTGAGCTGGGACAACTAACTCTTAAGCACCTTCACACTTATCTTTAAAGAAGACCTCTTTCATCTTAGATTTGTCTTGGGCAACTCCCTTAGCATATGTGTCCATTTTTTGCTCCCTTTGAGTATACACTTTCTAGACTCCTTGAAGGGAAGTTTTAGGTTGAAAAGAGACTAGAATTAGAAAAACAGTGACCATTGTTGTTAGGGATCTCCTTAAGAGATTCTATCAATAGAATTTAAAAGGCTCCAATTTGTAGGTAATTCCTTGATCCCCCTCTTTCTTGCTGGCTGAACATGCCAACCAAAATGATTTCCTGAACACAAAGAGAAAAAATACTGGCTTTCTTTACTCAGTTTAAATCTTTCCTTCTCTAATTAATAATGCAAACTTCTCCTGCACAACCCCACCTGGTAGAATATGCGTTCGTGGAAAACCACAGGGTATTTATGTGAAAATGGATTTGAGGTGTGCAGTCCCCAGGAGGTCATTAAATTTTGGCCCAGGAAAGTGAGATATTCATGCAGTGAAGAACTGAGTTTTTACAACTGAACCTGGGCACTTGGTGCTTGAGTGGACAGCGGTGATCAGATTTCTAGACATCCTTCGCTAACTTGATCAGTATCACAAGACCTGAAGGTCATGAGAGAGGGCATCCAGAGCTGAGACAGGAAGCAAAACCTCAGGGCAGGTGGGCATCTTGTTAAGTAAGTCATTCAGCAGCTTCCAAATAATTTTTGTGTGATTCTATAAACTGTGCTAACTACGGTGTGTGTTTTTTTATTTCTTGGAAAGAGTGTAAGATCTGAGTGGTTGCATTTTTTGCTCTCTGGGTATTAAGGAACAAGGCAGGACATTATGCACTTGACACCCTTCAGGACCTTGTTGTTATGGCAACGGGGACGGGCAAGCGTAGATTTCCTGACACTGAGAGATCCTCAAAGTCAATATAAGGATGCGCGTTTGTGAAACCCAGGTGGTGAAGGAAAAAGCAAATAAATACGGTCCCTCCTGCTCCCTGGCAAGGGCTGCACAAAGGAGCCCATTAAACTAATTGACGCAGGCCCTGCTGGGGAGCTGACAAAATTCCCAGTTAGGGTTAGGTTTCTCCAGCTCATTCCGAAGCTGGGATCTCAGATGTCCTCTATCTCAGCGAAGCTGGGTCACAGGGGCCCACGGAGAAGGGGCAAAGCAATGGGCAGGGGTCTAGAAAAGACCCCAACTCCCCGCCCACTGAGGGCTCACCAGTCAGTGCCTTCTCTCTGAGATTCCCCATTCGTGAAGTGGGGGGGTCAGCCCGGAAACACTTTTCCAGCTCTAGTTCTGTAAGTAGAGGCTCTAGGAGACGTAAGTTACTGGACGCCCACCCTGTGGCAGCCACTTACATGAACTCACGTGATCCTCACAACCCCAGGAGGGCCTCCCCACTTTATAAATGAGGAAACCCTTTTCAGGAAATGGAACCAGCCCAGCTGAGGTCCCTACAAGTAGGCAGTCGTGCAGCTGGCCTCCACACAGAGGTCTGAGTCCAAAGTCCCTTTCTTCACACCCCTCTACCTCCCCGTCACCTTCTATTTCTTTACCACCTTCCATTACAGGTGACTGAGCCTGGTGAACCTGCTGGAAGGACCCGTGAAGCCGTCCTGCCTCCCTGAGGCCCTCAGAGTCCTGCCATGTATTCACGTGTCACAGTCCTTGGTCCCCAGCTCCCTTGTTCCCTGGGCCGCTCCCTCTCTTTACTTGACTGTGAGCACGCTGGGCCCCACACCATGCTGAGTTCTTCACAGGCTCCCGTGACCCTCATTACAACCCTATGAGATAGGCACTGTCGTCGTCCCTGCTTTACAGAGGACAGAACAGGCCTAGAGAGGTTAAGTAGCTGTCAGAGGCTGCACAGCTGGGTTTGGGTAGGAGCCCAGACCATTTCACCTGTGAGGCTGCAGTGCTGTCCTGCAATGGGTCAGCTCTCCTAGCAATGTGCGCGCTCCGTTACCCAGACAGGGTCAGCTATTAAGAAGGCCACACTCCAGGAGCTGAGGGTCTGGTATCAAATCCACTGTTCCACAGTTGCGTTCTGAATGCCCAGGCTGCCAGGAAGAGGATGCCGTCTGCTCGCAGGCTTTCTGCCGCTCCATGAGGACTCACTGGAAACTTGGTTTTTTAACTGACTTTGGCTGAATGTTCCCATTACTCACAAAGATGATCTGAAGCCTGGGACATGATAACAAGGAGGTGGCCCTTTGAGCAGCTGGATTCCCACATTTGTCTTGTAACCCAAGACCCTGCTTTAAACCTTCCGATGGCTTCTCACCACACCAGAATACAACCCAGTCTCCCGCCCTACATGATCTGGCCCTTGCTTACCTCTCTTACCCTTGATCTTCACATGACTATAAATCTGGCCTCAGTTTGTTTGTCACCTCTTCAAAGAGCCCCTTTAGTTTGTTTATTCATTTATTTGCTGACCACCCTGCTCTCCCCAACCAAGGAGCACACAATAAATATTTATTTGAATTTACTACCATTTATTGGTTTTGATCCTTGTTGATTAACTCAAGGCATCAGCAAAAGTAGAACCCTGCTTTTGGGAGACAATTGTCCACGGGTCTCTTAACTGAAACAGGCTGTTTTAGGGATGTCTGTGTAGTGAACAGCTTTTGAAGCGAGAGATGGTACCTCCCTTCGGAGCATAGAGCAAGTTTGCTGACGAGACAGAGAGAGTGGATTGCTCTGGAGCAAATGAGTTTACTGGCCATCATAAAGGATTTGGATTCCCAAATACATGCAGAGTTCCTCTCCTGGAATGCAACCCACTGTGAGTGCACGTGACACCTTGCCCTCTTCACGTCACCCTGTGGGAATTGGGGCTTGGGAACAGATACAAGAAATTGCTCATACTCAGCTGCTGCTATTGCTGTGAGTGATCAAATCTTTTGCCTCTGTCCCAGGAGTCTCATGTCTTCTGCCAACATCCGTAGAACTATGGCAGGATAAATAGCTTGCAAGAAACGTAAAGACCTGATTCTTTCACAGTTCTCGACGCCAACAACCAAGTTTGCTTCAGGTGATGCAGCTTCAATTCACTCATGCTCCCAGCATCCAGACACAGCACAGAGTCACAGTGACCGGAAGTCTCTGTTATTTCTGGGGTATAAAATTGCCAGGGAAGTTATTTAGATGCTGTCATAACACTAACACTATAAGGAAATCCCATTAGCATTGCAGTACATTATAAGCTTTGCAGCACTAAGATGTTGCCAATTTTGCATCATCCTCAGAAAAAAAGAAAAAGAGTGAGGCTTATCAAACATGTTGAGCTATCTTTTTGTGCGTCTGTGTTGGCCAGTATCACTGCCCCGTCTGGTCCCCGGGCAGCACCATGGGGCTCCTCTCTCATAATCCTGATGGAGCAACCTGGGCTGGGAAGACTTCTGTTCCCACATCACATACTTGCGTATTGTTATAACTTTTTACTGTTAGCTGAATGACTTTACAATAAAAAAGATTTTATATACTAAAAAAGAAAATACAATTCATTATAACGTCAAAAGTAAGTTCCACCATCAAATAAAGAGAAAGAAAATTTTAGAGTCTGGTAAACACTTTGGACATTGGTCCCTCTCCTTCCCCTGTTTTATAAAGAGATTATTTTCTTTGTTTTGTGTGTGTTCAGGGATCAGTGGGGGAGGGTGTCAATAACCGAACAGAAAAAAAAAAACAAAAAAAACCCCAGAGAAGTTCTTTGAAAATTCACTCACTCATTTAAAAAAATATATTGTTTTCCTATCTGTACTCAGCTCAGTGGGGACTAGAAAAATGTACGAGCTCTCATTCCCTACCCTTAAGGAGTTTACCATCTCATGAGGGAAGTGACTGGGACACAAATCATTTGAATAATTTGAATAACCCCAGAGGTGAGTTCTGCCCTACAAGAGTTAGGAATTTCATGCAGGGAGCACACCTCAAAGTAGGAGGCAGCATTTAACTTGGACCCAAGGCTGGGCGTGGAGGGACCATGCACGTTCTAGGGGCACAGAGGCATGGGTGCTGGGCAAATGAGTCTGTGCTGGGAGGAGGGGAGCTACCTCTGGATGCACGGGTAGAGTCAGATTGGGTTTGAATACTTAAGAAACTTGGACTGTATTGATTATTACCGTGTGTTTGTGTGTGGGACCAAGTTTCTGAATGGAGAAAGAAGGCAATACAAAGGGGACCATGGAAGAATAGGGAAATGTTGGAGGGCTGAAAATCATGGTGAAGGAAAAGGCAAATGTAGAAGAAAAGGAATGGGACCGACCGGAGGCCAGAGTGTGTAGGAAGTGACTCCGCTCCCCTTGTTACCAAACTCAGGTTCGGTTGCTGGCTGCTCGAAAGCCAATATTTGAGAGACAAGTGTTGGTAGGAAAGGAAAGCTTGCTTTATTCAGAAGATCGGCAACTGGGGGAGAAGGCAGATTTGTGTCTAAAGGTCAACTCCTCACTGACGATCAGGGACAACAGCTCTTAAAGGGGAGTTTCGGGGGTGTACAGGCAGAGGGAGGGGGCTATGTGCAGAGCAGCACAGTCAGCTCTGACAGTCATCTTGAAATTGGTCATGTGGTGGTCTGATCACATCATCTTGATTGTTTAGGTACGTGAGATTGTCTAATTGTGTAAGATGGAGGTGCTTATGGCATGGCTGCAGTCTGGTCATCATGTGGTTAAATTCTTCCATCTGATGGGGGTTTCAGTATCTGCAAAACAGCTTAAAGCACATGGCTAAGAATATTACCTATAGCCCTTGAGGAGGAACTAAAGGTCCTCAACTTTGTTTAATTATTATTTTGTCCTGTTTGACTAATTTCCTTTGGTTCTGGTTTTCTCATTTCTCTGATTAATTTTATTCTTTGGCTAAAGTGTCTCTACAGGCAAAAGGCAGGTGGAGGACATGGGGGCGGGGGGGGGGGGTCTGTCCTAGGAAGGCCCCTAGGGTCCTGCTCTGTTACACTTTTTTTTTTTGGCCGTGCCATGCGGCATGCGGGATCTTAGTTCTCCGACCAGGGATTGAACCTGAGCCCCCTGCATTGGAAGCATGTAGTCTTAACCACTGGACTGCCAGGGAAGTCCCTGTTACCCTCTTTCCTAGTCACAGAGAGGGGTTGTGAGGTGCATGTATTTATAGATGGAGGGATTAACACAAGTCTTTACCTGGTTCCTATTTCAGAGCACCAATTCAACTATTACAGATTTCAATCTTTTAATTTTAATGAATTCTTAAGTCATCCTTTTGGTGTGTAGGCTTCATTCTACTTTGCTGAACATTTTTGAGTGGCACAAATCTCTGAGGGTTGTGGAATTTTATTTTATTTTTTAAATTATTTAATTTTTTTTTTGGCTGCATTAGGTCTTCGTTGCTGCACGCGGGCTTTCTCTGGTTGTGGCGAGCGGGGGCTACTCTTCGTTGCAGCACTCAGGCTTCTCATAGTGGTGGCTTCTCTTGCTGTGGAGCACAGGCTCGAGGCACGTGAGCTTCAGTAGTTGCGGCTCGTGGACTCTAGAGCGCAGGCTCAGTAGTTGCGGTGCACGGGCTTAGTTGCTCCGTGGCATGTGGGATCTTCCGGGACCAGGGCTCGAACCCATGTCCGCTGCATTGGCAGGCGGATTCTTAACCACTGCACCACCAGGGAAGCCCGGGTCGTGGAATTTTAAAATGTTAGCACTGGAGAAACGTCTATGGTTATTGGCACAAACCCTTATTTAATATTCAACGTTCTCTAACTTAAAGGATTGAGCAACAATTCTTGTCATCCTAGAAAATAAAAATAAGGGATTGTTTCTTTTTTCTTTCTTTTAAACCAAAACAAATAAACAAACCTGTGTGTTAGGTGGAACGTGTGAGGCTCTTGTCAGGAGAGACATTCCAGGTAGCCTAAAATACTCTAAATGGAGCTCACACACCATCCTTCCCATAGGGGACTCAAATCTGCCCCTTAGTGCAGAGGGAGAGGGCTTATCAGTCACATCCATGAGTCAGCCAGGCCGCTCCACATACTAATTACCTAACATGCAGCAACAAATCCGGAGTAGGCCAGGGGTCACAGTGCACACGCCTGAGTAATGCTTACCAAGGGGCTGCCAAGTAGCTGAGTGCATTCTCCTCCCTCGGCCCTATCCCATCTCAGTGTCCCTGTGTCATGGAGGCTGACAAGGTGGCTCTCCGGGGTCCTACAGGGATCAAGGATGGGCAGTGTCCAGGAAGTGGGCTCTGCCCTGAGCTCGCAGGGTGTGCCAGAAGTCTCCTCCGTCTGGTCCTGCCCCTTCTTGGCACTCACATGAGAATTTTGTGACGTCTCTCTGCACCTCCTAAATGTTAATTACAGATGTGTGTCTCTACACGACTGCCTCGGCAAGATGCATGGCAACCCTGCTGATGGAAACACTTCTGCTGAAGAGGTAGGGAGTCAGGGCGAGGACACTATTGCACAACCCTCACCTCATGCAATTCTTCCACTAAGAACGATTTGTTACTTAGTGACCAGAGCAATTTGTCCCAGCTAGAAAATCACCCATCCCAAACAGCACGCAAAAACCATCTATGACCCCAGTCTTGTCCACCAGTCTTCAAACGTGGGTTCATTTGAACGGAGCCATGCATGTATTTGTTGAAAACCATTTATGCAAGAGTTGGGTTAGGGAATAAACAGCTCAAAGATATACTTATGGCTAAGGATATTAGCTGGTCAGAGGGGGTGGTGGTAGGTGTGACGCTCTGAGGGTTAGTTAACTAGCATTACTATTTTCCAGCCCTGCACACTTCTAAGCATGAGAGCTCTAGGCCACGTGAGTGGCTGACTCAGGGGGAATACCTCTCGTGCCGCTCAGCACGGGTCTTGCGATAGTGGCTGCTTGGCCCTGACATCAGATAGTGGGGGTCAGGCCGGAGCTGCCTTCCTGATTTGTGCCTCAGCGCTTCCTCCTGGCACCCCACTCCAGTGGGACTGTTTCCTGGATCCCTTTAAGAGTTGTCAACTGATATTCCCCAAATTGGTGAGTTCTGTAATTTGTTGATTGGATATAAGAAAATCAGCAAGATGACTCATCAGGTTGAGATGGACCTGATCAATTGGCCAACGAGTAGGGGAGTGTTTGATGAGGAGATGAAACTTTGATTTTTCTACTAAATGGAGATACAGCCAAGTGGATATGTTTTTGGGAGAAGGCAGGGGAGAGAAAAGGAGCTGATTCTGGTGACGAAGTCCAGATGCCAGGAGAACAAGCATGGGCAAAGACATGAAATTGCTTGAAACACCATGAAATTCCTAATGAACAACCATGAGTGGGATGCATGTGGGGGAACTCTAGTGGGTGAGTTCAAGGATGATGCTGGAGACAGTCCTGCAGGTCATATTACAGAGTTTCTATTTGATCTACTGTGTGCTGGAGAGCCATTAGAGCCTTGAAGTGAATAACTAGACCTGATTTGTGTCTGCGCGAGAGCATTCTGGCTGCCACGTCCAAGAGGGACTGCGGACGGAGGGGCAAGACTGACATCAGGGGACCAGCGAGAGGTTGTAGCAGTGACTCAGGTGAAGGGTGGTGCAGGGTTTGGTCATAGCTCGAGTGTAGAGAGAAGTGAACTGGAGATATATTCTGGAGAGGAAATCCACAGGACTGGCTATTGGGAGAGAGAGAAAAGGAAGAACAAAGATAATTGTTTTGGTTGAGCATCAGGTGGGGTTATATATTTATTGAGATGGTATTATTGAGATGGTGGGGTTATATATTTATTGGGAAGGTAGGAGGTGGTATGCTCACAATGGAGTGAGAAAAAACCAAAAATTTAGAACATTTATAGGAGGTTTGCAAGAAGCTACACCTGGGGCAAGCCAAAAGAACAGTTCTAGAACACAAGTACTCATGGTGGACCAGACACTCTACGCCCCGGCTTAACACCCTCTTGCCTGAAGCACCTGCTTTCACCTGGCTGCGCTTCTGAGTCACATGTGAGCCCTCTGGATGCAGGTGGCCTCCTACTTATCTCAAGGGCTGGGGGCCTCCCCTGCTCCCCCAGGATACGGAATTGGCCCTCCGCAGGCTGGTTGCATCTGGGAGTTTATCAGGAGTTTATACCTTCACATTTTTCTGTTCGCAAAGTAATGTATACAGATTATAGAAATTCAAATAATACAGAAAGTTTAAAAGAAAAAGGAAAAGTTCTTAGAGAGCGAGCGTCCCTTCTAGTACTCCCTATACCCATATTTATTCTTACCAGGGGGGTTCTAACTGGCCAGATTGGGATCTGAAAGTGGTACATCCTTCCCTAACAGTGCCCGGGCTTGCCAGCAGACGGCTGAGCACTGGGAAACACCCTCCCTAAGTCACTTATGGGAAAGCTGAGATGGTCTGAAATTCCAGGAAGGTGTAGGAACTGCAGCGTCAGGAGAGGAAGGTCACAAGCCTGTGCTGTCTGATTAGCCAACCCCCGAAATGTGTTCAGGGAGCGAGTGAGTCAGGAAGTCTGCAAACATCCTAACTAATTACTTTCATTTTTAAAAATCAACATTTCAATTATTTTTTTAAATAGACATGTCCATAGTAAAAAATAAAATAAAATTCCAACATTTCAAAGAGTCTACAAGAAAAAGGAATTCTCCCTCCCAGTCCTGTCCTGCAGTCTCCCAGGGCAACCCCTGTTACCAGATGTCCTGTTCCTTTCCAGGAACCAAGCTGCGTGGAGGGACCGGCCCCTCATTTTCACGCTGGTGGAGCCATATGGCTCCGCTGTCCTTCCCTCCTCCCTCCTCACCTGCAGGTGAGTCAAAGGCCCTCGCTCCATCTACTGTGCAGTGCGTGACTGTCAGTGGGCACCTGGCTGCTTACTGGCTCTGCCCAGAGTGGTGTTGACTAAGAGCCTGGATGGAAATGCTCTTGGAACTGGTGTGTTGTTGAACATGGGGGCCAGTGGTTTAGATCTGTGCTAAAAATGTACAAATTTAATACAACGAATTCTTGGTGACTTACGAGCACCGCCACCAGTACACTGACTCCTGCTCTCTCTGTCTCTGTCTCTCCCTCTTCCCTCCTTCTCCTCCCACCTCCCTATAGATCTTACAACAAGTAGCACGAAAACCTGATTTGAGTTTTTACCTTCAGGCTGATCCATAGTAGAGGTTTTGACAAGAAGTTCACTGCCAAATTCATTCATTCCACAAATACGTGTTAAGAGCCTAGTCTCTGTCAGGCTGAGTGTCAGAGGGGGAACCCCATTCACACAAGTCTGAGAAGCATACTTCCTGGCTTCACAGAGCCTACAGTCTAGGGTGGGGGGGCAGGCTTGCAAACAGCTATGTCAGTAAAGCATGATTAGTGCCGTGGAGAGGAAACAGAGGGTGCTAAGGGAGTGATAGCTGAGTAGCAAACAGACCAAGGAATCAGGGAAGGCTTCCCAGAGGAGGTGATATTTTAGCTGCAATCTGAAGAATGAGTAGAGTTAGTCAGGGGTGGCGAGTGTATTAGGAAAGGAGAACTGTAAGTGCAACGATTAGAAGACAGATAGAAGATGGCCCATTGGAAAAAACTAAAAGAAATGGCATTTGCAAGAGATGAAGAACACACTGGGTAAGCCCTTATGCTTTCTCAAATTAGACTGCCTGCATTCAAATTCCAACTCTACCACTTACTGGCTGTGTGACCCTAGGCAAGTTATTTAACCTCTCTGTACTTAGTTTCCTCATCTATAGAACAGGACTGGTAATTGCACTACTTCATAGGATATAAATGAGATGGTATTTTTTTAAAAAAAAAAAAGGAAAAAAGAAATACGAAAAAAGAAAAACAAAAAGTTTTCGTTTCATTCTCCTTCAATAAATGAGATGATGTTGGTGAAATGGCTTAGAACAGTACATGGTGAGCGCAGAGTAATTCTTACCTATTATTTAAGTTTTGTTTGGCTGGCCTGATGAGTGGGCATGGGGGGAAGAAGAGGAGATTAAGGAAGACATGGGACAGTTCTTGGAAGTCCTTTGAATTCAGGTTAAGAGGTTAGGTTTTTTCTCCCACAGGGGAATAAATTAATTTCAGGAGCTAAAGAGAAGCCACGAGCAACAAAACAAAAGCAAGTGACTTGCTGAAAGAGCCAGGTCTTGGTAAGACCATCCAGTGCCTGCCATAGACAAAGAAGGACAGGCTGGGAACCCTGAGATCTGGACTTGAACTCAAGCTCTACAGGGCAGGTATGGACCGGCAGTGTTACCTCTCTGGGTCTGTGCCCTCAACTGAGAAAGGTTTTTTCAGGGACTAAATAAGATGAGGGAGGCCAGATGCATCCTTCTGAGTACTCAGCACAAAACTGTGGGTTCAGGGTTGACTGGTGCCTTTCCGCTGCCTTCCACAAATAGTTCTTGACTGTAACATCTTCAGTGTTCTTATTCTATCCCCTTCTGCAAACCTAGCCAGGCCTTCCTCTTCACCAAGACCTCTGATTTTGCCAGATGAACCTCTCTGCATTAACTTACCCCAGTTGGAACCACGCTTTAGGGGAAGGGTTCTCAACCCTGCGCAGCCTGGGCTGTCTCCAGCCGCTGGAGGGGTGCTGTGATAGCGCCAACATTCCACACCAACCACAGTGACTTTAATTTGATTCAGTGAAATACGCCAATTAGTACTTCTCTGGGAGAAGAGAGATAACAAATTGCACAAGTTATGCCAGAATGTGGAATGTTTTTAAACAATGGACCTAGAAATTTACCAGCAGTGCTCCCATCATTTTTATGAGTTACATGAACCCTGAAATATTTAGTGTTTTATTAGTTCATCTTCAGTATCCAGGAAATATTTAATTCAATGCAGTGACGCAGACATTTACTGAGGTCTTTTTCTGTGCCAAACCCTGGGCTACACTCTGAGGATACACAGATGAATGAGACTCACACAGCTAGTCTCGGCTAGTCTCTGTTGGGGAAGAACACAAAACGTGGGAAAAAATCAGAGTAGAGGTTTGAAGAGAGTTCCGGGGGAGCCTGGAGGCAGGGCTGCTGGGGCCCATCCACGTAGGTTGTACATGTCACCACTCTTAAGATTCCATTCACATAGACCAGGGTTTGGCGAATGTTTTCTATTGAGGGCCAGATAGTAAATATTTTATGTCTTGTGGGCCATACTGTCTCCATTGCAATTTCTTAGCTCTGTTGTTGTAGCACAAATGCAGCAAGAGACATTATGTACACAAATCAGCTTGCCTGAATTCCAGTTAAACTTTATTTATAGGCCCTGAATTGTGCCATGAAGTATTCTTATTTTTAATTATTTTCAACCATTAAAAATGTAAAAAAGTCTTCATTTGTGCACTATACAAAAACAGGTGGTGGGCGGGATTTGGCCTGTGGGCTGTACTTTGCTGACCCCCGTGTAGATTGCAATGTGAATGGCATCCCCTGGGACTGTGCAGCATGAGGTTCCTATCTCACTTCACTCCAAATATCCTATTTGAAGGACAGTAAGTGCTGACTAGCTGGACACTTCAGGGGAGGGACTACAAGCAGAGGGAACAGCACAGCTGCACAGGAGGGAACAGAGGGATGGGACACAGAGACAGGTCAGAGATAGACCATGAAGGGTCTTAAATACCACACCCAGCAGTCACGGTTCTGTCCTGTGGGCAACTGGGCATCACTCAAGGTTTTAGGCAGAAAGCAACATGGTCTGAGATTGCATTTTAGGGAGTGGAATAGAAGACAGAAAGACCAGTTTGGCGGCATGCAAACCAGTCAGGGAAGAGATGGCTAGGGCCAAAACAAGCAGGGGCAGGGGAGTTAGAGAGGAGAAAGATATTCAAAGATAAACTGGATGCATATAAAGATGCTCAATATCATCAGCCATCAGGGAAATGGAGGTCGAAACCACAGCGAGGTACCATCACCCACTCAGTGGGATGGCGATTATTAAAAAAGACAGATAATAACAAGTGTTGGCAGGACATGGAGAAACTGGAACCCTCACTCACTGCCGGTGGGGATGCAAAATGGTGCAGCCACTTTGGGAAACTGTCTGACAGTTCCTCAAAAGGGAAGTACCATATGACCCAGCAATGCCACTTCAAGTACGTAACAGGAAAATCTAAAACACATGTCCACGCAAAAACTTAGACACTAACATTCACAGAAGCATTATTCACAATAGTGGAAGCAACCCAAATGTCCACCAACTGATACATGGATAAGTAAGATTGCTATATCCGTACAATGGAATGTTATTTATCAAGAAAAAGGAATGAAGTACTGATACACAACATGACGAACTTTGAAACCATCATGCTAAGGAAATAAGCCAATCACAAAAGACCGCATATTATGTGATTCCATTTATGTGAAATGTCCAGAACAGGCAAAACTATGCAGACAGAAAGATTCATGATTGCCTAAGGCTGAGGGGATAATGGGCAGGGGGGTTGAAGGGTGATTGCTAAAGGGTACAGAGTTTCTTTTTGGGGGTGAATAAAATGTTCTAAAATTGGCTGTGGTGATGGTTGCACAACTGTGAATATGCTAAAGTCTATTGAACTTACACTTTAAAAGGGTGACATGTGTAACATGTGAATTGTATCTCAGCAAAGCTATTTCAAAAGGTGACTACACCATTGTAACTCAGGAAGGGTAATTTTCTCTCTGCATCCCTCTAAATAAATTATCTGTCAAATGCAATTTAAACCACTCATCGTTGGTTTTAAAATACACACAGATTTTTGTAATTTAGGGTTTTATTTAATTCATTGCACATGTTTTCATCTTAGGGCTGATAATCTAATAACCACTTTTTAAAAACTAGAACACTGTAACCCATAGAGAATTATACATTGTAGTAAATTCAGAGACATGTACCCTTGGACCTCATACTTTCCTTTAGTCCTCACGGCCAGTCAGCCAAAATCTCTTCCGTTTACTTTTTTTTTTTGGATTGCAGTTTTATTGAGATATAATTCACATTACCGTACAATTCACCCATTTAGATTGTACAAGTCAATGGTTTTTAGCATATTCACAGAATTGTGCAATGATCATCGTAATCTATTTCTTAAACTTTTTCATCATCCTAAAAAGAAACTTAGTACCTTTTAGCCGTCACCCTTCCCTCCCCCACCCACCAGCTCTAGGCAACCATTAACCTATTTTCTGTCTGTATAGATTTGCTTATTCTGGACATTTCACACAAATGGAATCTTATAATATACGGTCTTTTGTGTCTGGCTTCTTTCACTTAGTATAATAATTTCAAGGTTCATAAAACCTTGTAGTATGTGTCAGTACTTCATTCCTTTTTACTGACAAATAATATTCCATTGTATGGCTACACTACTTTTTATTTATCCATTCATAAGTTAATGGATATTTGGTTGTTTCCACTTTTTGGTTATTATGAATAAACCTGCTGTGAATATGTACAAGTTTTTGTACAGATGTACATTTTCACTTCTCTTGGGCACATAAGTAGGATTGGAATTGCTGGGTCAAACTTAGTCACTTTATAAGATAATAGTAATGATATTAATTTAGACATTCAACAGAAAAAGGTCTCATTGTCTACTGACCCCAGTTGTCATACAGTGAATTTCCTTCCATGAAAGGAACTCAGTCAACCCTAATAACCACATCCTTCGATATGGATATACACACAGCAAAAGACTGCTTAACTCATGTTACATGGGTGCAGCAAACATTTTTAACCAGAGGTAAACACTCAATAGTGTGAATATGTCTTAAAGAAGAACATTGTCACTCAGTCCACCTTCCATAACTTTTAGTTACATTTCATGATGATTACAGTGATATGTCCCTTTCCAAACAAGGTTAGAGAAGGTACAGATAAGAATGTCTTTTTTGGCTTCTCTTCACATGCTTGTTGTTGTTGTAGTGGGGTTTTTTTCACAAAGGAAGCAAACAGAGCTAGTGGTGCAGTAATTTCAAAAGACCTGGCTCCCACGTTTGGGGTTTCAGTGCCTCGCTGCACCAACAGAGCTGAGAATTCTCATCCAACATCCTCATGACCCCTTTTTTCATAGTTAAAAAAATATAACGTAAAATATGTCATTTAAACCATTTTAAAGTAAATTCAGTGGCATTAATTACATTCACAATGTTGTGCAACCATTACTACTATCTATTTCCAAAACCTTTTCCATCACTGCAAACAGAAACTCTATACCCCTTAAGAGAAGCCCCCATTCTTCCTCCCCTCAGTCCTTGGTAACTTCTGGTCTACTTTCTGTCTCTAGGATTTGACTATTCTAAATATTTCCTATGAGTGGAATCAAACAGTATTTGTCCTTTTGTGTCTGGCTTATTTCACTTAGCATAATGTTTCCAAGGTTCCTCCAGGTTGTAGCATGAATCAGAATTTTGGACACATTCCTTTTATGGCTAGTTAATATTCTATGGTATGGATATACCATATTTTGTGTATCCATTCATCTGTTGGTAGACATGGGCTGTTTCTACATTTTGGTTATTGTGAATAATGCTATCATGAACATTGGCATATAAGTATCTGTTTGAGTCCTTTTCATTTTTTTTTTTTGAATACATACCTAGGAGTAGAATTGCTCAGTCATGTAGTAACTCTATGTTTAACTTTTTGAGGAAACATCAAATTGTTTTCCATAGTAGCTGCACCATTTTACATTCCCACCAGCAATACACAAGAGTTCCAATTTCTCCATATCCTCACCAACACTTATTTCCAGGTTTGTAAAAATAATTGTAGCCATCCTAGTAGATGTGAAGTGCTATCTTATTGTGGTTTTGATTTGAAGTTACCTAACGACTAAGGACATTGAGCATCTTTTCATGTGCTTATTGGCCATGTGTATATCGTCTTCGGATAAATGTCTATTCAAGTCCTTTGCTCATTTTTTTAATTGTGTTGTTTGTCTCTTTGCTGGTGAGTTTTAGGAGTTCATTACATATTTTGGATATTAAACCCTTATCAGATACATGATTTGCAAATATTTTTCCTATTCTGTATTAGTATTTTTACTTTCTTGGTAATGTCCTTTGATGCACAACAGGTTTTTAATTTTAATGAGGCCCAATTTATTTTTTCTTTTGTTGCTTGTGATTTTGGTGTCATAACTAAGAATTCATTGCTACCTCATGACTCTTATGTAAGAGAAGTAGGGCATATAAATGTCCCACAAAAGAATTAACATAGCAGAAGTGGCAGGTCAACTGATTATCTTTCTACAAAGAAAACATTTGGAAAACCACATATTTACACTGAATATTGGCTAAAAACAGTATTTATTTTTTCCTAGACAATTCTGTTATTTAATGAGATATGTTTACATTGCTCTGAGAACCTCTCTAAGTTCATTTTCATCAGTTATTTGGGTCTCCATCAGAGTGGACAATTGGACAGGTGTCTGTTTAGCCCATAATTTTGCTTCTTCTATTAAAAACTGCCCCCGCAGTGTCCTCTCTTACATAGGTGGCCCCCTAGAAGCCATGTCTGTACTTTGTGATCCCATCCCCCTGGTCAGGACCCAAGCTGGGTAATCAGCCTCTCTCTTGAGAATCTGTAGCTGAGACTGAGAAATGCTGTGTTACTCTAGAGGATTATGAGGCAGCCATATCCTGCCATTTCTGCTTTACTCCCTGCCTTTGGGTCCATGTGAGATCCTGCATCTTTCCAATAGATACTTCTTCTTTGCAAGTTTATTTGGGTATATGTTGTACCGGTATTATATTTTGCAGTAATAGTTATGTTCCCATACTGGTGGGCTGGTCTCTCTTCCTGCAAAGATGCCTTGTGCAATTGGATTTAAGCTATGAAACTGGAGTTGGAAAGGAGAGTGTGACCTGGTGGGATCCCCAGTCAGACAGAGGAGGACATGAAAAGCCTGTTCTTTCATCCTCCAGGGATTCTGAAAAGAAGGGACCTTGAGGCAGGGTGAGAAGGTGGGGTCCTAACCTTGCCCTTTGGGGCTATCCTTCAAGTGAGGAGGTGGGGGCATCAGGCTCATCCAGCTGGTGGTGGGGCATCCTCAGTACTCGGGGGCCCGTGATAGGCTCTCCTAGCCAGAGTGCAGGAGGCGCCAGCACTGAGGGGAACTCTATCTTCCTGTTTGGCACCATTTTACCATGGCATGGGAGAGATGGTGAGGATGTAGCACTGAAGGCAGCTACAACAGCTAGCCTATGGCAGGACACCTTGGCGCTCCAAGGTGTGGCATCCAGGAACCCAAGTCACAGGGAGGAGGGGCAGAGAGCCTGGGAGAGCCTGTGGCCCGAGACCTGTGTCTGATGAAGAGGCCGCCATGGTCAGAGCCATGGACATTAGCAGTGGAGACCAGAGGAACAGTCACACTTCAGGAGTCACCAGTCCCAGAGGGCAGGGTAGAGGAGGTACTCATCTCCAGAGACCAGTGAGCACCCCTGAGGCACTGCCTGGGTCAGGGTGATCTTTCTGTCATCTCCAGGACTCAGTGACCCTCTCTACCAAGGCACCATCCTGGGGGAGAAGTGGGTGTGCCTCAAAGGAGCTGTGAGATGATTCATCTGGACTCCTATTGACCAGACTAGACTAGACACAGCTCTCCTCTTTCACTTGCACCTCTGCAGGGTACGGCCGCGTCAGACACTGGAAAGCTAAGGAAGCCACATTTTCTTTGCATATACAAGTATTCTATGAAGTTCAGTTTAGACCATACTATCATAGAAACTCCAGAATCCAAAATCTACAGATGTTGCTATCAGGAGCCAGAAGAATAATCCAAAGGAGAACAAGTGCTGCCTTGCCTCCCCATCCCTTTTCCCCATTTCTCCTCCCTCCTTTCCTTCTCTCCCTTCCTTCCTCCGTCAATGGGCAGCCAAGGACCTCGTCTGGGTCAGGCCCTTTGCCAGCCTCTGGGGATCCCCAAATGACCACGACACAATTCCTCCCGCATGGAACTCACAGTCTGAAGGGAAGACAGAGACCAAGTTTCCAAACCAGGTCATTAATGCCGACACTGATGTGTCCATGGGACCGTGGGAGCAGAGAGGACAGCTGATCAAGGCTACTTGAGCGGCTATGAGGGAAGGTGTATGAGCTTCTGAGGAGGAGAGCATGCTCCTCGGGTATAGATGTTGGTGTCTGTGCTAGACACAGTTCCTACCCTAAAACTATTTTCACCTTCTAGCTTCCTCATAGAACCCCAATTTCATTTGGGGTTGCCTGTGAGCCGATCGTAAGCCCATCGTAAGCCCATCGTAACAGCATTGCTTCTGTTTCTATTGTCTGACAACCTATTTCCCAGGCCCCCTTCACTTGTAGCTGTGCCCTGTGACCCAGATCTGGCCAAAGAGATACAATGAAAAGGGAGCTCCTGCAAAGCTCTGCTTCCCTGATAAACTGGACAGATCTGGCCGGTGCCAGCCCTTCCCCACTCTACCTGCCCTGAATGTGCAGGCAATGCCTGAAGCTGTGGACTCATCTTGCAATCATGATGATGAAAAGTCAAAATGCTAAGAGAGCAAAGAGCAAAAGATGAAAGAGTCTGGCTTCTCAAAGACCTTGCTAAGCTGTTAGATAGTAGTAGACTATCTACTTCCAGATTTCTCATGTGGAAAAATAAAACAAACTTCTGCTAATTGAGTGTTTTTAAAAGCATGACTGAAAACATTCCTAACTGACAGTGTCGCAGAGGAAAGACCTGCTCATTCAACATTTGGGGTCCAACTGCCTTACAGCTGGTTTTCTTCCTGTTCACCCTGAAGCAAAATCCGGCAGCCTGCAGCCAGTATTTGGAGATTGGGCCTGTAAGGAGGTAATTAAGGTTAAATGAGTTTATAGGGGACCCCAATAGGACTGCTGTCCTTATAAGAAGAGGACAAGACACCAGGAGTGCACACACACACAGAGGAAAGACCGTGTGAGGACACAGCAAGAAGACTGCAAGCCTAGGAGAGAGGCCTCTGGAGAGACCAATCCTGACAACTTGATCTCAGACTTCCAGCCTCCAGAACTGTGAGAAAACAAATTTCTGTTGTGTAAGCCACCCATTTGTGGTATTTTGTTATGGCAGCCCTAGGGACCATTTCACAAAGAGGTCCTCTCTGGAGAAGATGTAGTGAAACAGTCAGTCCTTTCCAAGAGTAGGAGAAAGCAACAGCACCCCACCCGCCCCACCCCGTCCTGTCTTTCTTAAGTATGAACGGAAGATCATGGATTACTAGGTTTCTGAGGCAAGCAGCAACTTGTAAGGGAATAACCAAAAATTAAAAACCTGAACAGAAAAAAAAAAAAGACAATTCAAGGATTAGAAAGAAATTCTATTTTTAAAACCACCTAATGAATATACTCAGAGAGATTCAAGACAATATTACATTAGTAAAACAAGAAGAGGATGCTATGAAGAAGGAGCAGCTGGAGAATAAGAAGACACTTTTAAGGATTAAAAGATTACTGCCAAAATAAAATAAATTATTAAAGGATGGAAAGCAAAGTCAATAAAATAAATTATTAAAGGGTGGAAAGTAAAGTTTGGTAGAATGTCTGACTATGCGAGAAAAGAAGAATTCAAGAGAAAGGAGAAAACAAGAAAGACAAAAAATTAAGAAGAAATAACAAAGAAGAAAGAAGAGAATTCCTCCAAGTTGAATCAAGATCCAGATTTTTAGATTGAAAAGGCCCACAGTGAATGAAAAAGACATTCTAGTGAAATGTCAGAATAGCAAGGAAATAGAAAGTTCCAAAAGTTTCCAAAGAGACAAAACAATCAGTTAAAAAAGGAACAGAAATCAGTCTGGTTTCAGACTTCTTAGTAGTAACTCTGGACATAATAGAGAAATACTTTCACAGTTATGAGAAAATATTATGTTAAACCTGGAATTCTATACCCAACCAAATATCTAGCAGGTAAGAGCAAAATAAAAAACTTTTCCAAACAGGCAAATTCTCAGAAAATTTAACTCCCACAGTCCCTGTCATAGGAAGCTATGTGAGGATGTGTAAACCAGTAAGTAGGGGAAAATGGGGTCTTGGAAAACAGTAGCTCTAACTCAGGAGAGCAGAAGACACAGTATTGCCAAGAAGGAAATCATTTAAATCGCAGCAGAAATATGGAGGAGTTCAGGACAGAGGCATCTGGAAAAATGGAGGACTTCAGTTGAGACTTTTTTTTTTAATGTAAGAATATGATAGACACATAATGCAAGGGATACAAAAACTAAGTCAGTTAGAAACTCCAGGAAAAAAGAGGACTGTACAAGAAAATTATGGTCCAAACTGGAAGCAAACAAAAAAGGATTTAAGGTGACTGTGTCCAGTTCCATGGAAAACCCAATAATTTTTTTATTACAGAACCCTATTTTTTATCGAATTGTATGCTATTTCGCATAACCCCTTTGTATTTCCCATGTCTTGTAGTCCCTACAAATGCTGATGGATATAAACTGGTTTTTAAAACATGTATTAAAATTGGTTTTGTTTTGGGCAACTTTGAGACTCTTCCAACATCACAACGGGTATTTCTGGGGAGAACAATAAGGTTCTGTTTCTTTCTTTCTTTATTTTTTATTTTTTGGCGGTACGCGGGCCTCTCACTGTTGTGGCCTCTCCCGTTGCGGAGCACAGGCTCTGGACACACAGGCTCAGCGGCCACGGCTCACAGGTCCAGCCGCTCCGCGGCATGTGGGATCTTCCCGGACCGGGGCACAAACCCGCGTCCCCTGCATCGGCAGGCGGACTCTCAACCCCTGCACCACCAGGGAAGCCCATGTTCTGTTTCTTGATCTGGGTGCTCGTTAGACAGGGGTGTTTCCTTTCTGAAAAATCATCAAAGTGTACTCTTACAATGCATGCACATTTCTTTATGTTGTACTAAAAGAGAAGGTTTTCTTTTTTCTTTTAAGTGTAGCTGACAAAAGATGAAGTGTGAAAGGTGGGGGATGCAGGATAAAAAAAATGGTAAAGAGTTCTGATACCTTTATCTTACAAAGTGAGAGAGAAGTTAGGGAGTATGTCAGGTTGATGGAAAAGAAAGTTCTGAATATTTAAATTTACAAAGGCAACCAATGGACAGAAGAAAAGTAATACTAGAACTACTGAATGTTGAGAGGACTAGTCAGGGGACATTGAGTGAGTGAGTTAGAGCCTCATGTTTCCCAGTGTGAGTCAATAGATGTCCTCTGAGGTGGAATTAACCACCTGAAGAGTTGCAATCACTAGTGGTTAAAGAGATTGCTTCTGAGGTGGGGAGAAGTGCGATGGAAGATTGATGTCATCTGCTACCTTAATAATATAAAGCTTTAAAACAATACAATAAATAAGTGCTAAATTGCATGATACAACCTACGGGGGCTGAAGTGGGGCTGAGAAGCCATTTTTGATGTTTCAGCCTGGATAACTCTTTGCCCTTGCTACCAAACAACATCACCAAGGCCCACTGTAGGTCTAAAGGACCTTCTGGCTTTGAAGAGTTCCTAGGACACAGGGTATAAAAGGTCTTTTTCCTTTTTTTTTCTTTTTGGCTACGCCGTGCGGCGTGTGGGGTCTTAGCTCCTCGACAAGGGATCGAACCCGAGCCCCCTGCAGTGGAAGCGTGGAGTCCTAACCACTGGACTGCCAGGGAATTACAAAAGGCCTTTTTTCTTAATCTTCTTTATTTCCTGGATTGGGGGTGGTATTTCCAAATCCTGGTTTTTCAGTATATCAACAACTTTTAAGGGTGTTGAGAGAGTCTCAAAGATGCCCCAAGAAAAATTAATATCAATATAATATACTTTATGTTTTGAAAAGCAGTTTATACCCATCAGTATTCATAGGAGCTCTGGATATGGGGAATATGGAGGAGTATGGGAACTTGCATCAGACTTAACAAACAACAGGATGTTGTAATCTCCAAATTATTGGGGTTTACCACGGACCTGAACATAGTCACCTTAAATTCAGATCCGTTTCATATCCTGAACAAAACACACCCCTGGGGGACCATATCAATTCACAGATGTCCATTAATTTCACTCTCAAAACACCTACACTGTGCTGGGCATTGGAGACTCAGTCCAAACCCTGAAGGACCCTTGAGGAGAGTAATCTGATTCTATGAAATAAAATGGCAATTAATATGGACCTTCTTTCCAGAAAATGTACTCTCACAGCCTTTTGCCTCCAAATTAGGAGGCTCCTGGGTCACCCATGAGGCTGATCCGTGAAAGGATCCATGAACTTCTGCTCTAAGTCTTAGAGTCTCAGAATTGAGAAGCACCATGTTTCTATCACTTCTGCAGGTCCCAGGGCAAGGGAGTCTCTTGGGAAGCCAGTAGCAAGGAGACTCCTCTTACAGGAAGCACTGGTCACTGAGATGTTCCAGGTAGATGCAAGGAGAAGTGCTTGAGCACCTTTGCTTACAGGTGAAGACACTAGAGGGTCAGAGAGGGCCAGCATCTTACTTCTTCATCCATTCAAGATAACAACAGGAGTCACAATGACTGCCATGGTGGAGGGCCCAGGGAGGTGCAGCCTCAATAATCCTTGCAGTAATAATCTTTTCTCAATAATCCTATCTGGCCTGGGCATGATTATCCTGTCTCCAGAGGGGGTGAGTGACTAGTCAAAGTCACACAGCAGGAAGTAGTAGCTAAGCTGGAGGTGGAATCCATTCTGGGTAACTTCAAAGCAGGGGGCCAAAGGTTGAGGGGCCTGTAAAGATGGCAAAGATACTGTCTTTATCGTCATAAATCTGTCAATCTTATAGCGGGGGAATGGGGCATATATGAAAATGTTCAATTATTTATCAAATGCTTACTACATGTCTGGCCCTGGGAGAGGCCTCTTAGTCCTGAATCCTAATCTTTCATTTTCTTCAACTCAGATAATGGTTTTAATGCTGTGAGCACTCAGGCTGCAGCTCCAGAGAGCACGTGTCCTGTTTTTTTAGCGCTGCACCAACAAGGGCCCCTGCAATGCCCACCCACAGGGATACTCACCCTGTTTTCCCAAGTAGGAAGAAGTCTGTGGTGAGTTACCTCTGCCTTGTCACTCCTGGAGAGGTGAGAACCACAGGGGGAAACCATGCCTGTTCGGGGATCTACATGGTATGCAGGTATCTATCCGCGCTGCAATCGGCCGGTTGTCAAACTAGCGGTTTCCATGGGCAGCCCCAAGCACGTCCCTTGGGACAGAACATCTCCCCTGGCCCCATGGGGATGTGCCTGGCTGCCGCTTCCAGCCACTCTGTTTTCACCTTTGCACTTTCCCGAGGCCATATGCTGTCACCTCCCTCTCTGCTTTTGTCCACACAGCTCCTCCTGCCTGGAAAGCCCTTCCTGTCCTGTCCACCTAGCAGTTCATACCCATCCTTCCTTCCTTCACAGGGCTGTTCAAACTTCAGTTCCTTTGTGAAGCCCAGCTTCCCCCATCAAGCTGATTTTGAGGCCGGCTGTTTCCAGGGCAGACTGTCGCCAGGTGCCCTCACACTGCTGCCCCTTTCATTTCACTTGTTTTTCCCCCCTCATTGGATGTCGGGGACCTGAACTTGACCCTGGGCCCCATTTCACCACTCACAGACTCTTGGAGTTGGTAGACCTTTAGTTCAGTTCCTCATCTTCATCTTGGAGATGAGGAAAGCAAGACCCAGAGAGAAGAAGTGACTTGCACAAGGTCCCCCGGTTGGTGATGGGGTCCAGACTAGCCCCCAGGTGTCCCGTCTCCCAGTCCAGTGCCCTGCCCACTACACCAAGCTTCTGGGAGCAGCCTTTCACCAGGGGAAATGGCAACTTGATGTGAAGCCACCAGGACCTGTGGATGGAATAGGTCGTCGTCCTCAAGGGAACACAGGGGCCTCCAAGGAAGACCTCTTGCTGATGGTGGAGGAAGAGGAAGTGAGGAGAAAGAATTGCTACAGTCCCTGGTTTCCCCATGTGACAAACAGGGGGCTGATCCCCACCCTGGAGCTGTGTTCTGAGGGTTAGTGCTGTCCGTGTAGAAGTGCTGAGTGTGTAGCAGTAAGTAGTGGAGGCTTTCATCACCCAACCTGAGTGACCCTTCCAGGCTTATTGTCCCTACACCAGCTCACCCTCCAGCCACATATGGTTCCTCACCGATCCTGGCCATTCCCCCACCCCCACCCCACCCCCTTTTCTCCTCTGCACCTTTGTGTTCAGGCTACTTCCTCAGCCTGAGCTAGCCTTCCCTCTCAATCCAGCAATTGCAAGCCCAGTCCATCTTCTGGGTCTATGGCAAAGACCACTTCCTCTGAGAAGTCCTCCCTGATTCCTCTCCTTTCTGGATCTTGCACCATTTGCTCACTCCTCTAGTCAGGCATCTCTTGGTCATTTCTATCTGGATATATGGCCCCCTCTCTTTACCCTGTGGGCTTCTCCAGGGCAGGGGTCCCATCTCGTTGATATCTGTGTCCTCCACAGCGCTCAGTAGGCTCCAGGGCACAGCGGGTTCTCCATCACATCTGCAGTAAACAAGAAATAAGGCTTCCCGGGAAAGAGCTGAAGTGAAGACAAACTCCAGGCAAAGCCTTCAGGGCAAAGGTCCAGATGAAACGGGGACACTGCTCTTGCTTCCAAACGCACAGATCATCTGTTTCATAGACTCACACCCAGTCAGTTCCTCCTTTCCCTGCTTCTCAGTGGGTTATTTTGGCCTAACTTTCACACGAGCGCGATGCCACCATCCCCCCACCTGGGGCCCTCCTCTCTGCCTCTCGGGCAGCTGACCCTTGCCTCACCAGGTGTTTAGTTTGCCTCCTGGGTTGCAGAGTCTAAATATTGCTCTTGCAAAATGAGCCACTGGCAGCTGTGTGACCTTGGCACACTCCTTTATCTCCCTTACGTACTTACTGACTTCCTTCTCATCAGTGTGGAGCAGCTGACCCCTGGGGCTGCTGCGAAGATCTGATGAGCTCAGGCAAGAGACGGGCCTGAGACAGGCCTAGGCTGGTGCCTGACACACTAAGTATTCAGTGAATGCTTCCAAAAATAAAAAGAGGAAGAAAACCCAGCTTTAGTCACTTGTTTCTATGTTGCCAAAACTTGCTCCTGGACCTGTTCTCCCCATTTCGCCGTTTGGTAAGTCCTTCTTGGAGCGATAATACGGCTGCCCCCTCCGGGAGAGCCCCTCCCACCACTCACCCCTCAGCCATGCCCTTCAGACAACCAGGCCCCAGGATTCTGAAGCCACAGTTGTCGCTTTTGTCCAGCCCCAGGGGGCCAGCCATAGACAGTTACAAACCTACAGTGTTATATGTCACACATGAGAAGGTTCTGGGGGATTGGAGCAGGTCCTGCTTCCTGGGGGCCCTCATGGGCGCCTGGCTTGGAGGGAATTCCTTCCAGCTAGGGAGCCTGGTGAAGTCTTAAGACGCCCATAGGGAAGGAGTGTCCCCTGCACTCATGTTGCTTCAGCACCAGGTTACTCTGCTCTTTGGCTAGCCTCCTCCCAGCTCCCTTCTGGCCCTCTCTCTAATCATGGCCATTTCCAAGGAGAAATTGACAGCAGAATCCCAGGCAAAGCGTTGGGGTCCAGCCTCGGTCTTACTCTCCCTGGAAGGATTGCCTCCCTCCTTGACTCTCCCACCTGGAGGGTAATTCCCACCTGTAATTAAAAGTGGGAGCTGTGTGCGAGCCTTCAAATTCTCAGTGGCACTGTTCAGAAATAACAGAGGGAATCGGGTCTCATAAAACCACTTACTTAAGTGGTTCTAAATTAAGTCCCTCTGTGATCTCTCTCTCTGTGTTTCTTTACATCCTTGTTGTTAATGAGAGGGCCCACTGGACAGATGAGAAACACTTTTTTTGAAGAGCCAGCGGAAAGGAGTCAGTGCCCCTTACCAAGCAAGCCAGGAAGGGCTAGCGCTGCTGTGAGAGGAAGAAGCGGGGGTAGGAGCAAGGTCAAGGGCGCGACTGTTAACACACCGTGGATTTCTGGAGACCTGTGAACTGTTCATTACTCCTCTTCCTCCTTCTTCCTCTATATCCTATCTGGGTTTTCAAGTGGATGAAGCTTGGCCCTTAGCCTTGGGTGACTTTCACAGTCAAATGACCTTCTCATCTGATTGATTTCTGCAGAGCTTCTTACTGGCAACTTTGTAAACACTTGGTTAGCTCACTGCTGTCTCGCTGCTTCTCTGGGTCAGTCAGGGTCCAGAAACTACTGTAGATCTGTATCTGTTGAGTGAGAAAGCTGGTCTCTTTTTCATTCTCTTTCCCATCGCCAGAGAGCTTTAAGGAGACAGTCTCTGTCTGGTGCCAACAGAGGGAATTTAATACAAGGAATTAGTTATATAGAAAATGGAAGGGACAGGAAGCTAAACAGGGAAGAGTGAAGAACACAGCTTAGCAAGAACAGGAAGCCTCTTACCCTGAGGCTGCGGAGTGCAAGCCCGGCCAGAGCCAGAGCTGCTGGCAGACACTAAACCAGGCAAGGCTCCTGTGGGCGCTGGCCACGTGGAGGTAAGGGCTGTCCTGCAGGAGCTGGGGCCCATGAGGGCTGTCCTATGAGTGCTGGAGCCATAGAGAAGACACGACCACTGCTTTAGGTGCCACCAAAGGCAGAACAAGAGGGGAGAAACGCCCGTCTTCTCCCCTCTTCCTGTACTCCAGTCTCTCACCAGTTTCCCCCACTGGTCAAAGCTATCTGGAAGTGACTTGGCAAGGGAGCCTGGGAAATGTAGCTTCCTGTATAGAGAACAGCGGAAAGGCAGGGAACAGACCCGGGAGCAAATAATGGGCAGAGTCTCCAACAAGCCAACTGCTGGATGAAACAGCTAGGAAATAGCAAAGCACCAAGAGAGCAGGGGGGAACTGAGGGGGAACTAAGCAGGCAGCCTGGGGCTAGACCCCATTCGAAGCTTGACTACTGTGTCCCAAAATGTGGGTGAGATACCAGAGCTGAGGAAGACTGCAAACAGACCAGGCAGGGCATCAAGGAACAGTGTATCCGTGAGTAAGCTGGTCTATTTTTAATTCTTTTTCCCATTGTCAGATAGCTTTAAGGAGACAGTCTCTGTTTGGTGCTAACAGATCTTTAACATCTCTCTGACACGTGCTCATCTCTCTTCTTAAGTTCCAGAGGCAGCGACCTCAGGTCTAAGCCTCTGGCTGGTGTAATGATTATGTTGGCCCCGCTCAGATCCCCTTGACCCACTGTCCCTCACCTCCCAGCTGCCGTGAGCGTTGGCTGCCAACAGCTTACACCCTTCTCTTCTCTTGGAAGTTGCCTCACCTGGAAATAGGTGAGAGATGACACCATCACTGGGGGGGGCATCTTCAGGCAACGACTGATGGGTGCAGGAGGCAGGGCCCTGTGTTCATGCATCAAGGTGGTTCAAGGCCGTGCTGCCTTTTGTGGTCCAGAGCTCCCGGGACCAGGCTAAGGCCAGACTTCAGGGGAACCTACACCCTTGTGTAGCCTCCTTCTATTTCCCTTCTTCTTCACCAAGAGCTCTCCCTCACTCAAGCACTTGCACACAAATCTAAAGAATTCTGAGAGCAGGCAACAGGATCTAGCTAGAATTGAATAACTGTTTTTATTATCCTTTTTCATGTCTTTGCCTGGTTGACTTATGGTACACTATAAAGGTTTTGCATTTATGGTAATTTTAATTTTAAAGATTTAATTTAAAGAAAAATATTAAATAAAAAATAGTACGGGTTGTACCCAAGTATTCACAGCAGCTTCGAACATAGGACCCCAAAACTAGAAACTGCCCAGTGTGCTTCGACAGGTGAAGGGACAAGCAAATTAAGGAGAATCCGTACTCAGCAATAAAAAAGATTGAACAGTTAATACATGTCACAACTTGGATGAACCTCAAAAGCACTATGTTAAGAAGCCATCACAAAACAATGGATCTATATGATCCCCCTTGTATGAAACTTCGAAAAGGCAAAGCAATAGCATACCAGGAGTCAGGAGTGAGGGGAGGAGAGTGACTGCAAAGGGACGTGTGGGAACTTTTGGGGCGATGAAAACATTCTATAGATCATGATTCTAGTGGTGGTTACATACTGTTTGAGTTTATCAAAACTTATCAAGCTATACTTAAAATAGGCGAATTTTAATGGAAATTATACCTTAATAAGGCCTGTGCTATAAAAAATAGTACAGGTTCGCATGTGGGCACGGGAGAAATTGTGATGATTGTAGGAGAAGAGCTGAAGTGGATGAGGATGGTAGTATTTCAGAGGGAGTAACCCACTGTGCCACTCCCTGGGGGGTAGACCAACTGGGAAGGGTCTGTTGGGTTGGGGCAGAGTAGAGGAGGGGGGTAGGAGCCGCCCAGAGCTCACTCCCTGAGCTGCCCCACTGTGCTCCCTGACCCACGGCCTCGGGCTTGGTGCTTGAGATGGGTGCAAACAGCTGGGGGAGAGTGGTGGGCAGAAGCGCTGGAGCCCTCTCTCTCCTTCCCCCAGGAAAAGGTAGAGTAGAAAGCAAGGCCCCCTGCCTGTGCATAGTCGCACCTTTTTTGAACTTTCAATTGTTCTTCTGGGGTTTTTTTTCGTTTTGTTTTAAGCAAATATCCCTAGCAGGAGAGGAAGGAGGAGGAAAAAAGGGGTTCCTGAGGAGAGTGGCAAGGAAAGATCTTCCCCTGCTCAGCCTTTGAGGTGAGGTGGAGAGTAAAAAGAGGGATTAGTGCTTGACAATGGAAGTGAGCTCGAGGGACCACCCTGGAAAATCCAATGGACCGTGGGAAAGCCCCCAAGTTACTCAGCACTCAGCCAGGATTCTCTGCTCTCAGCCTTGATCTTTCAGCCTCCACGTTTCGTAAAGATGGCCCTTCTCTGCCTCCCCTTTCTGCTCTGACTTCCTTTGATGGAGGATCAAGCTGAGCAGGCGTGGAACGGCTTTCTTCAAGCAGGGAGGCTGCTCTGAGAGTCCCGTAAATGTTGACTTTGTACAAGGTCGGCTTGTCCAAAATCATCCATCACCGTGAACCATACTTCATTGGATTAAATGGCTTCTCTTTGCAAAGAAGGACTTGTACTAATATTTACCCTGCATCTTGTAAAATCATACGGAAATTGGATAATGATGTTGAAAATAGAAAAACTGAGCCTCCAGAGAGAATACGGCTGAGGTAGCTGTGCTTTTGCGAGCAGCCTGCCTGGCCCCAGGAGCCTCCTCCGCTACCTGGTCCCCACTCTCGCACTCTGTGGCAGCCCCAACGCCAGCAGGAGGCCACGGGCAGACTCCACAGTCTATTTGGCTGCTCACGTGGAGATATTTTTAGGTAGACTCAGCCCATTTTCCACCCAGTGGGTTTTTTTTTTTTAATTTGCTAAGAAATTCCAGAAAAGGGAGTAAACAATTGTGAGGTTGTAGAAAATCTGTTACCAGTAACTATTAATAGAAGATAATGGGGAAAAGAATTTTGGTAGTTTTCTAAGGGATATACATAATGTTAATAATTTCACTTATTAGTTTATTTGTCAAACATTCATAGAGTGCATACTATATACTATACTATACACTCTGATAGATACCAGGGTTATACTTTTTCAGGTATGCATCCATTTAGTCATTCAACAAATAGTGTTGTTTACTATGGGCCAAGCACTGAGGCGGGCATTGGGCAGGGAAGAATGGGAAATAGCTCAAGTCCCCTACAATTTTATTTTATTTTAAAATTTTTTAATAAATTTACTTATTTATCTTTTTTTTTTTTTATTTTAAATTTTTGGCTGCATTGAGTCTTCGATGCTGCGCGCAGGCTTTCTCTAGTTGCTGCGCGACCTTCTCATTGTGGTGGCTCCTCTTGTTGCGGAGCATGGGCTCTAGGTGCACGGGCTCAGTAGCTGTGGCTCGCGGGCTTAGTTGCTCCACGGCATGTGGGATCTTCCCGGACCAGGCATCAAACCCGTGTGCCCTGCATTGGCAGGCGAATTCTTAACCACTGCACCACCAGGGAAGTCCCTACAATTTTATCTTATAATAGGCAATGATGGGGAATTCCCTGGTGGTCCAGTGGTTAGGGCGCCGTGCTTCCACTGCAGAGGACACAGGTTCATCCCTGGTCAGGGAACTAAGATCCCACATGCCACACAGCACCGCCAAGGAAAAACAAAAAAGGCGATGATGAAGGCTTCATCTATTCTATTGTTCCTTCCTATGTTAATTCACTTCATATTTATTCCTTTTTAAAAAATCATTTCATGGTCTTTTAAAAAATTGAGGTATAATTGATATAACATTATATTAGCTTCAGGTGTACAATATAATGGTTCAATATCTGTATATATTGCAGAATGATCACCACAATTAAGTCTAGTTAACCTCTGTCACCATACATAGTAGATTTTTTTCCTGTGATGAGAACTTTTAAGATCTACTCTCTTAGTAAATTTCAAATATATAATACAGTATTATTAACTATAGTCACCATTCTGTACATTATATTCCCCAGAACTTATTTTATAACTGGAGTTTGTACCTTTTAACCCCCTTTACCCATTTCATCTACCACCCCCTGCCCCAATCCCACTCCTCTGCCAACCACCGATCAGTTCTCTGTATCTCTGAGCTTCTTTGTTGTTTCTTTTTTAAATTCCACATATAAGTGATATCATATGATATTCTTTTTCTGACTTATTTCACTTACCATAATGCCCTCAAGGTCCATTCATGTTGTCCCATACAGCAAGATTTCCTTCTTTCTTATGGCTGAATAATATTCCAGCATATATATATATATATATATATATATATATATATATATATATATCACATTTTCTTCATCTACTTTTCCATTGATGGTCACTCAGGTTGTTTCCATATCTTGGCTATTGTGAATAATGCTGCCTTGAACATGGGATTGCAGATATCTTTTTGAGTTAATGTTTTCCTTTTCTTTATATAAATACCCAGAAGTGGAATTGCTGGATCACATGGTAGTTCTATTTCTAAGTTTTTGAGGAATGTCCATACTGTTTCCTATAGTGATTGCACCAATTTACAATCCCACCAACAGTGCACTAGGGTTTTCTTTCCTCTACACCCTCATCAGCACTTACATCTGGTCCTTTTGAAAATGGCCATTCCAACAGGTGTGAGGTAATATCTCATGGTGGTTTTGATTTGCATTTCTCTGATTATTAGTGATGTTGAGCATCTTTTTATGTGCCTGTTGGCCATCTGCATGTCTTCTTTGAAAAAATGTCTCTTCAGATCTTCTGCCCATTTTTAAATTGAATTGTATGTCTTTTTGCTATGGCATTGTGTGAGTTTTTAATATATTGGGGGTATAATGCTTTCTCCCACTCAGTAGGTTGCCTTTTCGTTTTCTTGATAGTTTCCTTTGCTGGAGCCACATTTGTTCCTCAATGTCCACTCTGGGCACAAAGATGCAGGGGTGAGATATTTCCTGTCCTCAACGAGCTCACAGCCTGGACACACCACAGAATCCCTCCCCAACTCTGCCATTATGAAGTCGCTCAACGATCCATCCACCAGAGGGAATGAGGTGCATACATGGTGGAAACAGCAGCCAAGAAGATGGGCGATTGACCTGTGAGGCACTCAGTGACTGGCCTGGGCTCTGGCCCTGGGCACCCTGGAGGAGGTCGACTCTCCATGGTGGCTATTCCCAGGGGCATCCTGTACTTCCCCTTTGCTCACCTTTGTCACACTTGCAATTAGTTGTTTAATGGCAGCAACTCAGTGTGTCTTTTTCAGATACATAGTAGGTACTCAACAGATATTTGTGACCTGATCTCCCCTGCTAGCTTCGCAGAGCAACAGAGGCTTCCTAGAGGAGAGGGCGTTTTGGGCAGGGTTCTGGGGGAGTCTGAGGGGCTTTGGTGTGCTGGTATGAGGAGGCACTAGTATTTAGAAAAGTGCCAGGTTGTAATCAATGCTCAAAAGGAACATCAGTGATGATGATGGTGATGGTGCTAATGGTGATGGTGATTAGTCCTGAGTAGCTAAGAGGTGGGCTGTCCAAAGAAGGCCAGTGGGCTCCAGAGGATGTGTCCAGCTCTGGAATCCTAAGGGATGCTTCTGAAATCCATGGACAAAGATGTTTCTCTGCTTCTCTCTTGTCAAAGTACCCCATCCTGGAAGTCCACACCGAGGATTATCCAGGAGCCTGCCGAAGTGGGGCTTCACTGGAAGCTCGTGGTGGAGCTCCCAGTCCCTGGGCTGCCGAGGGAGGCTGGAGGGCACTGGCAGCCATGGATGGAGCACAGCTGCGGGGCCGGCGCCCACCAGGGCACTCCTAGTTCACTCTCTGTTGCTGGATGTGGTTCTCGAGTTACTTCCTTATGCCTATGTTGGCAGAGGGGGTGGGGCTCTATTTGTCCTTCAAGTGACTTAAAGGAAGGAGCTCCTTGCTTTGCAGGATGATGGAGGAATTGCTGGCTCTGCTGCTGTTTATAGTTGAAATGATATCATGTGGCCTGAAATCTCTAGCATTTCCCTTTCTCACTTCCTCCCAGTACAATAGTCTTCCTTTAGTTTAAAACCTTGAATTCCTGATGCCAATCTCCCCATAAATTCCCAAGGACCACAGGGAAGTAATTAGGTCACATCATGATTCAGGCCAACACTTATTGAGGGCTGACTGTGTGACTGACAGACATGGATCTAAAGCATTTTACAAGTATTCACTCATCTAATCCTCACGATTCTTTGAGGTAGGTACTATTAGCATCCCCACTTTACAGATGAGGAAACTAAGGCTCAGTATATGCAAATCACCTCTTACCAGTTATCGGGTAGTAGGTGGCAAAAAACAGAGCCCAGTCTCTCAAGGACAAACACTTAAATCTCCAAGAAAGGCAGCTTCTGTTTCTGGAAATTGGATTAAAAGAAAAGTAAAAACGAGAGAAAAAGCTGTCACTTTGCTGGTGACAGATAAAGGATAAGATGTTTGTTGGTAGTTGGAGAGAATTTTTTTTTTTTTTTTTGCATGCATCATGTGGCATGTGGGATCTTAGCTCCCTGACCAGGGATCAAACTCATGCCCTTTGCAGTGGAAGCGCAGAGTCTTAACCACTGGAACCGCCAGGGAAGTTCCGAGGAAATATTTTTTAATGTAAAACATGGTCCTGAAACATTGCTTCAGTTTTAGCAATAACCACAAGGAAGATAACTTTTCCCCGTTTGTAATTTTCTATCATCATCATCTTCCTTGTGGCCAAGGAAATGAAATCTCTGAGCACTGGAATGAGAGAGACAGAGGGACCAGTGATGGACCTGCAAGTTTCCTGATTACCAATTGCCCCAACAGATCGGTTGCACCCATGCCCTGGCCCATCCCCCATCACCCACTGTCCGTCACCCATGGCAGAGCAGCTTGGGTACGGCGAGGCCACCTCCAGAGAGCACTGATAACCTGCCAGAGACCGCTCTAGGCAAGGGCTGCAGCAAAGAGCCGGAGAGGTTTTGCTTCGTTTTGTTTTAATAATTAGGGAGGGAACCAAATGAAGAGAAAAATACCTGGCACAGAAGAGTACAAAGAGGATCCCAGGGCTCCAGCAGAGAAGAATCCAGACCCACCCATGGTCCTTTTGCCCCATTCAGGCAGCTAAGCCCAGACTTGCTGGATGCCTTGGGGAGAGGATGTGATGAAAGTGGAGGAGAAAAATGTTCTTTCCCTGGCTTTTGAGTTTCAGAAACCTGTGCCTTTAGACAAATAGAAAGAATAAATCTAATGTTTAAAGATGGAGGCAGGTACATGATGAGTAAGACCAGCACCCCTCTCCTAGGGCAGATAGGATGCCACAAGTTGGGGGAGGGGAGAAAGGCAGAGAGGAAGGCCTGCAGTAGATACTGATGGATTCTGGATTCGAGAGGGACCTTGACCCCTATCTCAGCCTCGGGTTGGAGGCAAAACTCCCAGCCAATGACCAGAGCACCCAATGTCCCTTCCTGGGAAGAGTTCGGGAGAGGCAGAAAGATCCAAAGAAAGGGCTGTGGCCACAGACAACTTCCAAGAGTGGGGAGCTATGAAATGATGCCGGGCCCCCCAGCAGTGAGAGAGGCTCCGGACCCAGAGCACTGAGGAGACAGTGTCCCCCACATCAACCCAGAGGACAGATGGGACATGGACCCTTGATAACAAGCCCTTGGTAAGTCCTCCAGAAATTAGAGGTGATCCTGAGCAAAGAGGCAAGCACCCCAAGCTGCTTGAGATGACATTTCTGCCACCTAGCAAAACAGAGGCTTAGAACAAAATTAAACAGTTATATAAAAAAAAATAAAAGTTGTTATTGTATCTCTATGAGAAGATGGACATTAGCTGAACCTATTACAATAATCATTTCACAATATACAATATGTAAATCAAACCATCATGCTGTACGCTTTAAACTTACATAGCGATGTGTGTCAACTATTCTTAATAAAACTGGAAAAAATTCAAAATAGTCCAAGGGAGGGGCTTCCCTGGTGGCGCAGTGGTTGAGAGTCCGCCTGCCGATGCAGGGGACGTGGGTTCCTGCCTAGGCCCGCGAGGATCCCACGTGCCGCGGAGCAGCTGGGCCCATGAGCCATGACCGCTGAGCCTGCGCGTCCGGAGCCTAAAAAAAAAAAAAAAGTACAAGGATAAAAAATAAATAAATAAAATAAGTCCAATTTTATTCCAATAGGGAATCCCCTAAACACCCCCCCGCCGGACCCCACCTCCCACCCCCGAGGCTGGAGACTGAACCGAGCCTACACATCCTGTGTAGGGGGTATATTATTCTCACAGAGTGCAGGCATCGTCATTCTCAGCAAAATTTGCTGCTTTTGTATCTTCATGAAGGTCCCTGGGGAGTGGTCTACACTACAGGCCTCTTGTCACTTTGGAGACCCCAGTGGCTCAGCATCCCCCTGTGGTCTGGGGAAGGCCTGCTGACATCCTGCATAAAGAACTTCTGAAGGGAGCCTCCAGTTCCTTCAGAACGCTGTCTGCACCACCTAGCCTCCCGACACACCCTCCTGCCTATATTCAGTTTGAAGTTTCAAATCCTAGACAGTAACTGTTTGATGCTGAGGATATCAATTCAGAGGCTGGACTCCACAGGTCTTAGCTTGTCCCCCAAGACCTGCAGTTACCTGGCGTCCACTGACTACTCCGGCTTCATGGCCTGATGTGGCCCCTCTTGGATGAGACACTCTGATGGCAACATCTCTAACAAGAGGCTCGCTGATGCTCTGCCTCACGCCATCCCTCCTCCCCCGCTTCCCACCATCCATCTATCTATCCCCCAGCAAGCAGCCCCTGAAATTTCAGACGTAGCTCAAACACCATCTCCTTTGTGAAGTTTCCCCAGGTAAAGCTAACCACGCCCTTTTTTTTCTTTTTCTTTTTCTTTTTTTTGCGGTACGCGGGCCTCTCACTGTTGTGGCCTCTCCCGTTGCGGAGCACAGGCTCCGGACGCGCAGGCTCAGCGGCCATGACTCACGGGCCCAGCCGCTCCGCGGCATGTGGGATCTTCCCGGACCGCGGCACGAACCCGTGTCCCCTGCATCGGCAGGCGGACTCTCAACCACTGCGCCACCAGGGAAGCCCTAACCATGCCCTTTTTTGGTGACCTAACTGTGCCAGGTCCAGATGGCTACTGGGATGGCTCCTGAACCATTGTAGTGAACTTGTTGGTTTTCATGCAGTTTCCTTCCATTCCAAAACTTTTAGGAGGAGATAGAAAGATAGGAAAAGAAAAGAGCAGGGTGGTGAGAGAGGGAGAGGGGAGGGGGAAGGGGAAAGAATAAATGGTGGGGCCAACAAAGAGGGTTGTTCACTATTTTGCCGTGTAGAGGTTGTTTATGAAAATACCCCAGCTCCTCTACCATCATCGCTATTTCGTAAAAGCAAGGTAATATTAATACAAAAAGCAATAGGAAGGTCATGACCTCAGATCTAAGGACAGTGCTTCAAAGAAACAAGTCTTGACAACTTCTACATTTATATACACATGTTGGCTTTATACTTCTTACTTGTCCTTAGGCCCCAGGGTGAGGACCAACTTTTGAGATCTTCTGTTCTAGAGAATGAGCCCTAGTGGGGTGCCTGGCAGCCTGTGGGCTCACAGTTCCAGCTGCTGTGGTTTCTCTGGTAACCAGAACCCTAGGGATGCCCTTCAGATGCTGCCTGAGACACCCCACCCCCTTGCCTCAGTTTGGGTTGATGAGTCCAACTGACTGGAAGCTGAGAATATCATCAGGAGACGCCCAGTCTTTTGTGCTGAGTTCAGTTTAACCAGGGGTTTTCTCAACTGGTAAATCCCCCTTGGATTGGGAGCCTCAGACTGAGAATGGCTCCAGGGCAGGGCCACTGGATCTGATATGGCTTTCCCAGCCCCAAAAACAGGTGTCCTGGAGGAGGGCTCCTGAACTGTGCTCAACAGCCAGGGAAGGCAGGGTGGGAGTCATTACTTGAAATCTATGGTTTACTGTTAGCCGAGGTTCCCAACCCACAGTCCCAACACCTATGCTCCTTTTCCTAGTCTCTTCCCACAATTTGATACAGCTGTCAAAGTCCCTTTCTTATAACAAATACCTGGTAAAAATATTTTATAAAACCCTTTTTATTGTTCTGAAATGTATACATAACATAACTGACCTATATGTATTACATATATAAAAGAATAGTACTTTATAATAAAATAAAATAATAGGCCTTCAAACAGGTAAATGCCCTGGCCGAACTACGCTAGTAGAATTAATGAAACAGATGCTTATACCTGTGTGTAGTAGAAGAACAGAGCTGGAGGAATCAGGTTCCCTGACCTCAGACTATACTACAAAGCTACAATAATCAAAACATTATGGTACTGGCACAAAAACATAGATCAATGGAACAGGATAGAGAGCCCGGAAGTAAACCCAGGCAATTATGGTCAATTAATCTACAACAAAGGAGGCAAGAAGATATAAGAAAGAAAAGACAGTCTCTTCAATAAGCAGTGCTGGGAAAACTGGACAGCTACATGTAAAAGAATGAAATTAGAACATTCTCTAACACCATGTACAAAAATAAACTCAAAATGGATTAAAGACCTAAATGTAAGGATAGCATAAAACTCCTAGAGGAAAACATAGAACACTCTTGACATAAGTTGCAGCAACATTCTTTTGGATCCATCTCCTAAAAGTAAAGGAAATAAAAGCAAAAATAAACAGATGGGACCTAATTAAAGTCAAAAGCTTTTACACAGCAAGGGAAACCAACAAAATGAAAAGACAACCTATGGAATATGAGAAGGTGTTTGCAAATGATATGATCAATAAGGGGTTAATATCCAACATATATAAACAGCTCATACAACTCAACATCAAAAAAAAACAACCAATGTGATTAAAGAATGGGCAAGAGACCTGAATAGACATTTTTCCAAAGAGAAAATGCAGATGGCCAATGGGTTCATGAAAAGATGCTCAACATCGCTAAGCATCAGGGAAATGCAAATCAAAACCACAATGAGAGGGACTTCCCTGGTGGTGCAGTGGTTAAGTAACTGCCTGCCAATGCAGGGGACATGAGTTCGATTCCTGGTCTGGGAAGATCCCACATGCCACGGAGCAACTAAGCCCATGCACCACAACTACGGAGCCTGCGCTCTAGAACCCGTGTGCTGCAACAACTGAGCCTGCATGCTGCAACTACTGAAGCCCGCACACCTAGAGCCTGTGTGCACAAATAACAAATAACACAAATAACAAATGTTGGACGGGTTGTGGAGAAAAGGGAACCCTCATACACTGTTGGTGGGAGTGTAAACTGGTGCAGCCATTGTGGAAAACAGTATGGAGGTTTCTCAAAAAACTAACAATAGAACTGCCATATGACCTAGCAATTCCACTCCAGGGTATACATTTGAAAGAAACAAAAACACTAATGTGCACCCCAATGTTCATGGTAGGATATGGAAGCAACCTAAGTGCCCATCAACAGCTGAATGGATAAAGAAGATGTGGTATATATGTACAATGTAATACTACTCAGCCATAAAAGAGAATGAAATTTTGCCATTTGCAGCAAAGTGGATGGACTTGGAGGGCATTATGCTAAGTGAAATAAGTCAGACAGAGAAAGATAAACACTGAATGATATCACTTACATGTGGAATTTTAAAAATACAACAAACTAGTGAATATAACAACAAAAGAAAGCAGACTCCCAGATATAGAGAACAAACTAGTGGTTACCAGTGGTGAGGGGAGGGGCACTATAGGGGCCGGGGAGTGGGAGGTACAAACTATTGGGTGTAAGGTACAGGGATGTATTGTACAACATGGGGAATACAGCCAATATTTTGTAATAACTGTAAATAGAGTGTAACCTTTAAAAATTGTATAAAATAAATAAAAACTGAGGCTTAGGAAAAAAAAATAGGCTTTCAAACAGACAACTGTCCTGGCCAAACTGCGCCAGTAGAATTAATGAAATGGATGCTTGTACTGGTGTGTGGAATCAGCATAAGTGTATGTGATGTTTTGTGGTGTGATGTTTTGGTGGGTCCAACACTGTGAGCTGTGCTGCCATCAGTGGTTTGATTTTCTGAAATGTCTTGGTAAATTAATGCACAAAACAATACATCTTACCTTGATTTACATAGGATTTACGATCCCAGAAAACACAACATAGGGTAAAACTGCAAAAATTCTTGCACTTTATATGTAAACATATAAAACACAGGTAAAATGGATTTTTAAACAGGGGGTTATTAATAGCTGTTTCATCTACCAGGCTGTTTGAAGGGGCAGTTGAAATTCTGGCCAGAGGAGAGACTATTCAACAGGCATTGTGACAAAGCAAAATCTGCCCCCAGGCCCAATAAAAGTTTTCACACCTCCCATTGAGAGCTACTCTTGTTTGGTTTGCAAAGGAACCAGGGCACAGAGAGATAAAATGCCCTAGGAACTGGCTAGCGGCCCAGCCTGGCCTGGGCATGCCGCCTCCTGACCCTAGCTGGGTGCCCCTCCTTCTACAGAGGGTTCCAACCCCGCTTTTTGGAAATCTGGCTCCCCTGGAGATCCCTTCGGGGCTACTGGGGCTACACAGAGGATCAGGGAAGGGGTGTGTGCCCTTTAACCAGAGCAATTCTGACTATATATTTTTGTTTAAAAACTTTACTAATTGCTAACACATTTTGTACATTACAAAGATATTACACTGAATTCTCACAGCTGCCCTGTGGGCAAGTATTAGCATCCCATTTTACAGATAAAGAGCTGGGGGTGGAAGGGCTTGTCTGGGGCACTACAGCCCCAGGCCTCTCTGATTCCTGAGGCTGAGCCCCTTCCACTGCACAGGCTGCCTCCCCCTCCTGCGTGTACCTTTGGGCTTCTGTGTGAGATTTCTTTGAAAAAAGGATTTTACTCTGAATCAGCAGCCCCGAGGAAGCCACCTGTGCAGAGCCTGAGTCATTCCATGGTAAAAGTCTGGACAAGATGGATCTTCTAGTGTGGAAGACGCCCCCTCTGTAGCACTGTAGCCCGGAACCCACTCTGTCTGTTTCTTAAAAAAGCATGCAAGCAATCAAACATTACAGAAAAGACAGAAAATATGGGTAAGGAAAGAGAGTAAGATTAAAAACCACCCACAATCCCCTCTTGATGAGGTAGTCATTAACAGTTTGTGACTAACTTCCCAGACTATAGAGGAGACAATACATTTAGTCATAGATTTTATTTATATATCTATAAAAATTAGGTTTAATAAAATGTATCATTTAAAACATTCTGTCTTATAATTTTTGTATATCATTTGATAGCATATACATTTATATATTTATTAAAAATGGGATAAAAACCTACCGTAGACATGATTTGGTAAACCTCAAATTTGGCCGAGTGGAGGATGGGCCTGTCTTCTTTCACCAAATGCCCTAAACCCAGTTCTTTATTTATAATGATAATGACTGGCATTGAACTCCACCTTATAACTTACTGAGCCCTCTCCAGCCATTATCTCTTTCAATTCTAACAATCCCTCTGGGAGGTCTGTTGATGTTGTCTAAATATTCTCATTTTATTGAGAAAGAAACTGAAGTTCGAAGAGGTTACACGGTGGCGCAGCAGTTAAGAATCCGCTCGCCAATTCAGGGAACGTGGGTTCAAGCCCTGGTCCAGGAAGGTCCCACATGCCACGGAGCAGCTAAGCCCATGCGCCACAACTACTGAGCCTGTGCTCTAGAGCCCGTGAGCCACAACTACTGAGCCCACGTGCCACAACTACTGAAGCCCGCGCACCCTAGAGCCCGTGCTCCGCAACAAGAGAAGCCACCGCAATGAGAAGCCCACGCACCACAACGAAGAGTAACCCCCACTGGCCGCAACTAGAGAAAGCTCGCCTGCAGCAACGAAGACCCAACGCAGCCAAAAATAAAATAAATTTAAAGAAACCACAAAAAACAGAAAACAAATCTTTAAAAAAAAAAAAGAAAGAAAAAAGGAGGTTACGTGACTTGCTAGCTAGGGAGCTACCACGATCACACACTGCTTGGTGTCCAGACCCTGTGTCCTCCCCAACGCTCTCGCCTCCTCTCTGAGGATTGCTAGGTGCAGCTTGCATGCTCCAAGCGAGTGATTTCTCAGCAAAGCTACTGGCTCCTGGTGGCGACCTCTGGCCTCTGCAGAGGCCGAGGATGTGGACAGAGCCCCAGGCTCTGCCAGGGGCCTGGTGTTGGCAGGGCTCTGGGGAACGCTTCCTGCCAGCTCCTGTGATGCCTGCTGTCTCTTAGCAACTGTTGGTGGCGTCAACAGTGGAGGGGCTGCGAGAATCAGGCTGGATCCCCTTTCAGATCTTCTGAGGTCTCCAGAAGGGGTCTGCCCTTGCACTTGCCTAAGGGTGCCCCTGAGCCCAAGGTCAGCCTTGCAGGACGCCGGCTAGCAGCTCAGTGACCTTCCCTCTCCCCTAGCCTTTGCCTGCCCTGCAGCAGGGCCTGAGCTCCGGGCAGCGGAAGGCGGTGTGCTCCTCCCAGGTCTCTTTGCCAGGCGCCAGGGCGGGAGGCGTAAGATCAGGGGCACTCCTGGCATGCTAGTCCACCAAGGATTCCAGCAGGTGCCAAGTCTCTGGTGTCAGGGGAAATGACCTCAGAGCTTTGGGCCTGGCTGAGAGGTCACTGCCTGGACTTAAAGGTCCCCAGGCAGGCACCTGTCAGCTGAGCTAGATGGCCTTACGTCCTTCCCCTGCCTCCCAGTGGATGAGAAACTGCAATCAGGGCTGCTCTTCAAGCAGAGCACTTTCCAGGTCCGTCACCTCCTTCTTTTCCTCCGCCTGTGCAGAGTGTGCTGAGGAATCTCAAGTTCAGAAAGGTTCTTGGTGATCCGTCCAGAGCCAGGGACTAAATGCAGGTCAGGGCAGAGCTTGTTCTCAAATTCAGGTTTTCTAATTTCTCCACCAGAACCCAAAGCATCGAGCCATTCATCAGCCAGTTCCTTGAAGAGAACTACAGGTGTGTCTACTTTAGATTGATGTCCTCATTCATTAATCACCAACATTTATTGAGCACTTTCTACGTGCCCAGCTCTTGGCTGACTGCTGGGGGATTCAAAGGTGGAGAAGGCCTACTTCCTGCTTCAGAAGGAGAAGGGCTTGGGGATCAGGGGGAAAGACGAGACAGGTCTTGAGGCAGGAGTGATGCTGGGATGCAGGAGGGGACAGCCAGCCCCTCCCTGGGGGAGCTGTGGGAGTGGGATCTGGGTGGGCTTCCAGGAAGAGGACGGAAGAGGATGCGGGCCTGCGGAAGCTGTGTAGACCCTTCAGAGTCTCGAGGGAGGTAATTAGGCAACATGCCTTGGCTCCCAGTTGGCACCCTGTGGGCTGAGGCTAGTGCCTAGAGGTGTGTGGGAAGAGAGCCAGGGAGGAAGCTGCAGTGTGCGTGCACCCTGCTTGGCTAGAGCGGGAATCTGTTCCAGGCATTCAGGGCTCAGCTCTGAAGAGCAGTTCATGATGAGTCCCCAGTCAGGGTCCCAGCCAGGCCCCCAGGCGAGCGGCAGCCCGGAAGCCCTTTCCTTCCTCGTGGCCATAGGTTGGTGCTCTGCCCAAGGCTGGCGGGAGGCTGGCTGGCCACCCCAAATGCCTGCCCAGCTGGGCCTTCTTTGAGGCCCCAGTTTCTTCCCAAATAATGTTTAAGCAGGGATGGGAGCTCAGGAGAGACAGTGCAGCCGAATCAGCAGAGCGCAGCAGGGCCAGGCCACCTCTGGACAAGGCTGGCCCTGCCATCTACCAGCTCTGGGGATTTGCGGCAAGTCACTTAGCTCTCTGAACTTCAGTTTCCTCCTCTGTAAAATAGGGATACAGTCATGTCTGCTTCATGGGAGGGGGTGAGTTTTTTATGAAATAATGTTCATTAAGTACCAGCACACAGTAGGTCCTCATAAATGGTAGCAGTTACCTGACCAGGTAGATCACACATAATGGGCACTTGGAAAATGTCTGAAGAATGAATCAGACACGTTTCCTTTTTCTTTTCATCCTCCAAATATTTGTTCTTTACCTAAAAAGCTACTTGGGATTAGAAAGCTCTGCCTCTTGGAAACAAGAGGGGAGGTCAGGGCTAGGAGCAGGGGGTGTAACTGCTGTGTCCCCTTGGGGGCTTAATTTGATGGAGCTGAGTGTGAGGCCTGGACCGTGAGGGTTTGCCCTGGAATCCCAGGACAGCTCTCCAGGGGGCTGGGCTAATGGGCTTTTCAGTTACTTGCCCTTAACAACATATTCTCATTTAAAAAATAAGCTTAAGGTTTTTTTGTTATAAAAGTAGTCTATGTTCATTAAAACAAAAGCTTATTTTGAGCTTATGATATAGCAGGCACTGTTCTAACACTTGTCTTAATTCATTGAGTTTGCACAATAATTTTACAAGGTAGGTACTACCATGTCCCCCATTTTATGGATAAGTAAATCAAGGCACAGAGAAGGTAAGTAACTTTTCCGGAATCACATGACTAAGAAGTAGCAGAGCTGTGGCCACAGAGTTCCCTCTTTTAACCACTATACTATCATGCCTTATTGTACATGTGTGAAAATACAGGTAAGTAAAAATAAACTAAAGGTAACCTGTAGTTTTAATATCCAGAGATACTTGCTATTATTTGCTAACTAACAATATAGTGAAGAGTTACACACACAAGGTATGAAGTAAGACAAACTCATGTTCAAATTCTGGCTTTACTGTTTGTTTGTTTTTTTACATTATTTATTAATTTATTTATTTTTGGCTGTGTTGGGTCTTCGTTGCTGTGCGCGGGCTTTCTCTAGCTGAGGCGAGCGGGTTCTACTCTTTCTTGCGGTGTGCAGGCTTCTCATTGCGGTGGCTTCTCTTGTGGAGCAGAGACTCTAAGTGCACAGGCTTCAGTAGTTGTGGCGCACGGGCTTAGTTGCTTCGTGGCACGTGGCATCTTCCCGGACCAGGGATCGAACCCGTGTCCCCTGCATTGGCAGGCGATTCTTAACCACTGCACAACCAGGGAAGTCCCTGGCTTTACTGTTTATATGTAACCTTGGCCTAGAAAACAGATGAAAATATTTTTATAATCTTTGGGATAGAGAAAGTGTTTCTTGGCATTGATATCAAAGCCAGAAAACAAAGGAAAATTTCTGTGTGACATGACAGAGCACAAAAGAAAATGTAAAGTCAAATGTCAAAATGAGAAATATTAGTTACTTCGTATGTGATAGAAACATGGTTAATCTCTTTACCATATATGAGCAACTCAAAAATTAGTCAGAAGTAGACCTCACTAAAAATGGGAGATTCTACAAAAGAAGAATGACAGGGCCTCCCTGGTGGCGCAGTGGTTGAGAGTCCGCCTGCCGATGCAGGGGACATGGGTTCGTGCCCTGGTCTGGGAAGATCCCACATGCCGCGGAGCGGCTGGGCCAGTGAGCCATGGCCACTGAGCCTGCGCGTCCGGAGCCTGTGCTCCGCAACGGGAGAGGCCACAACAGTGAGAGACCCGCGTACTGCCAAAAAAAAAAAAAGAAGAACGACAAATGACAGTTAAATGTGGGTTCAACCTTGCTCATAATCAAAGAAATGATAATGAAAATGACAAGATGTTATTTTCATACATCAGATTTGGCAAGGATTAAAAAGACAGACAATAAGTAGCGTTGGCAAGGGTACAGGGGAGAAGATGGTCTTCTAGACTGTGGTGGGATAAATGCTTAAAGCCTTTCTGGAGATAAATTGGAAACATGTCCAAATCCTCATCCACACGTGCACCTTTTGGCTTAATATTTTAACTTCACATCATTTATTCTAATGAAAAAAAATAATCAAATGGAAAAGCTATGTGCTAGAATATTCACTGGTACATTTTTTTAAAAAAGCAAACAGTTGAAAACAACTTAAATGTCCTTTAAAAGGAGATTTGTTATGAAAAATATTGAAAGCTATAGAGCAGATTACTATATAACTGTTGAAGGACATAAGGTGGATTTATAGATGCTGATAAGGGGGAAAGTCCATGATAAATTCAAAAAGCAAATTGCAGTATGTGGTCTTATTTTTGATAGCAGAGTCTCCTGGTTGAGGCTTAAGTTGGATTTTGATTTTGACTTTTTTATACAACTGGTTTTCTGATATTAGCAGAAGGTGAAATGTTTGACAGACGATTTTGTAAATACATGTGAGGTTACCCTTTGGAGACTCCAAGAAAGAGCTAGGAAAATGATAAGGACTTTGGGGTGAGGTAACAGTCCCAGCCTGTGTAAGTAAAGGGTAACAGCCAGGTTTGGGTATTTTTTGTGCATCTGTAACTGTATTTATAGACTTATTGAAGATTGGTAAGTATAAGCTACGTTCATTAAAAAATAAACAAGTTTATTGAACATAAACATGGAAAATGTACAGCTTGAAGAATTTGCACAGTGAGCACACTCGTGTAACTGCCTTTCACATAAAGAAATTACCAGAAGAGGCCCTGAAACTCCCCTCAACCCCCCTCATAGGATCACACTTTGACTTCTAATATCAGAAATGAATCTGATCTCTGCTTAAACTTTACATCAACAGAATCATAAACTATGTACTCTTTTATGTTTAGCTTCTTTCAGTCAACATTGTAAGATCCCTCTAGATGTACTAGGAGTTCATTCATATGCATTTCTGTATCTGATCCCACTGTGTGAATATACTCACATAGTATTCATTCCCCTATTGATGAATATATGGATTGTTCCCATTATTTGTCTTTTAAAAATAATGCTGCTGTAAGTATTCTTACACATGAATTTTGGTGCATTATGTGCCCATTTCATTAGGAATATACTTAGCTGGTTATTCAGCTTTGATGCATAGTGCCAAAGAATTTTCCAAAGTGGTGGTACCAATTGACACTCTCACCAATGGTGTTTGAGAGCTCAGTTTCACCAGATATTTGCCAACCTGTGTCATTTTGGGAGTTCTGTAGTAGTGAATTACTATGGTTTTAACTTGTGCTTCTCTGATGACTAATCAGGATGAACACTCTTTTCTTTTACCTACAAGTTTCCTGGCCATTTGGATATCCCCTTTTACAGTTTAGCCTTTTTTTTTCTGTTGAGTTGCCCATCTTTTTCTTACAAATTTGCAGTTCTTTGTGTATTTTGGATAGTAGACTTTTGTTGGTTATATGTATCACAAAAATCTGTTCCCATTCCTTAACTTGCCTCTTTACTCTCTTGATGGTGTTGTTTGATAAATGGAAGTTCTTGAATTTAATGTAGTCCAATTTGTCTATTTTTCTTCTATGGTTAGTGCTTCTCTGTGTTTTGTTTAAGAAATTTTGACTGATACAAGGATATGAATATATGTTCTTATGCTAATTTCTAGAAGCTTTATTCTTTTACCTTTCAGACTCAGATCTACAATCTATCTGGATTTGACTTTTATGTATGGTATCACATAAGAACCAAGATTCATTCTTTTTCTGTATGGGTATTCAGTTGACCCAGCACCATTTATTGAAAGACTCATCTTTTCCCCACTGCAGTGCCACCTTTTGTCATAACTGTCTATATACACGTGGGCTATTTCTAGACTCTTTTCTTTCACACCTTTGTATCAATACCAGACTATCTTATTACTGTAGTCTAAATCCTCCAGCTCTGTTCTAATTCTTCAAGATTGTCTTAGCTATTCCCGGCCCTTTGTATTTTCTATAAATCCTAAAATAGGCATGTCAATTTCAAAACTCCTCCATCCCACCTCCTCCCCCCGCAAAACAAAACAAAACAAAACAAAACAAACAAAAAACCTACTGGGATTTTTTAAAAAATAAATTTATTTATTTATTTATTTATTCATGGCTGTGTTGTGTTTTTGTTGCTGCGCGCAGGCTTTCTCTAGTTGTGGCGAGCAGGGGCTGCTCTTCGTTGCCGTGCGTGGGCTTCTCATTGCGGTGGCTTCTCTTGTTGCAGAGCACAGGATCTAGGTGCGAGGGCTTCAGTAGTTGTGGCACGTGGGCTCAGTAGCTGTGGCTCACTGGCTTAGTCGCTCCGCGGCATGTGGGATCTTCCCAGACCAGGGCTCAAACCCATGTCCCCTGCATTGGCAGGCCGATTCTTAACCACTGCACCACAAGGGAAGTCCCTTACTGGGATTTTAATTGTGATTGCATTCAATCTATAGATCAAGTTAGGAAGAACTGACATCTTAGAAATGAGTATTTCAATCCATGAACATAATATATCCTTTCATTCCTTTCATTTTTGTAACTCTTCTTTAATATTCCTCAATACAGTATTGTAATTTTCTGTGTAGAGATTCTACACAGTTTTGTTATATTTATTCCTATATATTTATGTCCTTGATGCTACTGTATGTGGTATTTGAATTTTTCTTCAATTTCTAATTAGATAGAAATGCAATGGATTAAAAACATTTTTGACCTTGTATCTAATGACCTTGCTAAATTCACTCATTGATTGTAATAGTTTATCTGTAGATTTCTTTAGATCTTCTATGTATATAATAACGTCATCTGTGCGTTGTGACCATTTTTTTCTTCCTTACTGATCCTTGTGCATTTTATTTCTCCTCTCCGTCTTCATCCTACAGTGTGCTTAGATTTTTTAAACATGTTCTTTATTAAATTAAGAAAGTGCCCTTCTGGCATAACATCACTTTGTAATATTCTTTGAAAGTGTTAAGGTCATGAAAGACAAAGAAACACTGAGGAACTGCCTCAGATTGGAGGACAGTAAGTAGACATAACAAATATATGCAAGGTGGGATCTTGGATTGGATCCTGGATCAGAAAAGGACATTAATGGGAAAATGAGCACAATTTAAATAAGGTCTATAAATTAGATCATATTGTATCAGTGTTAATTTTCTAATTTCAATAATTATACTATGATTATGTAAGATGGTTAAGATTAGGGGAAGTGGGTTAATATATGAGAACTATTATTTGCAACTTTTCCACTATTTTTGCAAATTTTCTCTAAGTCTAAAATAGTTCTTTGAGGAAAGATTTTGTTAAAGTTTCCTTTTATTCCTAGTTTGCTATGTGTTTATTGTGAATGGGGTTGAATTTTACCAAATGCATTCTCTGTATTTATTGATGCTTTATGCAATTTTCTCTTATATTTTTCTAATATACTGAGTTACAGTGATTAATTTTTAACTGTTAGATCAACCTTTCATTCCTGGAATGAATCCAACTTTGGCTTGATATGTTACACTTTTATATGTTGCCAAATTTAATTTCTCATTTTCTTTTTTTAAAAATTAAAAAAAATTAATACAATTTTAAGTGTTACTTTTCCATTTAGTTATTACAAAATATTGGCTGTATTCTTCATGTTGTACAATATAACCTTGTAGCCTGTCTTACACCCAATAGCTTGTACCTTCCACTCCTCGACCCCCCGACCCCTGTGGTGCCCCTACCGCTGCACTGGTAATCACTAGTTTGTACTCTGTATCTGTGGGTCTGCTTCTTTTTTGTTATATTTACTAGTTTGTTGTATATTTAAAATTCCACATATCAACGATATCATTCAGTATTTGTCTTTCTCTGTCGGACTTATTTCACTTAGCATAATGCCCTCCAAGCCTATCCATGTTTCCACAAATGGCAAAATTTTGTTCTTTCTTATGGCTGAGTAGTATTCCATTGTATTTATATATACCACATCTTCTTTATCCATTCAGCTGTTGATGGACACTTAGGTTGCTTCCATATCTTGGCAATTGTAAATAATGCTGCTATGAATATTGGGGTGCATATTAGTGTTTTTGTTTCTTTCAGATATATTCCCAGGAGTGGATTTGCTGGGTCATATGGTAGTTCTATTTTTAGTTTTTTGAGAACCCCCCAAAAAGTTTTCCACAGTGTCTGCACTAATTTACATTCCCACCAACAGTGTATGAGGGTTCCCTTTTCTCCACATCCTGTCCAACATTTGTTATTTTTGTTCCTTTTGATTTTAGCCAATCTGACAGGTGTCAGGTGATCTCTCACTGTGGTTTTGATTTTCATTTCCCTGATGATTAGTAATGTTGAGCATCTTTTCATGTGCCTATTGACCACCTGCATTTCCTCTTTGGAAAAACGTCTATTCAGTTCTTCTGCCCATTTTTAAATTGGGTTGTTTGTTTTATTGATGTTGAGTTGTATGAGCTGTTTATATATGTTGGATATTAACCCCTATCAATCATATCTTTTGTAAATATCTTTTCCCATTCCATAGATTGTCTTTTTGTTTTGTTGATGATTTCCTTTGCTGTGCAAAACATTTCGAGTTTAGTTAGGTCCCATTTGTTTATTTTTGCTTTTTTTCCTTTACTTTAGGAGGCAGATCCAAACAATTTTTACTGCAATTTATGTCAAAGAGTGTTCTATGTTTTCCTCTAGGACTTTTATAGTATCCAGTCTTACATTTAAGTCTTTAAACCATTTTGAGTTTATTTTTGTATGTGGTGTTAGAGAATGTTCTGATTTCATTCTTTTACATGTAGCTGTCCAGTTTTCCTAGCACCACTTATTGAAGAGACTGTCTTTTCTTCATTTTATATTCTTGCCTGCTTTGCCACAGATTAACTGACCATAATTTCATGGGTTTATTTTTGGCCTTTCTTTCCTCTTCCCTTGATCTGTGTCTGTTTTTGTGCCAGTACCATACTGTTTTGATTACTGTAGCTTTGCAGTATAGTCTTAAGAAAGGGAGCTTGTTTCCTCCAGCTCTGTTCTTCTATCTCAAGATTGTTTTGGCTATTTGGGGTTTTTCATGTTTTCATACAAATTTTAAAATTATTTGTTCTTGTTCTGTGAAAAATGCCATTGGTATTTTGACAGGGATTGCATGGAATTTGTAGATTGCCTTGGGTAGTATGGTCATTTTAATAATATTGATTCTTCCAGTCCAAGAACACAGTATATCTTTCCATCTGTTTGTGTCATCTTCAATTTCTTTCATCAGCACCTTATAGTTTTCAGAGTACAGATCTTTTGCCTCCTTGGGTAGGTTCATTCCTAGGTAGTTTATTCTTTTTGATACAATGGTAAATAGGATTGTTGCCTTAATTTCACTTTCTGATAGTTTGTTGTTAGTGTATAGAAATGCAACAGATTTCTGTGTATTAATTTTTTATCCTGAAACTTTACTGAACTCATTCATGAGCTCTAGTAATTTTCTGGTGGCTTCTTTAGGATTTTCTATGTATATTATCATGTCATCTGCAAAGAGTGACAATTTTACTTCTTCCTTCCAATTTGAATTCCTTTTATTTCTTTTTCTTTTCCGATTGCTGTGGTTAGGACTTCAAAAACCATGTTGAATAAAAGTGGCAAGAGTGGGCCTCCTTGTCTTTTTCCTGATCTTAGAGGAAATGCTTTCAGCTTTTCACCATTGAGTATGATGATAGCTGTGGGTTTGTCATATATGGCCTTTATTATATGTTGAAGTATGTTCCTTCTGTGCTCGCTTTCTGGAGAGTTTTTACCATAAATGGATGTTGAATCTTATCAAATCCTTTTTTCTGCATCTATTGAGATGATCATAGTTTTTATTCTTCAATTTGTTAATGTGGTGTATCACATTGATTAATTTGAAGATACTGGAAAATCCTTGCAGCCCTGGGATAAATCCCACTTGATCATGGTATATGATCCTTTAATTGTATTGTTGGATACAGATTGCTAGTATTTTGTTGATGATTTTTGTGTCTATATTCATCAGTGATATTGGCCTGTAACTTTCTTTTTTTGTGATATCTTTGTCTAGTTTTGTTATCACCATGATGCTGGCCTCATAGAATGAGTTCAGAAGTGTTTCTTCCTCTGTAGTTTTTTGGAATAGTTTCAAAAGAATAGGTGTTAACTCTTTTCTAAATGTTTGGTAGAATTCACCTGTGAAGCCATCTGGTCCTGGACTTTTGTTTGTTGGGAGTTTTAAAATTACTAATTCAATTTTATTACTGGTAATTGGTCTGTTCATATTTTCTCTTCCTTCCTGATTCAGTCTTGGGAGATTGTACCTTTCTAAGAATTTGTCCATTTTTTCTAGGTTGTCCATTTTATTGGCATGTAGTTGCTTGTAGTAGTCTTTTATGATCCTTTGTATTTCTGTGGTTCAGTTATAATGTCTCCTTTTTCACTTCTGATTTTATTGATTTGGGCCCTCTCTCCTTTTTTCTTGATAAGTCTGGCTAAAGGTTTATCATTTTTGTTTATCTTTTCAAAGAACGAGCTTTTAGTTTCATTGATCCTTTCTATTGATTTTTTAAGTCTTTATTTCATTTATTTTTTCTCTGATCTTTATGATCTTTTCCTTCTACTAATTTTGGGTTTTGTTTGTTCTTTTTTCTCTAGTTCCTCTAGGTGTAGGGTTAGGTATTTTATTTGAGATTTTTCTTGTCTCCTGAGGTAAGCCTGTATCACTGTAAACTTCCCTCTTAGAACTGCTTTTGCTGCGTCCCATAGGTTTTGGATTGTCGTGTTTTTGTTTTCATCTGTCTCTGGGTGTTTTTTGATTTCCTCTTTGATTTCTTCAGTGATGTATTAGTTGTTTAGTAACATATTGTTTAGCGTCCACGTGTTTGTGTTTTTTTGCAATTTTTTTTCTTATAGTAGATTTCTAGTATCATCACGTTGTAGTGGGAAAAGATGCTCATTATGATTTCAATCTTCTTAAATTTACTGAGGCTTCTTTTGTGGTTTAGCATGTCATCTCTCCTGGAGAATGTTCCATGTACAGTTGAAAATAATGTATATTCTGCTGCTTTTGGATAGAAGGCTCTCTATATATCAATTAAGTCCATTTGGACTAATGTGTTTTTTAAGGCCTGTTTTTCCTTATTGATTTTCTATCTGGATGATCTGTCCATTGACATAAGTGTGGTGTTAAGTTCCCCTACTATTGTTGTATTATTGTCCATTTTTCCTTTTATGCCTGTTAATTGCCTTGTATATTTAGGTGCACCTATGTTGGGTGCACATATATTTACAAATATTATAATTTCTTGGATTGATATCTTGATCATTATGTAGTGTCCTTCTTCGTCTCTTGTAACGGTCTTTGTTTTGAACGGTCTTTATTTTGTCTGATATAAGTATTGCTTTTCTGGCTTTCTTTTGATTTCCATTTTCATGGAATACCTTTTTTCCATCCCCCCATGTTCAGTCTGTATGTGTCTAGATCTGAAGTGAGTCTCTTGTAGACAGAATATATACAGATCTTGTTTTTGTATCCTTTCAGCAACTCTATGCCTTTTGGTTGGAGCATTTAGTCTGTTTACATTTAGGTATTATGTATGTTCTTACTGCCATTTTATTAATTGTTTTGGATTTGTCTTTGTAGGTCTTTTTTTCCCGTTTCTTCTTTTTTTCTCTTCTCTTGTAATTTGATGACTATCTTTAACCTTATGTTTGGATTCCTTTTTCTTTTTTATGTGTGTATCTATTATAGATTTTTAGTTTGTGTTTACCATGAGTTTTTTGTATAGCAGTATGTGTGTATGTATATATATATATATGCAATTGTTTAAATTGCTCATCTCTTAATTTCAAGTGCATTTTTTAAACTCTGCATTTGTATGGTACTCCTCTCATGATCACTGTTTTTGATATCATATTTTACATCTAATTGTTTTGTGTATCCCTTAACTGCTTGTTGTGGATATAGATGATTTTACTACTTTTGTCTTTTAACCTCCCTACTAGCTTTGTGTGTGGATGATTTCCTATCTTTAGTGCCTTTACTAATGAGCTTTTTTATTTCATAATTTTCTCGTTTCTAGTTGTGGATTTTTTCTTTTTCACCTAGAGAAATTCCTATGTAACATCTGTTGTAAAGCTGGTTTCATGATGCTGAACTCTTTTAGCTTTTGCTTGTCTGTAAAGCTTTTGATTTCTCCATCAAACCTGGTTGAGAGACTTGCTGGGTAGAGTATTCTTGGTTGTAGGTTTTTCCCTTTCATCACTTTAAATATATTATGCTGCTCCCTTCTGGCCTGCAGAATTCATGCTGAAAAATCAGCTGATAGCCACATGGGAGTTTCCTTGTATGTTATTTGTTGCTTTTCCCTTGTTGCTTTTTAATATTCTTTCTTTATCTTTTATTTTTTTCATTTTAGTTACAATGTGTCTTGGTATATTCCTTTTTGGGTTAATCCTGTATGGACTCTCTGCACTTCCTGGACTTGGGTGACTGTTTTCTTTTCCATGTTAGGGAAGTTTTCAGCTATTATGTCTTCAAATATTTTCTCAGGCCCTTTCTCTCTCTCTCTTCTCCTTCTGGGACCGCTATATTGCAAATATTGTGCACTTGATGTTATCACAGAGGTCTCATTTCTTTTCATTCTTTTTTTTTTTTTTCAGTTCAACAGTAGTGATTTCCAATATTCTATCTTCCAATACTGATCTGCTCCTCTGTATTATTTAGTCTACTATTGAATCCTTCCAGTGTACTTTTTTCATTTCAGTTATTGTATTCTTAATCTCTGTTTGGTTGTTCTTTATGTTTTCTAACTCTTTAAAAACTTCTTACTTCTCACTCTGTGCATTCATTCTTCTCCTGAGTTCTTTGATCATCTCTATGACCATTACTCTGAACTCTTTCTTGGGTAGATTATCTCCACTTCACTTAATTCTTCTTCTAGGGTTTTGTCTTTTTCCTTCATCTGGAAAATGTTCCTCTGACCCCTCATTTTGTCTAAGCTGCTATTTATACTTTTATGTGTGTGGCAGGTTAGTTATGTTTCTTGACCTTGGAGAAGCAAACTTCTGTAGGAAACAACCTATCTGTCTCAGCAGGACACTCCCCTCTTGTCACCCAAGCTATATGCTCTGGGGGTTTCCCCTAAAAGGGCTGCATGGGTCCTTCTGCTGTGGCAGGCTGATTATGTGGGAAATCTGGTAGGCTTAGCTGGCCCCTAGTCTGGTTGGTTGCCAGACTCTGCCTTGTGCAGATGCAGCTGGCTGCCATTAAGCAGGGCCTGGTCATGAGGCAGCTAGCTGCAGAACCCTGGGGGACTCTGGGGCTAGGGCTGGCTCACAGTGGGCAGAGTCAGGGTCCTGAAGACTCCAGAGCTGTTGCCTGCCTGCTGGCAAGTGAAACCAGGTCCTGAGGTTAGTGCCAGACTACTGGCAAGCAGAGTTGGTTCCTGGAGTCTGGCTGCAAAGCCCAGGGATCCCAGAGCTCATTTCACATCACTGGTGAGTGGGAAAGGGGTGGTTCCCAGGGGATTTGGGGTGACTCAAAGCTTGTGTTTGCCTGCTAGTGGGCAGAGCCAGGGCCCAGCTGGCTCCAGGGTAGGGTCTGGCTTACTGTGGGTGGACTTGGTCTGCAGACTGTGGGATCATAGTTTTCTTGCTTCTGGTATCAGTCCCCCTGGTGGATGAGGCTTGTCTAGAGGCTAGTGCAGGCTTCCTGGAGAGAAGGCCTGGTGCTTGCCCACTGGTGAGTGGAGCTGGTTCTTGGCCCTCTGTTGGGCAGGGCCATGTCAGGGCATGTCTAGAGGCAGAGGTTGGCTCAGGAAGTGTTTAGGCAGTCTGTCTGCTAATGAGTGGGGCTGTGTCTCTTAGCTGCTTGGCCTGAGACATCCTAGCACTGGTGCCCACAGGCTGTTGGGTGGGACCTCAGCTTTCCACTAATGAGCCAGGATGGCAGCTGCCAGATGCAGTGTTCACACGGTAGAATGTTCCCAAATATGGCTGACACCAGTATCTATGTTCCTAGGGTGAGCTGCAGCTGCCCCCTGCCTCTCCAGGAGACTCTCCAAGACCAGCAGGTAGGTCTGGCCTAGGCTTCTATCAAATTACTTCTTTTGCCCTGGGTCTTGATGCATGTGAGATTTTGTGTGTATGCTTTAAGAGTGAAGTCTCTATTTCCTCCAGTCCTGTGGGACTCCTGAAATTAAGCCCTCTGGTCTTCAAAGTCAAGTGCTGTGGGGGCTCACCTTCCCAGTTCAGGACCCCTGGGCTGGGGAGACTGATGTGGGGCTCAGAACTTTCACTCCTGTAGGAGAACCTCTGCAATATAATTATTCTCCAGCTTGTGGGTCGCAAACTGGGGTATGGGATTTGATTATATCACAAGTCCAGCACTCCCACCCAACTTGCTGTGGTTCCTTCTTTATGTCTTAAGTTGTAGAAGAGCTTCTCTGGTAGATTTGTCTTTTTCACTGATGGTTGTTCTGCAGATAGTTGTGATTTTGATGTGTTTGTGAGAAGAGGTGAGCTCAGGGTGTTTCTACTCTGCCATCTTGGCTGCTCTCCTCTAGTCTAGCTATTTCCTTTTTTTAGGATTTTTTGGCCCATCTCTGTTTCTGAGAAAGATTGGTGGGTAATTTTTCTTTGCTATAATGTCCTTATTAGGTTTGGGGATTAAGGTTATGTGATCTCATAACCTAATGCAAAATGGGAAATATTTCTTCATCTATTTTCTGAAAGAGTTTATGTGTGATTAGTGTTATTTCTTCTTTAAATGCTTGGTATATTCACCAAGGAAGGTATCTGGGTTTGGAATTTGTATTGTAAGAAGGTTTTTAACTACAGAATTTATTTCTTTAGTAAACATGATTGATACTTTTTATATTTTCTTTTTTTACCTTGTGTCAATTTTGTAAAGTTTTATTTTTCTAGGAATTTGCTATTTAATTAAAATTTTCAAGTTCACTGTCACATCATTTATGATATTCTTTTATATACTATCTTTCTAATATGTGGGATCTGTAATGATGCTCTTATTTGTTCCTGGTATCAATATTTTGTGTCTTTTCTACTTTTATTCTAGATCAGTTTTGCTAGGGGCTCATAAATGTGAATTTTTTAATATACTTTTTAGTATATTTGTTTTCAACTTCATTAATCTCTGTTGCTATCTTTATCATTTCCTCTCCTCTACTTTCTCTGCATTTAATTTGCTATTTTCTAACTACTTGATCTGGATACTTAGATAATTGATTTATGGTGTTTATTTTTTTCTTATACATACATGTATTTGGAGCTATAGAGTTTTCTCTGACTATGGACTAAGCAATACCCCAGAAGTATTGATATATGGTTTTTATAATTCCTCTCAAAATATTTCCTAATTTTGATTGTAATTTCCTTTCTGATCTATTAATATACTACTGATAATTATATTGCTTAATTTGCAAACCCTTGAGGACTTTTCTAGTTTTCATTCTGTAATTCACATCTAGCTATCTCCACTGCAGTCAGAGACACACATCCTATGTGATTTAAATTTTCTGAAATTAAATTGTTGAGACTTGCTTTATGGCCAAGTGTATTTTCTTTGTGTCTAGTAAAAATTTTTTTCTTAATAGTTATTTTGTCTGATATTAGTATAGCCACTCTAGCAGTGTTTGGCTAATATTTACATGGTATATCTTTTCCTATCCTTTTATTTTCAACCTAATAAATCTTTGAATCTAAAATTTGTCTCTTGTACACAGCATTGAGCTGGATCATTTAAAAAAAATCCATTATGCCAATCTCTGCCTTTAGTTTGGCACGTTTAATCTATTTATATTTGATGTAATTACTGACAAGGTAGGATTAATGCCTGAAATTTTTCTATTTGTTTTCTACATATCTTGTATCTTTTTTTCTACTAATTTGCAATTACTGATGCCTTTTGCATTAAATATTTTATAGTGCACTGTCTTAATTCCCTTCTTATTTTTTTACTCTGCTTTTTAAAGTTATTTCTTAGTGGTTTCCCTGAGTATTAGAATTAACATCTTAATTTAAAGCAATCTAGTTTGGATTAATACCAACTTCATTTCAATCTTATACAAAAACTGCTCTAATATAGCTACATACCCTCCCCCCGCTTAGTGCTATTATTGTCATACAAATTACATTTTTATACATTAGAAGCCCATTTACATAGTTTTATAATTATTGTCTTATGTGGTTGTCTCAAATAAGAAAGGAGTAGTAAATCAACTATACTTCAATAAAATTTTAAGAAATATATTAATTAAATTTGTAATGATTTTAAAAAGTCAGAAAGGAGTACAAAAAAATTACAAACAAAAATACATTTATACTGTCTTTTATATTTACCTATGTAGTTACTTTCACTAGTACTCTTTATTTTTTGTGTATATTCAAGTTATTGTCAGGTGTTCTTCCATTTCAGCCTGAAGAGACTTCCTTTAGTATTTCTTATAGGGCAGGTCTACTGGCGATGAATTCTCTGAGAATGTCTAATTTTTTGAAGTATAGTTTTGCTGAATATAGAATTCTTTTTAAAAAAATTAATTAATTGATTGATTGATTTTTGGCTGCATTGGGTCTTTGTTGCTGTGCGTGGGCTTTCGCTAGTTATGGTGAGCGGAGGCTACTCTTCATTGTGGTGGCTTCTCTTGTTGCAGAGCATGGGTTCTAGGCGCACAGGCTTCAGTAGTTGTGGTACGTAGGCTCAGCAGTTTTGGCTCAGGGGCTCTAGAACGCAGGCTCAGTAGTTGTGGCACACTGGCCCAGTTGCTCCGTGGCATGTGGGATCTTCCCAGACCAGGGCTCGAACCCATGTCCCCTGCATTGGCAGGCGGATTCCTAACCACTGCACCACCAGGGAAGTCACTGCAGGCAGATTCTTAATGACTGAGCCACCAGGGAAGTCCCTGGATATAGAATTCTTGATTGATAGTCTCCCTCCACCCCCAGCATATTGGATACGTCATTGCACTGCCTTCTGGCCTCCATGGATTCTGATAAGCCAGCTGTTCATCGTTTTGTGAATCTCTTGTGTGTAATGAGTTTTTTTTTTTCTTGCTATTTTCAAGATTCTCTGTCTTTTGAAAATTTGGCTGTGATGTGTCTAGATGTGGATTCGTTTGAGCTTATTTTACTTAGAGTTAGTGATTTTCTTTGATACATAGATTTTTAAAATCAAATTTGGGAAGTTTTTTGGTCATAATTTCTTCAAATATTCTTTCTGTCTCTTTTTCTCTCCCTCCCTCCCTTCTGTGGGTCTCATTATGTGTATGTTGATATGCTTGATTGTGTCCACAGGTCACTGACACTCCATTAATTTTTCTTCATTCTTGTTTTCTTTCTGTTCCTCAGGCTCGATAATCTTATTGAACTATCTGTAAGTATGTTTATTCTTTCTTTTAGCAACTCACATCTGCTGTCGAACGCCTCTAGTGAATTTTTCCTTTCGGTTATACTTTTCAGGTCCAGATCTCTATTTAAAAAAATGTTTTTTCTTTTTAGTGATATTTTCTATTTAGCAAGACATTATTTTCATACTTTCCTTTAATTCTTTAGGTATGGTTTCCTTTAGTTCTTTGAACATACTTATGATAGCTTGTTTAAAGACTTTATATGGTAAGTTCAGCATCTGGACTTCCTCAGGGACAGTAACTTCTGACTGCTTTTTCCCCTGTCTATGGGCCATACTTTCCTGTTTCTTTGCATGACTCATAGATTTTTGTTGAAAACTAAACATTTAAAATAACGTAATGTAAACATCAGATTTCTCTTCTTTTCCAGGGTTTGTTGTTTCTGCTGATTGCTTCCTTAGTGACTTTTCTGAACTAATTCTGTATTCTTTGTCATGTGTGGGCATTGAAATCTCTGTTCCATTAGCCTAGTGCTCAGCTAGTGATCTGAGAGATTTTCTTACATTCTTGGACCCCACCCCCACCCCAAATCTCCCTATCTTTGCAAAGGGGCTGTGTGTTTGTGTTGGGGCACACCTTCAACACTCAGCCAAAGCCTCAAGATCAGCCCAAGGTGAGAGATTAGTATCTTCTCAGGCCCTAATCTTCTTAGCCCTGCACATGCACATGGCCTTCTAGATCCACAGAAATATGCTGGAGTTTTTCAAAGCCCCTGATGGACATCTAACTCTCCAGATTTTCCTTTTACATTTTTGGACAAGCTTTTTGTTTGCCCTTTCTGGTATTACCTCCTCAGGAAGCTATGACGTTAAACAGTTGCTGTTGATTGCTTTTGACAAAGGCCCTGAGGATAGGGTTTTTCTTACTGAATGATCTATGAGTCAGGTCAAATAAGACAAGCTTTACAATGGGGCTTTTCCAGAAAACTGTCAAGTCAAAGAGTTACAAATCTCAGGTGGGCTTTGTTGGGAGCTTCAAACCTGTTCTAACCTCTCCAGTGGTTACTAGGCTACTGGTTTTAACAGCTATCATGGCTGTGAGTCTTCTGGTTTCCAAACCAATCATGGAGCTGGGGAGACAGCATGAGAATAGGACAAGTTAAAATGCTACACAATTCATTCCTCTTTCTAATATTCAGACTTTTTCCTTATATAAAAACTCCTTTATTGCTGAAAGCTGGTGGTTTCTTAAGTTCTGAAAAAGTGTGTTTTTTTGGTTTTTTTACATTTTTCCTCAGTGTCTTTATTGCTGTTTTGGAGGAGTGGATTTTTTGGAGATCCTCACTCCACTGTTTTGAAAGGGCTTCTTTCTATATTTTAATTCCACATATACTTTAAACACCAAGAGACATAATTATTATCTTATTTGATCTGTTTTCGTTTAGAGTTAATGCTACACTTACCCTTCTACTGTTCATCATTCATCTACTCTTCATCTACTGTTCATCATTCCTTCTTGCATTACTGCACCTCCATCTTTAATAATTTTCCTTCTGTTTAAAAAAAACTCCTTTAGTGTTTCTTTTATTCCCATATGCTAGAAATGCATGCTCTAAGTTTCTGTTCGACTGAAAATATTTTCATTTTACCTTCATTTTGGAAAGATATTTTCATTGAGAATAGAATTCTAGGGTGGCAGTGATTTCGTTTGTGCTCCATAAAGATTCAATTGGATTGTCCTCTAGGCTACCATAATTTCTGCTGAAAAATTGCCAGTCCTGTTGTTCTTTTGAAAGTAATGTGTCTTTTATCCTCTGGCTGCTTTTAAGAGTTTCCTTTGTCCTTGATTTTCAGCAGTTTTAATATGGTGTAATTAAATGTGTTTTTCTTTATGTTTATTCTTCATGGCATTCATAGAGCTTCTTGGATCTATGACATGGTATCTTTTATCACTCAGACATTTTCTCTTCAAATACTGCTGCTTTCCCTCTCTATCTTTTTTCTCATTCTGAAATTCCAATTTTATATACGTTTGGCCTTTTTACCATATCCCTTAAATTTTTTTTTTTTTTTTTTTTTTTTTTGCGTATGCGGGCCTCTCACTGTTGTGGCCTCTCCCATTGCGGAGCACAGGCTCTGGACGCGCAGGCTCAGCAGCCATGGCTCACGGGTCCAGCCGCTCCACAGCATGTGGGACCTTCCCGGACCGGGGCACGAACCCGTGTCCCCTGCATCAGCAGGCGGACTCTCAACCACTGCGCCACCAGGGAAGACCCCATATCGCTTAAATTTTTACTGGATGCTAGGCATTGTGTATAAAAATATTGTATAGATAATTTGAGGCTCTCATGGTATTAGTTTCCTTCAGAGAGGATTTACGTTTGCCTCTAGCAGTTAGTTTGAATAAATGCAGATTACCTTAATCCAGTCTGAGTCTGAGTTGGTTTGAAAGTGAGTTTTAGTCTTTTGAAGAATCAGGCTATTTCCATTTCACCTTTATTCCTAGGGTGTGGCTCTTCTGGGATGCTAATTGGAGCCCAATAGTGCTTATGAATCGGTAAAGAGCCAAGGGGAAGCTCCTGAGCCTCTTAGCCCTATGGCACTAGTTAGCCCTATGGTTAATGCCTCAAAGTGGAGCTGGGCATAATGCCGGGCTCACTTCAATGCACGCTCTTTTCTCAGGCTCTCTTTTTTTTTAAAAAAACATCTTTATTGGAGTATAATTGCTTTACAACGTTGGGTTAGTTTCTGCTGTATAACAAAGTGAATCAGCTATACCTCTACATCTATTCTCATATCTCCTCCCTCTTGCGTCTCCCTCCCACCCTCCCAATCCCACCCCTCTAGGTGGTCACAAAGCACAGAGCTGATCTCCCTGTGCTATGCGGCTGCTTCCCACTAGCTATCTATTTTACATTTGGTAGTATATATTAGTCTATGCCACTCTCTCACTTCATCCCAACTTACGCTTCCCCGTCCCCGTGTCCTCAGGTCCATTCTCTACATCTGCATCTTTATTCCTGTTCTGCCTCTAGGTTCTTCATAACCATTTTTTTTTTTTTTTAGATTCCATATTTATGTGTTAGCATACGGTATTTGTTTTTCTCTTTCTGACTTACTTCAGTTTGTATGACAGATTCTAGGTCCATCCACCTCGCTACAAATAACTCAATTTCGTTTCTTTTTATGGCTGAGTAATATTCCATTGTATATATGTACAAAAATATGGAATGCTTCACGAATTTGCGTGTCATCCTTGCACAGGGGCCATGCTAATCTTCTTTGTATCATTTCAATTTTAGTATATGTGCTGTCAAAGCGAGCACTTTCAGGCTCTTTAAGTCCTAACTGTCTTCAGACAACAACAAAACTGTTTAAGTAAACTTTTTATTTTGAAATAAGTTTTTAATTACAGAAGTTTGAAAAATAGTATAGAGTTCCCATGTATCCTTCATCCAGTTTCCCCTGTTGATTACATCTTGCCTAACCTTTTTACATTTGTCAAAACCAATAAGTTAACATTGAAATAATGCTATTAAGTGATCTACAGACTTTATTCAGATTTCTTCAGGTTTTTCAGGATGTCCTTTCTCTGCTCTAATACCCAATCCAGGTACTGCATTGTGTTTAGTTGTCATGTCTGTAACACCATCTGTAACCATTTTATCAGTCTTTATTATTTGTTTTTCACAACCTTGATAGTTTTGAAGAGTACTAGTCAGGCATTTTGTAAAGGATCTCTCAGTTTGGGTTTGTCTGGTGTTTTCTTATGAATAGACCACAAAGTACCATTCTCATTACATCATATCAGGGGTACGTGTTATGAACTAAATGCTTGTATCACCCCCCGCCCCCCCCACCAAATTCATGTGTTGAAGCCCTAACCGCCAATGTGATGGTATTTGGAGGTGAGGCCTTTGGGAGGGAATTAGGTTTAGATGAGGGAGGTGCCCTTATGATGAGATTAGTGCCTGTGTAAGACTAAACAACAGAGAGCTTGTTTCCTCACCCTCTCTCTACCATGTGAGAACAAATTGAGAAGGTGGTCGTCTGCAAGCTAGGAAGAGAGCTCTCACCAGGAACTGCATCTGCCATCACCTTGATCTTGGACTTCCAGCCTCCAGAACTGTGAGAAATAAATGTCTGTTTAAGCCACACAGTCTGTGTTTCTGTTTTTGTTTTTGTACAACAGCCTGAATTAAGACAGTACATGATGTCAACGTGATTATTACTGGTGATGTTAACAGTGATCATTTAGTTAAAGTAGTGTCTGTCAGATTTCTCCACTGTAAGGTTAGTGTTTTTCCCTTTCTGTACTATATTCGTTGGAAGTGGGTCTCTAAGAACAGCCCACACTCATGGAGCATTAAGGTCCACATTCATGGAGAATTAGGGAAAAGTGTTTACTTGCCTAACTTGAAATTCTTCTGTATGGAAGATTTGTCCCTCGAACAGATTTTTACTTTTGTTTTGATTAAACCAGTGTTTCCATTTCTTCTCAGTGAAAGCTAATTTGTTGTGGCTGCTTCTTAAGTCTGCTGCATTTCTTAAAAAAAAAAAAAAGTACATATATATATATAGAGAGAGAGAGATAGAGAGAGAGAGAGAGAGAGAGGAAGAGAGAGAGAGAGAGAATGATTAACAGTGATTATCTCTGACATCTGTGACAAATGGGATTATATATATACATGTATTTGGGGGGGGTCCATTTTCTACAGTCCTGTACCATTTGCATATTTTATAATAAGCATGTATTTTATTTTATAATCAGTAAAAAAAAACAATGATACTTTCTCCATTTTGTAAAAATAGCAGAAAAAAACATTTTTGTTCCAATGATCTATGACTATGTCTCAGTGAAGGGAAAAATCGAGTTTACCATCTGGATTATTTAGCCCTCCGAATTACATCTTTTCCTATAAATTGCATTTTTGGATGTTTGAGGCACAGGGAGCTGCACTCTTGGGTTAGTATGCATGATGCCAAAAAACTGGGGGTCTTTTGTTCCAATTCTGGACCCACTCTTTCTGGCTGAGTGATCTTGACCAATACCTATTTCTCTATGCCTCTGTTTTCTTGTGAGAAAGTGGAGGTAATCATTATACCCACCCCAGGAGTTGTTGTGAGGAATAAACGAGATAATGAATGTGTAATACTTTGTATAGTGCCTCACCCACAGAATGCTTAACTCATGTTAACTATGATTATTATTAGGGGCCAAGTGTAGGCTCAGAGGGGAGTCAGTCTTGAGCTTAGTCATTCTGGATCCTTCTCTTTACTGTATCTCCCTTTAGAATCCTGCTTATTGCCATGGTTCTTTCAGATCTAATTTTCTCTATAATTTGGGTTGCTAAGCAATAGTGCGATTTTCCACATTGGCCAAGCTTTATAAATATGTAAGTGAAATAACGGAGCCAGGAACAGGTCCAGGTCTAGGGGCTTGCTTTGCACTCTTTGTTCTGTAACAGTGGAGTTTTTTCTTCTTTTTAATCAAATAAACAAGAAGCCAACGCACTTCAGTCTCACCATTATCTCTCCTAGTCGGGAATTAGGTCCGATCCCCCAAGGGCCTGGAGCTGAGCCCAGTAGCTGGAGGTGTCAGGCTATGGTGATTGAGGATGCTGAAGCATCTGAACTCAGCAGGTGCCAGGACGGATGACGCCCCATGTGCGCATTAGCGCAAGGCACCAGGGGACCAACCCAGTGCCACGTGTGTTGAAAAGCACTGAACACCCTCTGCAATGTGATCAGCTGATTACTTCAATGGGAGCTTGTTTCGTTCCTATTATGGAGACTAATCATGTGTTGTTTGGATGTGTTAGACATTCCAGCTCCAATAAAGACATCAGTGACCATGAATACATGAAATGTGTTTGCATTTCCAAGTAGTGGGTTGAAATTTTATCATTTTTTATTTCTCCATCTGTGTCTCATTATCCTGAAGCAGCTCCTTCCCTGTTTGCTGGATTCTAGGCCCAGGGTTTCATTCAAATGAACCAGTTTTCAGACAGCAAAATGAAAGGAAAATTGAATAGTTTCATTCATTTCCAACAGAAAGGAAAAATGAAACTAGGTTTCTTCCCTGTGCCTGTGATGACTATAGACAAATCTGTGTGTTCCAGGCATTGTGCTAGGAGTTTTGTACACGTGACCTCATTTCCTCCTCCCCCCAGTTCGGCAAGTCACCATTATTTTGTACTCCTGGGCCAGTCCTGGGCCTGGTTGCTCTATGATTGGATCCAGCCTTCATGTTTGCTTAATTGCTATCCCCTCCTGAAGGTATGGCTTGGCTTTCCCTCTCTGAGTTTACAGAAAGTAAAAATAGTAATTGTCAATCTTTGTCTCTTAAGTATGGGATTTTTAAACAGAAAGATTGCCTGTTGAACTTGAACACTACGCCGGTCCACGCCGTGTGTCCTGCCCAGGTCTCCCCTTGCTCCTTCTCCCTTTCCTCTTCTTGCTTCAGGCCTCTGAGCTATTTTTACTTACCACACTTCTGACACCAAATGTGTGGTGTCTTGTCCACACCATTCTTCCAGCTGTGGGTCCTACAATTCAGTTCAATTCTGACACCATCTACCTGGAACCAGCATCAGATCCCACAAGTGAAGGGCTCAGTCCCACAAGACTGCTCCCACTTCAGATGCCAGTTACAAGTCCCAGGTTGTCACTGGTACTTTTGACCAACTAGTTATAAATTTAGAGGGTTCCCACAACCCTCTCTTCAAGTTTGGTAATTCGCTAGTCCAACTCACAGAACTCAGGAAAACACTTATGATTAGAAGTTTATCAGAAAGGATTCAACTCAGAAACAGCCAGTTGGAAGAGATGCATAGGGCAAGGTATGGGGGTGTGCACCACCCTCCTAGCACTCCGACGTGTTCATCTACGTGGAAGCTCTCCAAACCCTGCTATTTAGGGTTTGTATGGAGGTTCCATCATGTAGGCATGATTGATTAAATCATTGACCATTGGTGATTAACTCAATCTCCAGCCCCTCTCCCCTTCCAGGAGGCCTGGAGGTGGGGCTGAAAGTTCCAAGGCTCTAATCATGCCTGGTCTTTCTGGTGACCAGCCCCCATCCCCCCAGCCACTAGTCATATCATTAGCATACAAAAGGCATTGATCACTCTGGACTTTCCAAGGGTGTTAGGAGCTGTTGGCAGGAACCAGGGACAAAGGCCAATACTTATTTTTTATGACATCACAGCTGGATTCCCCCAGCCAGTCAAAAAGGGCAGCAGAAGCTGGGGTTCTGAGAGTGAGAGATGCTTTGAGCAGCTTCGGTCCTTGACCCCAGCTGCCTTATGCTTCTCTATCTGTGTCAGTCTCCTAGATTCTCCAGAAATGCCTCCTGTGACTTACTGGTCAGTCCAAGTGTGAGAGTAATTTCTCTCTAATTGCAGCAAGTATGAAGTGGGTGGCAAAGTCAATTTTTGTGGGAATCAGACAGCAGGAAGGATGTACAAGTAGAGCTTGGCTTCTGCAATGTAGGTTGAGACCAGAAGCAGGCACAGGGAGTAGGTGATTAAAATGAAAGTTTCAAATAAAAGACACAAGTGGACCGGGGGAACAAGGCATCTCTGTCCTTGGTCTCTAGTTGAAATATTTCTTTAGACTAAGAACAAGACCTACGTTCTTCATGACAAAGGCAGGTGGATATGTTACCCTGAGTTTCTATACTGGCAGGTGGCAAGCTTGTGTGTACGTTGAGTTTAAAACAGTTCTTTGCAGACTGTCAATCACACCTTTTGTTTAACAGGTTGATCAACACTACCTCCCAGTCAAAAACCACTTGGAGCAGACAAGCTCAGAAATTATGAGTATCTGCCTAACCAAACTTGAACAGATCAAAAGTCTTGCAGGGCACTATGAACTGAATGTGTGTGTCTCCTCCAAAGTCATATGTTGAAACCTAATCCCACTGTGATGGTGTGTGGAAGTGAGGCCTTTGGGCGGTGATTAGCTCATCACAGCAGAGCCCTCATGAATAGGATTAGTGCTGTGAATGAAAAATATTGCCTGCCATATCAGTAAACAAAGGACTTTGCAGCCATCAAGCCATCACATTAGAGCCTTGCCAACGGTGAGCTCAGGAAAGAAACAGAATGCCCGCCATTACAGCCACCCCCAACGGTGCGCCCTGAGGAAACTGAGGATGAGAAAATACAAGATACTGGCCCCAGATAGCTGATGTGCATATCAAAGGAATGATTTCAATGAGCCCAGATTCTTGCATCTTCACATACATAGAAAAGCACTAAGTTCCTTAACTTGAGATATCTGTTTTTATTTTTTTTAACAGCAATCTTTTGATGTTTCTACTACCTAGTCTTAGCTGCAAAACTCCTATATATCTTGGCTACTCCCCGTTGCCTGTTTGGAACAGTCGCTCAGAGTTATCTGAGATGCTGTGTGTAGGGCTTGAAGTCCTCAGAAAGTCCGCAGAATAAAACATAACTCTTAACTTTTAGGTTGTGCATTTTTTTTCTGTCAGCAGTGTCCTTAAAATGGGGACCTCAGAGAGCTCTCTTGCCCCTTCCACCATGTGAGGACACAGAGAGAAAACAGCCGTTTATGAACTAGGAAGCGGGCCTCACCAGACATTCAATCTTCTGGCACCCGGATCTCAGACTTCCCAACCTCCAGAACTATGAGAAATAAATTCTATTGTTTAGAAGTCACCCGGTCTATGGTGCTTTCATTACAGCAGTCCAAACTGATTAAGATACAGGGGCAAATAAGTTACTCCGTCACCTTCCTTGTTGAACAAAATCTCAATAGAGTAGTTTTCTTTTGGCCATACTTTGGTTCAATCAATATATAATATTTTCTCTAATAAACAATGCTGACAGTTCACATGGGCATTATAACTACCTTGTAAAACATACCATGTTAACATTTCCTTTTCAGGACTTGAGAGTTTTTACAGACTCAGCCTCTTCAAAAAGGCTGAGATTATGAATTTTCCTTCTGAACTCCTCATTCCATGGTTATGCTTCCAAGTGGGGGTCCTCCCCACAGGCTGGCCTCCTTTCCTAGCTCCACAGAACCCTCAAATCTTTGAAAGCATCCTTGTTTCCTTACTACAAGATGTCACAAGCCTTGCTACTGTCTTACCCCAAGTCCCCTCCACTCCCCACCCCCACCCCATTAGGAGGGCTCTGGTTCCTTTTGGTAAAAGATGGCAGCAGAAACCTGTGGACTTTAAAAAAGATGGACAACCTAAAATTTGAGAGTTATGTTTTATTCGGGATCTTACTGAGGACTATAGTCTGGGAATCAGCCTCTCAGAGAGCCCTGAGAAACTGTTCCAACCAGATAAGAGAGGAGCTAGGATACATAGTTTTTCTGAAAAAACAAAACAACAACAAAAACAAACAAACAAAAAACCATGTAGCTGAACATCAAAAGATTACTGTTAATCACAATAAACAGACATCTCAAGTTAATGACTTTAGTGCTTTTCTGTATATGAAGATGCAAGGGTCCAGGCTCATTATTCCTTTGATATGCACCGTACTATTTTGGGCCAGCATCCTGTTTTTCTCCATCCTGAATCCCCTCAGGGCACACTGTGGGAGACAGCTGCAGTGGCTGATGGCTTGATGACCACAACATTTTTTTTGTCCAGAGGCCTAGATTTCTGGGTCCTGGGGGTGAACACCATGTTATGTTACCTGCTCTCACTGGGTGACTCCATGGACACCACACAGTTTTATTTCATCGACGGTACAGGAGCTTCACTAAAGCCCTTATATAAATGATGGGCTTCACTAAAGCCCATCATTTATATAAGAACTTCTCAATTTTTTTTTTTTTTGCGGTACGCGGGCCTCTCACTGCTGTGGCCTCTCCCGTTGCGGAGCACAGGCTCTGGATGCACAGGCCCAGCGGCCATGGCTCACGGGCCCAGCCGCTCTGCGGCATGTGGGATCTTCCCGGACCGGGGCACAAACCCGCGTCCCCTGCATCAGCAGGCGGACTCTCAACCACTGCGCCACCAGGGAAGCCCAGAACTTTTCAATTTTTAACTCTTCCTTCTGGGTTACCAGCTTTCTTCTTCTCTTTAGATACCATGGTATATGTCACATCGAACTGCACATATGTAACGTATCAGTTACAAGGCTCTCCAATGATTCTGTAGCATCAGCTATTAAACAAAAAAGGCCCATATTATCGAGCCCTTGAGTTAACTTCCCTACTTTATTCAATGTATTAGAAATGCATGGAACAGTATAACTAGAACAGTGACAATTTCTCCTAGGGTTCTGTGCCTTTCATTGATAAAACTATCTTATTAAAATCTCATAGAGAATTCCCTGGCAGTCCAGTGGTTAGGACTCGGTGCTTTCACTTATGGTGCCCAGGTTTGATTCCTGGTTGGGGAACTAAGATCCCACAAGCTGAGCTGTGTGGCCAAAAAAAATCTCATAAAGGAATACTTCAAATATATTTGCATATCACTGCAAATATGCTGAAACAAAGCCCATATTACAAAAATAAAGGCAAACAAACAAGAGAAGTTTCTTGACTTTATATTCCCTTCTGCCTCTCATTTCTTTGTTCCCCTTTACAGAAATATCTTCAGAAGTGATGCTATATTCATGGTCTTCAATTCATGTCCTACCATCCTCTCTGAAACATACTCCAAAATGATATCTGCCTCCACTATTCCAGAACTGCTGCAAGGTTACCAGTGACCTTCCTGTGGCCACATTCAATGACTACCTCTCAGTTCTCATCTCACCTGACCCACCAGGAGCATACCCAGTGGACCTTCCCTTTTCCTGGCAAAGCTCGCTTCACTTAGCCTCCAGGACTCTGCACTCTCCAAATTTTCCTCCTACTGCTCTGGCTGCCCCTTTTCAGGCGTCTTTGTTTATTCCTCCTCAGATCCTCAACTCCTATACTTTGGGTGCCCTGGGGCTCAGTCCTCAGGATGTGTCTATTCCAACTCCACTCCTTTGGTGATCTCAATCAATTTCATGACTTTAATTACCAACTCTTATGCCAGTTACCTCCAGATTTACATCTCTAACTCAGACCTGTCCTTGACATCTAGACTTGTATTATAACTGAGCTCCTAATCAACAATCTTCCCTTGGATGTTTAACGGACATCTCAGAGTTAACATGCACCCAAAAGAAACTGCTGATCTTCTCCCAAACCTGCTTTTCATTCAGTCTTCCCCCAAATAGTAATAGCTAGCACTTAACCCAGTGCTTACTCTGTGCTTTGCACTGTTCTAAATGTTTTATGATATTAACTCATTAAGAAAAACAAACGACCTGATTAAAAACTGGGCAGCGGATCTAAATAAACGTATTTCTAAAGATGGCATACAAATGGCCAACAACTACGTGAAAAGATGTTCAGCATCACTAATCATCAGGGAAGTGCAAATCAAAACCACAATGAGCGCTTCCCTCGTGGCGCAGTGGTTGAGAGTCCGCCTGCTGATGCAGGGGATGCTGGTTCGTGCCCCGGTCCGGGAAGATCCCACATGCCGTGGAGTGGCTGGGCCCGTCAGCCATGGCCGCTGAGCCTGTGCGTCCGGAGCCTGTGCTACACAATGGGAGAGGCCACAACAGCAAGAGGCCCGCATACCACAAAAAACAAAAAAACCCACAATAAGATACCACCTGTTAGAACGGCTATTATCAAAAAGACAAGGAATGACAAGTGTTGGCGAGGACGTGGAGAAAAGGGAACACTTGTGCACTGTTGGTGAGATTGTAAATTGGTGCAGCCACTATGGACAACAGTATGGAGGGTCCTCAAAAACTCAAAAATAGAACTACCATGTGATCCAGGAATTCCACTTCTGGGTATTTATACAAAGAAAACAAAACACTAACTCAAGACATAGCTGTACCCCTGTGTTCACTGCAGCATTATTTACAATAACCAAGATATGGGAACCATCTAAGTGTCCATAATATTATATGTCAAGTATACCTCAAAAAAAACAAACAATCAAACCAAAAAGAAAAAAGCCTCATGACAACTTTATGAAGTAGCAATTATTATCTCCATTTTATAGATTAGGAAACCGAAGCATAGAAAAGTTCAGTGACAAGAAGTTAAGGACTCAGGCATTATGTGGCAAAGCCCTTCGGAACGAGAGCTCCACGAGAGCATAAATCCTTTTCTGTCTTATTGGTTGCTGTATCTCCATGTTCTAGAACAATTGCTGGCACACAGGAGGTGATCAGTAAATGGTTATTGAATGAATGAATGAGGGTACAAGAGAAAGTTTCAAATATTTAAACATACCTGCAGAATTAGTACAATCACAAGGCCTTTAATCAGCTGGAACACTTTTACCCAGGCTGAACCACAGTGGTTTTCAGGACAGAGTGTGGGTGTATAGCTAGCAGCCAAGGTACAGAGATGGCTTCGCTTGGTCCATGGTGTCTGGGGATATGGATACACTTTTCCTTCTCACCACCCTGCCCCCATGCGCAGGCCCTTAGGGGAGGCTCAGGTGCCCGGGCAGTGTATATCACATCTGTAGTGCTGCTGTGCTCTCCTCGTTCTGTCAGCAGAATAATACTTGCTATTATTTTTTTTCACTGCTGATCTTCCTGAAACTCTACTAAGTGCTTTATATGGACTAACTCAATTCTCTGAATCCTAAATGGTAGGCCCTTTGATGAACACCATTTTACAGAGGAAACGTAAGCTGAGATGTATTAACTAACTCGACCAAGATCACAGTCAGTAGCAGATTGTAGAGGAATTGGTTTATCCCGAGGCAGTCACAGGTGAAAGCACACCGTTTCTGGTGAGCTGGGCGTACAGGAACGGAAGAAAACGCCTGGCCGGGTCTGCACCACGTTCCTGGGGCCTTTCGCCCTGGGGCACGCTGGGCTGATCTGCTGCTGGTCTTCAGCTAGTGCCCAGCTCCCACCACTGTTTGTACTGGCCAGACGGGGGCATTGTGCTCGGGATTTCCCCGATCTCAGAGCTCTAGAATTGCTTGGGTGCCAAGGGTGGGGGAATCACTTTGGGTTGGAAGGCTAGAGGGCAGTGGGAACTTTGTGGGCTTCTCAACTTGCAGGGTACACACACGTTGGGTAACACTATTACTGGGTTGGTCAAATTTTCACTCCCATTCCATGCCTCTTTCCTAATGTCTGCACACTGCAGTGCAAGCTTAACCACTTTCAGGACTGCTTGCTGAGTAACGATCACTTTTACCATTTTTCCTAAGAAGTCATGTGGTTCAAACAACAATCCCCTTTGGACACAGGCGTGGGAATCAAAACCTTTCACACAAAATGTTAGAAAAGCTTGTGATTTTGATAACTAAAAACACACCAGTGCCTCCTTTCTGTTCTCCATTTCTGTCACTTTCATATTCCTGTGCACTGGCCAAGGGTGTTGTCCAAAATCACACCAAACAGCATGACCACTCTTGAACTTTTCTTCCTGGTGGTTTCACCACTGACTTGCTCTTTTTGCTTTCTTTTTATTTTAACATTTGTGTTTTTAAAATTTATTTATTTAATTTTCTTTTTGGCTGCGTTGGGGCTTCGTTGCTGTGCGCGGGCTTTCTCTGATTGCAACGAGCAGGGGCTACTCTTCTTTGTGGTGTGCAGGCTTGTCATCACGGTGGCTTCTCTTGTTGCGGAGCACGGGCTCTAGGTTCGTGGGCTTCAGTAGTTGTGGCTCGCAGGCTCTAGAGCGCAGTCTCAGTAGTTGTGGCGCACAGGCTTAGTTGCTCCGCGGCACGTGGGATCTTCCCAGACCAGGGCTCGAACCCGTGTCCCCTGCGTTGGCAGGCGGACTCTCAACCCCTGCGCCACCAGGGAAGCCCTTTGTTTCATTGTCTTTCATTTGAGTGGAAGTAACAGGCAGTGAGAGAACAAAGTAGCATCGTCCCAGCGCGACTCATATTTATCAGATCTGGGCTATTTGGGGGACAAGTAACATATTTTTTTCAGAATTGAAAACAAGTGTTCAAACAAACTTTGTACACAAATGCTCATGGCAGCCCTATTCATAATAGCCAAAGTGTGTTAATAGCCCAGATGTCCATCAACACATGGATGGGTAAACAAATTGTGGTGTATATATACACAATGGAATATTATTCGGGCATAAAAAGAAATGAAATGCTGATACATGTTACAAAATGGATGACCTTAGAAACCAAAACGCAAATTTCATTTTATTATTATTATTAGTAGTAGTAATAGTAGTAATAGTATTTGCCCACGCTACGAGGCTTGTGGGATGCTAGTTCCTTGACCAGGGATTGCACCCCGGGCCCTTGGCAGTTAAAACGTGGAGTTCTAACCACTGGACTGCCAGAGAATTCCCCTTATGTTAATTGTTTAAAAAGATGCCAGATAAAAAAGACTATATACTGTGTGATTCAATTTATATGAAACATACAGAATAGGGAAATCCACAGAGACAGAAAGTAGATTAGTGGTTGCCAAGGGCCCGGGGGAGGGGGAAATAAGAAGTAACTGCTTAACGTGTATCAGTTTTTCTTCTTGGTGATGCAAATGATCTAGAAATATATAGTGGTGATGATTGCACAACATTATGAATGTAATAAATGTCACTAATATTTATATTCTGTATATTTTACCACAATTAAAAAAACTTTCCTAGAAAGCAAAAGGAAAAAAAAGTCTTTTTCAGAGCTCTTTGGGCGTTATATCAAAGTAATATTTACCCTAAATTCCCCAAAGGGAAAATTAACCAATTAAGATGTTGATTACACGGATGTATGCATTTGTCAAAACCCCTTGAATGGTACTTAACATTTGTGTGTTTCACTGTATGTAAATTTTATCCTAATAAAAATTAGCCAACCAATAGTAACAAAAAATACAACTGTACTACATACAAAACTAATCTGTGGAAATGTGATATTGTACTACCTATAGGGTAGGTTGAATTACACAGCTTCCAGGAATCCAAGTATTCATCTACACTCCCGTGTAGGGCTCTTGGAAGCATATCATAAAGTTATTTCAATTACCACTGAAATCTAGAAGGAAATCCCATGTGGAATTGCAATCAGGGTAGATGTTCAGCAGCCTGGAGGTCACAGCATGTGCCTGTTGCAGACGCTCACAACAGTAAGCAGTTTGCTTCCTGGTCACAGGAGTCTGAACGTAATTTCACTTGAAAGTTCTTCAGCTGTACAGCAGTCAATATTGACAAATATCCATTGCAGATAAAAATGTTTACAGTTGTTACATTGCTAGCTAATCCATTGCTATATCCTTAGGTCACCCTTGCACAATATAAAAAATCATGTGTTATTGTACCTGACAAATGCATCACTGAGAGATTTTTCTTCTATTTTTCTTCTATTTCAATTAGAAGCATCCAGTAACACTATTCCAAACAGAAGCAAATATTTAACAACATTCACCAAATACTTATTAAATGTAAGGTACATAGGATTATAATATTAGCATTCAATTCTGTATCCCCAAGTTCACATTAAATAGATTTCTCATTTTTTTATCGAATTGGAAGTTGAGGGTGATTGTGAAAGCTTTCAGTTCTCAAGGAATTTGGTCAGTTTTAGTGCTTATCTCTTCCTTGCTCATTTTTTATACCAGATAGAAATGGGGTTATATGAACAACCCTTTAAAATGGCCTAAGTTAGATAGTGCAAGGGGAAAAAGTGAAACTACATATTCCAGGAAAACAAAAATCTGATACAGGAAAAAAGTTATTATAAAACATTTCTTGGCTCTGCATTAAACTTTCATATTGTCAAAATATTTATCCTGTTTATTAAATTTCAATGTTTAGAATCTATAGTTAGACAACATACAGATATAACTTTGTAAGAAAGAAAATAAATACTGTTAATTTTGTCAGTGTAAAAGTTCAAATTGTAGAAGGTGAAAGGCAGAAGGGAGAAGAATTCAAAGTGAGGGGGCTAACTTCATCTCACAAAGAAGGAGCCAAGGGGCTTCCCTGGTGGCGCAGTGGTTGAGAGTCCGCCTGCCGATGCAGTGGACGCGGGTTCGTGCCCCGGTCCGGGAGGATCCCACATGCCGCGGAGCGGCTGGGCCCGTGAGCCACGGCCGCTGAGCCTGCACGTCCGGAGCCTGTGTTCCGCAACGGGAGAGGCCACAACAGTGAGAGGCCCGTGTACCGCAAAGAAAACAACAACAAAAAAAAGTAGGAGCCAAAAAGGACTTCCCTGGTGGTGCAGCGGGTAAAGCTCCTCGTTCCCAGGGCAGGGGGCCCAGGTTTGATTCCTGATCAAGTAGATCCCTCATGCATGCCACAGCTAAGAAGTCCGCATGCCGCAACTAAAAATGATCCCACGTGCCGTAGCTAAGACCCAGCGCAGCCAAAATAAATAAATAAATATTAAAAGAAAGGAACAAACCAAAAAGGAGCCAAAAGACACTGCATAATTAATGGAATTAGAAGTAAAGATGTCAGTATATGACTAAAAGTTACTGGGGCAGACATAATACCTAACCAATATCCACTCCTCTCTGCCTCTTAGTAACGGAACGGGCACCGTTTCTCAGTCTTGACACTATTGACATTTTGGACTGGATAAGTCTTTGCTGTGAGGGGCTGTCCTATGCATTGTAGGATATTTGGCAGTATCCTAGCCTTTACCCACAAAATGCCAGGAACACCCCACCCCTATTCGTGACAATAAGAAATATCTCCAGACATTGCCAAAAGTCCTGTGGGGGACAAAATCACAGCTGGTGGAGAAACACTGGACTAGGGTAAGATCACATACACATCACTATATCTTAAAATATCCCTAGAAGATTCTAATATGCAACCAGGTTTAAGAACCACTGATCTAAGCCAGTGATGTCAATCCTATTTCTTACAGGTTTCTCCAGCTCCCTGGCAGCTAGCTGTGACCTTGTGGCATAGTTCTGGCCAATGAGATTTAAGTAGGAGTTTGCTGGTGAGAGGAGGTCTAAGAAATCTTATGCTTTCTAGATAAAGGGCAACCAACACAGCTTCTGTTTCTTGCCCATTGTCTTATTCCTTCTTTGTATGCAGATGTGAGGTCTGGAGTTGCAGCAGCCATCTTGTATTCAAAAGGAGACGACTAGTCTATTAAGGACAGCAGAGAGGAAAGCAAAAGAGAACCTGGGCCCTTGCGGGTGGTTTTTGGCAGCTGAACTAGCAATAAACTGGATTGATTAAGTGAGAAAAATATCTCCCTATGTGTTTAAGCCACTGTAGTCAGGTTTCTATTATTTGAGGGAAGAGCAATCACAACTGCTAGAGTTACAAATGTAATGAAGAGAGAAAGTAAAAATGTATAATACTATACTGGTGAGATGGGGCAGGGGAGGAGAGAGAGTGGTATAAACAAGTTAAATACTCATCTCTCATAACAGGAAGTCTAAAGGGATAAATCAAAAATAGTTATATATACCCAAAAGAATTGAAAACATATGTCCATACAAACCCTTGTACTTGAATGTTCATAGCAACATTATTCATAATAGCCCCAAAGAGGAAACAAACCAAACGTTCATCATCGACTGATTAACTGATAAACAAAGAATGGTATGCCCATACAATGGAATATTATTCAGCCATAAAAAAGAATGAAATACTTATACATATTACAATATGGATGAACCTTGAAAACATTTTGCTAAGTGAAAGAAGTCAGATAACAAAAGGTCACATATTGTGTGATTCTCCTTATATGAAATGTCCAGATGAGTCAAATCCGGAGAAACATAAGATAGATAAGTAATTGTCAGGAGTTGGGGGGAAGAGCAAGGGGGAATGACTGCTAATGAATACGGGTGGTTTTTTTGGGGGGGTGGGGGGATAAAAATGTTCTAGAGTCAGATAGTGGTGATGGCCACACAACGTTGCACATATACAAAAAAAAAATCACTGCACTGCACTATTTAAAATGATGAATTTTGTTCCATGTGAATTATACGTCAATAAAAAACAAAACAAAAACAAGAACAGAGACAGCTACGTAAGTGAAGTATTGGAGATATGGAAGGATCCACTGAAAGACAGACTTGAAAGTGATTCCATCTTAGGAGCAAAACAAAGAAACAATTGCTTTTCATTATTAGCCCTTCTGTATCACTTGATTTTTTTTAAATATGTTTGTGTTACTTTGGTAAGAGAAAAGGAAAAAAAGTGGCATAAGAATATTTCTTTCTTTGTAGCCTTGGCTAAGCTAGCGACTCTAGTAAGGAAGAACTTTTTCTCTCTCTCATTTCCAGGCAGGTTGCCAATTTAAATGGCCTTCCTTTCCTGCTGATCTCTGCCAACTTGGTGTCAGACACTGAGAACTAGCTTCGAAGTAAGAAAGCTTCTAAGAAAAATAAAAAGCACATTCTTAACTAAAGTCACACTTTTATAATTATTCAGGCCCATGACTAGCAGAATGTTTTTCATAATGGAGAAAAAGTGAGGAGTATCCTAACTCAAAAATAAACTCTACATCCCTTTAAGAGCTTTGCACAAGAATAAAAAAAGAGCATGTTGAACAGCAAAGACCTGTCTCATAAATTCAGATCTCAGCTCCAAACCAGTGGGACTGATGTACGTGGTCATTAAAGACAGAACTTTGCAGATATCAGAGCAGAAATGTAGGCTCCTGGGCAATCTATTTTCCTGAAGAAGGCACTTTCCCTCTGCAAAGGACTATGAAAGGCCTATAATGCAAGGCTTTTAACAGATTGATTTTTAATGAACCCACAGTCCCAACTTCTTACAAGCTGCAACTCCAATTCAGAAGGAAAAAAAAAAAAACCCCCAAAACAGACACACTTTCATTAGATGCCCTGTGGTTTCAGCAGCAGGTTGACTGTTTTTTTTGTTTTTTATTTTACATTTTTTTAGATTAATTTGTTTTTTTCTTTATTCATATTTGGCTGTGTTGGGTCTTCACTGGGCTTTCTCTAGTAGCGGGGAGCGGGGGCTACTCTTTGTCGTGGTGCGCGGGCTTCTCATTGCGGTGGCTTCTCTTGTTGCGGAGCACGAGCTCTAGGTGCGCGGGCTTCAGTAGTTGTGGCTCTTGGGGTCTAGAGCGCAGGCTCAGTAGTCGTGGTGCAGGGGCTTAGTTGCTCCGCGGCATGTGGGATCTTCCCAGACCAGGGATCGAACCCGTGTCCCCTGCATTGGCAGGCGGATTCTTAACCCTGCGCCACCAGCGAAGCCCCTGGTTGACGGTTTGATGGCTGAGAGTGACCATGGAGGGGGATGGAAACTGGTGTGTTTCCCCCCAACCCCACCCCCGTTTCTGTCTCCCTGTGACTTTTGCCACATCCATAAGTAGAACCTAAAGCAAATGGATTCAGAAGCACATTTAGCTTCTCCTGTTTACTTCTGGTGGTTGCCCAACGCAGAAGCACAACTACTTCCCACTTACAGTAAGGAGCAAAACCTCTGGCTCCTAACATGGATGAAGACTCTCTTGAAGTCAGTCGGTGTATTTTTAGTTCTTCAGGCCCAGCAAGATTTTTTTCTCATTCAACCCACTTTTTATACCACAATCTCACATTTTCTCTCTACTTTCTTTAAGCGTTCTGAGCCTCATGTGACCTTCCCACCCCCTCCCACCCAGGGGAATTTTTTCGTATGCTCAAGGAGTTACAGGGGATAGACAGAAGAAATTGGATGCTGTCCATCGATCCCTGATCTTGCTGACCTCACTGACTGCCTTGGTGTTATTTTCATCATGCCCCACAGCAAGCAGGCCCAAATGGGAGGATTCTGGTCTATTTTAGTTACCAACCCATATAATGTTTCCCAAGGGCATTGCCATTTTGAGTCTAGAAGGCCTATATGAGCCAAAGGAACAATGATGGTAGATCTTCCAATGCTACGGTTGAGTCAGGAAGAATTCAGCTCCCACTGCATACACCATCCCTCATAATGAGGAGGAGGGCACCCCCCCCACCAGAACGAGCAGCAGGATGGCTGCCGACAGCACCAGGCTCACCTCCTGCTAGCTGCATAACAACCGTGAAAAGGAGTGTCTCTTTCCCAATAGTTCCAAGGAAAGTCTCAGAACTGAATCCCATTGGCCTGGTTTGAGTCATGTGCTCATCCATGTACCAATCACTGTGGCCAAGTGAGAGGATTCTGATTGGCCATGCCTAGGTCACGTGCCCACCCTGCCTGGAATACATGGACTGATTGAGTGGAAGGGAAACCAGGGTTGTAGCTATCGAAAAAAGGGGGGATGAATGTCAGAGAGACTAGAACAATGGCTTTATATATGTTTACTTAAAGAACAAAAAACCACAAGAAGAAAAGATGAGGACAAATACTGGGAACAGGAAAGTCACTCATAACCCCTAGACAGATACATTTTTGGGAGCGATCTCTACATATCTTTTTGACTTATTTATTGAGCATTCAGTGTACCCAGTGCTCTAAGCTTAGCAAGGAGGTCGGGACTGTAAGACTGGGTCATAAAGTAAGCACACTTACTTTTGATCTAAATGACCAAACTGCCTCAGGAAGATTTCATCTACCTACTCCACTCACAGAGCCTAGAGCCCCACTTCCCTTCCCCACCGCCCCAGAGCAGCACAGCTGGAAAACTCTCCTCCCACAGAAGAGATCTCTTCCCAGGAAGGCATTCTGAGGAGGCTCCACCTCCACCTTACATCTCTGAGGCCGACAAGCTGGGAAGGCTAGAAAGTGTCTCTTACACCCTTTCACCTCCTTGTGGGAGGTGCCACACCCTATTCTGGTGTCCTTCCCTCCTGCGCCCCCTCCTGGCAGGAGATGGCTTAAGGCAGGACCTTTCCAGGGCCATTTACATTTATTCACAGGGCCTGGGAAGGCTAACTGGTGGAATTCCAGACATCAGACCTGCAGTGGAGGGAATCCTATCATTTGATGTCAGGCAGCCCTGAATTTGATTCCCAGCTTTGTCACTTTTTAAAAGTATGCGGCTTTGGGAGAAATACTTAACCTCACCAAGCCTCCAGTTATTTTGAGGATTAATTTAAAAGAATGACTATATTTCAAATACCCATCAGGAGATTTGGTTGATTTAGGCACCCAGTAAACATAATGTTACTATTATCGTTAATAAATATTATTTATTTACAGTGGAGTACACTGGCATGGGGACCTGCTTTGCTGGTTGACCTTTGCCAAGTTCCTTCCCCTCTCTGGACAACGAAGTTTGGGCTAGATGATCTGCCTGTTCTGAGAAAATGGGACTTCCAGGTGCAGGGCATGATGGAAGTCCAATGCCAGAGAGCAACATGGTGTGCATACGTGCACCTGTGTGTGTGTGTGTGTGTTTGGGGAGCATGAGTATATGTGTGTCCCTTTGCACTGGGTGGAGGTGTTACCCCCGGAAGCCCCCAAATCCATGCAGAGAGCTGTGGCAATCACTTCAGTGTTTGGGAAAACCTGGGAGGCAGGCAAGGAGACCAGTCTGCAGGAGACCAAGGTTGGGCTCCCAGCAACTGCTGGTAGCTCCCTCTTCTTCCCTGGGCTGCTTGGAAGGCACAAGGGGGCTGGGTGGGCCAGGGCAAGTCCTCAGCAACTCTATCTCCGTGGAAAAGGGAATGGCAGGCTCAGGTCTCCTGCGGGGTGCTGGCTGGCGGCCAGGCCTCGTTGTCAATGTTCCGCAGCTAAATTCAGTCCAGCTGTTGCCCAGGAATCTGATATTAACAAACGCGTTCCTGGGACAGCTGGTCCTTCCTACCGCCGGAAGCCTTGGCCCCTGAGCCTGCAGCCCGGGTTTAGAGGGTTTGGAGGTTTTGGAGGGTCCTGGGCCATGGGATCCCAGGTCGCTAGTTTCTTCCGCGTGCAGGTAGGCAGTGTTCCCTAGCTGTGCTGATTTATGGCCAGGTTATCACGTTCGTCAAGTGTTCGGTCAAGAATTCAAAGGTGCTTGAATCTCACTTCATCTTGGGAGCCAGCTCCAGACCAGCTTGATTCTTTTTTTTTTTTTTTTTTGCGGTACGCGGGCCTCTCACTGCTGTGACCTCTCCCGTTGCGGAGCACAGGCTCCGGACGCGCAGGCCCAGCGGCCATGGCCCACGGGTGCAGCCGCTCCGCGGTACGTGAGATCCTCCCGGACCGGGGCACGAACCCGCGTCGCCTGCATCGGTAGGCAGCCTCTCAACCACTGCGCCACCAGGGAAGCCCCCAGCTTGATTTCTTCTGTCACTAAATGTGCTTTCCTTCATGCGAGGCTCTCTGTCCAGCAAGCTTTGGAGTGTCAGGCTGCTTAGAGCCCTGGGGGTGGGGGGTGGGGTGAGTCCGGGAGTCTAGGTTGGCACTCCATTGCCTTTCCAGGTTTTGAGCTCTACTGGACATCTTCGTCTTCCCCACCCCCTCCCATCCTCCCTCCCTGTTTTTTCTTCCTGCCTTCCTTCCAAGCTACTATGAGCCAGTACCTAAGTAAGTACTCATAGTAGCCCTGCAGGGTAGGCTGTATTATCTGCTCAGAGCAACTGTTAAATAACCTGACGAAGGGCACGACAGCAGAGGCTGGTGGGGCACCAGTTTAAATCCAGGTCTGGCTGACTCTGGGTGGGTGTTTCTCCCATTCTTCCCTGATGTGCTCCTCAAGCTTTGGGCCTGGCACCAAGGAAAACGCGATGAACTTGGATCCCTGCCCCAGGGAGCTGGCAGTGCAGGGAGCAGTGAACAACCATGAGATAGAAAAGGGGGGCAAAGCAGGGCGGGAAATCATGGAGCAGATGCAAACCCAGAGGCATCCACACAGAGGTGATGACTGAAGTCGGAGAGTTCTCGCTGAGAGCGGGCAGCCCTCGGAGTTGGTAGCTCTCTGAAGGAGAGAAGGACATGACAACTCAGTGCAATGTGAGATTCTAGGTTGGCTGTTGGTTCAGGAAAAAAAAATGCTTCAAAGGACATGAATTAAAGCAATTGATGAAATTTAAATTCGACTGTACATTTGATAATAAAGTGTCAATATAAAATTCCCTTAATTAATATTTAAATTGTAACTACATAAGAGATCGTCCTGCTCTTAGGAGATACAGCTGAAGTATTTCAGGGTGATGAGTCATGATGGCTCTTTCTCTCCAATGGTTCAGCAAATAATAATAGTAAGTATACACACGTAGAGATAAAGCAAAGTGGCAAAATGTTAACAATTGGTGAAAACCAATAGATGAAAGATATAAGGGTATTCACTGTACTGTTCTTGCAACTTTTCTGTAGGCTTGAAAGTCTTCCAAATGGAAAAGAAAAGAAGTGGGAGCAGGGAGAGGAGGCAGCAAAGGAGAAGAGCAGGGGGACAGGGCAGGCTCCTGGCAGCCGAGAGAGAGGACGTGAGTCCAGGAAGGCAGCAGAGGCTGCGGGAAGGTGGGCGGTGGCAAGGACGTGGGGACGGCTGAAGAGCAGTCTGTGGGCTGTGGGAGGACGCTGCAGTCTTGGAGATTCGGGAGCGCAGGAGAGCTGGAGGTGCCAGGAGTGGGGAGTACGCTCTCAAGGGTTTCTCCAGAGGTGGGCTGGAGAATGGCTGGGCAGGCTGGGGGAGCACGGCAGCCCAGCAAAGGCCTTCGTAGGTCGAGAGAGGCCTGAGCTCTTTGCTCAGAAGAGACGAAAAGGCCGATGGGGAGAGAGTTGATGAAGAGCCAGAACAGCCCGCGTTTTGTTTCCTTCAGAGCTCTTATCAGTGTGGAATGATTTCATCTGAAGGTATTTATTACCGGCCTGTGGAAGCCCCATGAAGTGTAAGCCTCTTGAAGGCAACCCCTTCCTGTTACCTATCCTCTGTCCCTTCTGTTAATCTTCACTGCTTTATCCCTAGCAGCTGTCAGGGGCTCAGTATTTTTGAATGGATGAATGACAGGGGGTGTGCTTGTTTTCTGGGGCTGCCAAAACGAAGGACCACAGACTGGGTACCTAAACAACAGAAATGTATTCCAGTTCTGGAGACTGGAAGTCTGAGACCAAGGCGTCAGCAGGGTTGGTTCCTTCTAAGGGCTGCGAGGAAGCACCTGCTCCAGGCTCTCTCCTTGGCTCACAGATTGGCGTCCTCTCCTTGTGAATCTTCACATCACCTTCCCTCTATGTGTGTTCACCTCTGTGTCCAAATTTCCTCTTTTTATAACGGCACCAGCCATATTGGATTAGAACCCACCCTAATGATTTCATCTTAAGTAATTGTATCTGGTGATGACCCTATTCCCAAATAAGATCACACTCTGAGGTACTGGCGGTTAGGAAGTCACCATATCAATTGTGGGGGGATGCAATTCAACCTGGAACGGGGAACAGGAGGGAAAGGAGGGAGGTGGGAGTGCATTAGGGAGGGAGGACGGGGGAAGGCAGGGCCCTGGGGAAGGCGGGGCTGGAGGTGAAGCTGGGGCTGCTGGGGGTGAAGTTGGGGCACCCAGCTGAGCGTTAAAAGAAGAGAAAAAGGCTTTCTTGTTGTGTGTGTCCGCAGAGAGTTGAACTAAAGCCAAGGGAGGATGTTTTGGTTCAGTTAAAGGGAAACCTGTAAATTAAGAGATAGGACCATCCAAAAACAGAGGCAGGTGCCCTGAGAGTGGGAAGTGAGTGTTCCATCTCTGGGAAGAAAGCAAGATCATCGGTGGCACACCAGGGCCAGTGAGGATGGCATTCCAGCCCGTGGGCACTGGACTTATTCAGGCCTCAGTATTGTGTGAGTGTTCCTCTGTGCCAGGTTTGGCTGTGCTGAGGAAGCAGCTGTGGACTGAAGCTCCCAGGCTGTCTGGGGTCCAGGGAGGAGTGATCATGGAGGTCCTTTCTGGTCCCTTTCCTGCTCAGGAGCGGCTGGGAACACCGGCCACACCTGGGCAGCCTTGCAGGGAGCAGAGGGACAGGACCTGAGAGTGGGAAGTGAGTGTTCCACCAAGTGAGGACCACCAACCCAGCAGGGCCCCAGCAAGGCTCCGCCCACACATGCCTTCCCTATGAATGCCACCTGGCTGGGCTGCGTGCAAAGTGCCCCTCAGGCCATACCCCTGACCCTGGGTAGATCAGGACACCTGGGCTCTGTCCAGGTCCATCAGTAATGCTGGGCTGGGCCACTGTGGGCCGGGCACCTCTCCTCTGTGAGACTCGGTTTCTTCATTTGTATAAATGAGAACAGTGGTTGTAGGTTAATGTGGGTGGTCAGCAGTGTGATAGAGGAAGGCTGGAACTGAGTCAGGTCCGCTCTGGGTTTGAATCTCCATTTTCTCACTTCTCAGCCTAATGACTGGACAAGTCACTTAGCCTCAGTAAGCCTGTTTCTCATCTGTGAAATGGGCATGATATCAGCCTCCTCCAGGGTTATGAAAAATTGTGCTTTACCTCAATGCCCGGCACTGGGGCAGCTTTTCTAGTGATTCATTTTGTTATTAATAAGAATCCTTTGTAAGCTCTGAAGGGCTGCACACATGCCAGTCATTGTTATTAATAATCAACTTAAGGCCATGAACTTGAGTCATTTAGGAAGGAAGCCTGGGGGTGGACATTGCCCTGGGGGACCCCCAGTCTGGCTGCATCCATTTTCCTCTTCTCTGCTGGTCTGGGAAATCAGCCAGTACCAGGAGGGTCTGTAGGAACCAGACAAGCTCCTTCCCTTAAGGGAAGGCCCAGTTCTTGCTTTTTCCCCACCTACTAGCTGCTGCCACTTCTAGAGGAGCCCAACCCCCATCCCATAACCTCAGCTTAATCACGAGAAAAACTAGAGGCAAATCCCAATTGATGGTCATTGTATAATATACGTGACCAGTTCTCAGAACTCTCAAGGTCGTTAAAAACAAGGGAAGTCTGAGAAACTATCATAGCCAAGAGGAGCCTAAGGAAACATGGCAAGTAAATCCTGGATGGGATCCTGGAATGAAAAAGGACATTAGGAGAGACTAAGGAAATCTGAGTACAGTGTAGGCTTTAGGTATATGTGTCCGTTCATTAGTTGTAACAAATGTGCCGTACATATTTAAGATGCTAACAGTAACAGGAGAAATTGCTTGTGGGTGTGTATGGACGGACTATTTGTGTCCTCCTCAAATGGGATGATATTAGAAGGTGGGGCCTTTGGGGGGCATTGGGTCATGAGGGTTGAGCCTTCCTGAATGGGATTAGTGCCTTATAAGAAGACACAGCTTGTTTATGGTCCCTGCTCTCCTCCAGGTGTGGATACAAGGGGAAGACAACTAATTGTCTGCAACCAGGAAGAGGGCCCTCGCCGAGACACTGGATCTGCCAGCACCTTGATCTTGGACTTTCCAGCTTCTAGAACTGTGAGAAATAAATGTTTATTGTTCAAGCCACCGGTCTACGGTATTTTTGTTATTGCAGCCCAAACTGACTAAGACAGGGGCAATGTACCGGGACTCTCTGAACTACCCTTGCAAACTTTCTGAATATCTAAATCCATTTTTAAATCATTTACTTTTAAAAATGCCAGTTTTTAAAAATTTATTTTTATTATTATTTTTTAAAATTTATTTTTGGCTGCATTGGGTCTTTGTTGCTGTGCATGGACTTTCGCTAGTTGTGGTGAGCGGAGGCTACTCTTCGTTGTGGTGCTCGGGCCTCTCACTGTCGTGGCTTCTCTTGTAGCGGAGCATGAGCTCTAGACACGCAGGCTTCGGTAGTTGTGGCACATGGGCTCAGTAGTCGCAGCACATAGGCCCTAGAGCATGCGGGCTTCAGTAGTTGTGGTGCACGGGCTTAGTTGCTCCGCGGCATGTGGGATCTTCCCAGACCAGGGCGCGAACCTGTGTCCCCTGCATTGGCAGGTGGATTCTTCACCACTGCGCCACCAGGGAAGTCCAAAAATGCTGGTTTTTAAAAGAATAAGAAGATTGTCACCAGAATGGTAGTTATCTCAGGGAGGGTGGGAGTTCAGATATTTTTATTTTCTTCCTTATTATTTTGAGTATTTTTTGGTATTTGTTATAATAAAATTTTAAAATTTAAAGAAAGAAAGGGAGGGAGGGAGGGAGGCAGAGAAGGAGAGAAAAAGAGAGAGAGAGGAAGGGAGGGAAGGAGGGAGGAAGGAAGGAAGGAAGGAAGGAAGGAAGGAAGGAAGGAAGGAAGGAAGGAAGGGAAGAATGAAATCTAAAGCAAATGGGGCAAGCAAACACCAGCCAGCTCAGACATCAGCTGTCTCGGGTGAGGTACAGGGAGGCCTGGGTCCCTTCCTGCCAAATGAGTCCTCAGAGGTGCAGAGTGCCTTAGCTATCCCCCGAGGCCTGGGCTCTTCTCACACCCCAGTGCAGGTTAGCTCAGGGGTCTGATGAGGCCTTGAGCTCCAGCGTCTCTATAGCAACTACAGCAGCATCTTGGACATCTCCTTCACCTTCCCTGGGAAAGCTGCAGCCCCTGTGGACGGGGGGCTGGGACCTGGCCAGCAGAGGTGGATGACTCAGGAGTGCTGAAGGAACAAAATAATCTATTGCCCTGGCCCCGGGGCTTTTCAAGTTTCCCTAAAGCCCTCTCCTGGCCACTGACTCCCCCCACCCACCGCTGCCCTAGACAGGCAGCTCAGAGCTGTGTCACCGACTGTGTAGCGGAGGGGGCATCTGGCCTCTGAGGTCCAGACAAGCTAGGCTCAAACCCACCCTGCTCTGGGGAGTCCGAAGTTCTTCCTGAGTTTTGGGCAGGTTGCCAGAGGCCTCACTTTCTCGTGTTTGGTTTTGGCCTTGGCGCTGTCTTCTGTGTGTGCTGTCTCTGTTCTGCACTTTGGGGACCCTGGAGAAGCCCTTCGTCAACCCCGGAGAAGTCCTTTGTCAGTTTCTATTCAAAAGGATAAAAAGCCGTTCTTACCCAGGTGTCAGGAGTGAGAGCTTGTCCAAGGCACCAAGGGAGAGGGTCCCACGTGAGATGCGCACCCAGCCCTTAAAGTGATCAAGGGCCTTACTGCTCCTCTCCCTGCTCCTCTCCTGCCCCACATCCACGTCGGTCTTTTTCCTGCTCCGATGTCTTCCCCCTCACTCTGCTGGCCTGGGGGCCCTCCTGAGTCCCGGATCTCCTATTATTATCCAATCCTCTCAAAATATACTGCAGACAGCCTGGCTGCTGACGAGCAGGTACCCTGCTAGGCGCTTTACAGGTGTTGTGGTCTATATTGCTTTGAGGAGCTAGACTGCACTTGCCGTGGCTGGTGTGGTCTGGCCCCTGCCTTGCCTCACACCATGCAGTCCCAGCTCTGCCCATGGCCTCCCTGGCCCTCTTCTATTGTCACGTTGTGCCACTGTCCCTCCTGCCACAAGGTGTCTCCTATACCCTGCAACCGTCTTCACTTCTCCACCTCCTGGAAAATCCTCTCAACCTTCAGATTGCTGCTTCCGCGTTGAGGAGGTCAAGGCCCTGTATTGTCCACCCTCACGACAGCACATTTGTACTTTTCACTTCCGCATGTGCTTTTCTGATTGTCTCTCGCCTCCACCAGACTGGAAGCTTCGGGAGGGAAGGGGCTGCATGTGGTTCTGTTCTCTGTTTTATCCCCCGTGTAGAGTACAGGGCCTGGCACATGAATGGCTCTTGTGTCAACTAGGATTGGGTGTAGCAGTGAGTGACAGAAAACCAGGAATAATGGTGACTTAAAGAAATACACATTCATCCTTGTCTCATGTGAACAAAGGCCAGTGGTAAGGAGTCCCATTTCTTACCCCACAATTATGAAATGGGGACCCCATGATGATCAGGAACTCACGCACCTTCTAACTTGATTTCAGCGCCATGGTCCATGATGGCTGCTCTAGCCATCACTGCCGAATTCTAGCCAGCAAGGGGGAGGAAATACAAATCATGCTTCCTGTTGTCAGGCTTCTCAAAATTTCGTATACCATTTCCACTGAACTTCCCAAGTCTCATCACCACACATGCAAGGGCAATGGGGGCAATGTAATCTATTCCAGGTGGCTGTGTTCCCAGCTAACTGTGGGGGCTCTGTTTCCAAGAAGGGAAGATAACTAGCAGTGTCTGCCGTAGCCCTCAATAAATATTTATGGACTAGAGGAAGGATCTCACTTAATACAACAATCCTCTAAGGTAGGTATTGTTATCCCCATTTTATAGATGAGTGCACTAAGGCTCAGAGGGGTTACAGCAACCTTCCGAAGATAGTAAGTGGGTGGCCCTGGAGCCCTGGGACATCAGCCCCAGATTCAGATCACCTGTTACCTTCCTGTGGCGCCCTGGATATTATCTTACCCACTCTGGGCCTGTTTCTCCACCTGTGTAGTAAGCCTGTGGGTCTCTGACCTTCTGCATTGCCACAACAAATCTGAGGTCTCACACATGGGAAGAGCCAGAACCTTGCAGTTCACAGCATGAGGCTCTATCCGTGGGCTGGTGGAAGTCTAAGATTAGCTACATGAGAGCCTGGCCTCCATTCCTCCCACTGAGGGCTCTTGCCACCCAGGGAAGACCCGCTTCTGACATCAGCCTCCCTCACCAGTCCCCTTACCTTCGCCTTCCCTAAGGCCCTCATGAGCTTTCATCATCCTGTTAGTTTCCTATAGCCCACCAACTAGGATCCCAACCTCCCTGCCAATGCAGAGCCACAGACCCTGGGTTTGGAGGACCCATTTCTGTCCACCACCTAGAGGCTGCCCATCAGTCAGTATCTGCTGGGAACGCTGACTGGTTTCTGGGTGTCTGGTCCCAACAAACTCTCCTCCCAGACGGGCCTGCCTGCTCTCTCCCTGCCTGCCTTTGACATGAGCTGCTGACTGGGGCGAAACACTTCCTTTCCCCGCCACCCCAACACATCCACTGAAAAATGCTTTTGCAAATTCCACAAGGTATTTGGCCTCCAGGTGCAAGCTTGTCTTGCTGACAGTCTCCCCAGAACACCAGTGAGTTCATCCCAGAACAGTGCTTTCCCACCTTTGCCGCCACGTATGCGACATGGGCTCCCAAACACATTTAAAGCTCTCTGTTCAATGAGGGACTCAACTCACCTCTCATCATCCACACATCCATCCATTCACAAAATATTTGCTGATTACCTAGTTTATGCCACATTGTGCTAAAAGTAGGGAATTCAGTTATGAAAAACTAAATCCTCATGGCCTAAAGGGAAAGATGTACAGTATATCTAATCATCTCAGCGAATGTTTGATTACAGCAGGAACCACACACACTAACAGAAAGAAACACAGTGCTATGCACTCATTTCTGTCACAAAGATTTATTGAAGGCCTTCTACAAGTTAGGCTCTGTTCCATGACAGCATATCAGAAAATCCCAAACTAGATTGGAGTCAGGTTGCCTGAGTTATTCTGGAGGCTGAGTCAGAACTAATTAGGAAAGTTAGGAGGGAGCCTGGAGTGGGTGGGTGGGGGAGTGCTTTAGGCTGAGCATGTACAGGACCTAGAACTTAGGTGCCTCCCAGAGGAAGGTAGTGGGGCCCAAGGATGGAGAGTGGAGTGGAGTTGGGGGTGGTGCTGGTTCCCTGTACCACCTGCTGGTTCAGTTCCACTGGTCAAATGTAACCTCCCCAGCATATGCTCTTCTCTTCTGCACTTGGGGCCCCAGAGAGTCACCTGCATGGGCCTGTCCATTACTGGGGAGGAGCTGCTGGCGGGCAGGCATTAGATGGCAGAGGAAGGGACTTCCGGTTTCCAGTCTGGCATGTAGGGAGCTTGGAATTTGCCACTATGTCCTAACAACAAGTTTAAAAACTGAAAAATCAGGGTTTCCCTGGTGGCGCAGTGGTTGAGAGTCCGCCTGCCGAAGCAGGGGACACGGGTTCGTGCCCCGGTCCGGGAAGATCCCACATGCTGCAGAGCGGCTGGGCCCATGAGCCATGGCCGCTGAGCCTGCGCGTCTGGAGCCTGTGCTCTGCAACAGGAGAGGCCACAACAGTGAGAGGCCCACATACCGCAAAAAAAAAAAAAAAACCTGAAAAATCAACAACTCTTCTTAAATCCATCAGAGAAGTGAGGTTGCAAAATTGGAGACACAGATAGGTTGGATACAGAGAATCACAACTTACTGGAGCAGAAACCTCTTTGAGAACCAGTGCCAGAGTAGGGAAACCAGAACTGTAAACAGTGAATTGCTGGAGGCTCAATGTGAACAACTCTGAGAGTTTAAAACTCCAGGGGGACCCTGTCATGGCGGTCTCCCATGCTTTTGTGAGTTTTACCTCCAGGAGCTCTACCAGGTTCTCAAAGTGAACACTGAAGAAAAAAATCCCCTTGTGCTTCTGGCAGGGGGAAGGGAAAAGGGAAAAGGGATCATTTTGAAATATGCCACAGCCCCCTGTTCTTCTCAACAGGCCAGGAGAATCTATTTTGCCAGACCTTAAACTATTGGGATTTTATCAGAGCCTAACCAACCTGGGGGAAGGGAAATACCTAATTCCAGCCCACTCTAGTCTTGCATGTCGGGGAAGGGAAACACACAACTCCAGTCCCTTCCAGCCATCCTGCCCCACCTAAGGTGGGGAGTGGGGAACAAATGAGAAGCACTGATGAAATTCGCAGTTCAGGGGCACAGGGTCACTGAAACACTGAGACTTAATCACAGGACTATAGAATGCTTCCCCTCCTCCTACAACTCACCACTACATTACTAAAGGCCAATTTACCACAGTTCCTTTTACCCAATATATAATGTCTGCCTTTCAACAAAGAAATTACAAGGCACACTAACAGGAAAGAACCACAGTTTGAAGAAACTGAACAAGCATTAGAACCAGAGTCAGATATGGTACGAATGTTAGAATTACCAGACCAGGAATTTTTTTAAAAAATATGATTAATATGTAAAAAGTAGACAACATGAAAGAACAGGTGGATAAAGTAAGCAGAAACATGTAGTTTCTAAGAAAAAACCTAAAAGAAATGGTAGAGCTTTAAAAAAAAAAAGAAAAAAACCCATAACAGAAATGAGGAATGCCTTTGATGGGCTCATTAGCGGAGGAAAGAATCTCTGAGCTTGAAAGTATGACAATGGAAACTTCCAAGTTAAAAAGCAAAGAGAAAAAAGACTCAAAAAACCCCTCACAGAACAAAATATCCAAGATTGTGGAACAACTTAAAAAGTGTAATGGGAATAGCAGGAGAAGAAAGAGAGAAAGGAACAGAAGCAACATTTGAAACAATAGTGACTGAGAACTTTCCAAAATTAATGTTAGACACTGAACCACAGATCCAGGAATCTCAGAAACAGCAAGCAGGATAAATGCCAAAACAATACAAAAAAACTACACCTAGGCATATCACATTTAATTTTCAGAAAATCAAAGATAGAGAAAAAAATCTTGAAAGATACCAGAGGAAAAAATCTTACTTATAGAGGAGCAATGAAAACAATTACATCTAACTTCTCTGCATGCAAGCAAGAAGAGAGTGGAGTTAAATATTTAAAGTGTTGAGAGAAAAAAAATCACCAACCTAGAATTCTGTGCCCTGCAAAGTTATCCTTCAAAAGTAAAAAAGAGATTAAGACTTTCTCTGACAAATAAAAATTGAGGGAACTTGTTATCAGTAGAACCGTCTTGAAAGAAATGTTAAAAGAAGTTCTTCAGAAAGAAGGAAAGTGACATGGGTCAGAAGCTCTGACTCACATAAAGCAAAAGCAACAATGCATTTGTGTGTATATATATATATATATATATATATATATATATATATATATATATATCAGCAACGATATGACGGATGGGAGAGAGAAATTTAGAATATTATAAGGTACTTGCACTATAGCGAAGTGGTATAGTGTTATTTGAAAGTGGACTTGGATTAATTGTAAATATATATTATAAACTCTAGGGCAACCATTTAAAAAAAAGTGTGATATTCCAAGAAAGGAGAGAAAAAGGAATTATATAAAATGCTCACTTAAAACCAGAAAAAGATAGAAAAAGTGTAGAAGACAAAAATAGGAACAAAAAAAAGGGGAACAAATAGAAAACAAATACTATAGATGTTAATCCAATTATATCAATAATCACCTTAAATATCAATGGTTTAAATACATCAATTAAGAGACAGAAATTATCAGAGTGGAGTAAAAAAAAAACAAAAACTAGCAAGACCCAACTATATGTTGTCTACAAGAAACCCACATTAAATATAAAAATACATGCAAATTATAAGTAAAGGAATGGAGAAAGTTATACCCTTCTAACACTAATCAAAAGTAAGAAAGAGTAACTCTATTAATTTCAGACAGAGCAGACTTCAGAGCAGGGAAAGTTATCATGGATAAACAGGGGCATCACATAATGATAAAGAGGTCAGTTCTCCAAGAAGACACAACAATCTTTGTATATGCACCCAACAACAGGGCATTGAAATATGTGAGGCAAAAACTGATAGAATTACAAGGAGCAATGGATCATCCACTCTTATAGTTGGAGACATTACCACCCTCTAATGGAAATGTGCAGATCCAGTAGGAAGAAAATCAGTAAGGACATAGTTGAACTCAACAGCACCATCAGTCAACTGGATATAATTGACATGTATAGACCACTTCATCCAACAACAGCAGATTTTACATTCTTTTCAAGGTCACATGGGACATTCATCAAGATAGACCACATTCTGGGCCATAAAACACAACTTAACAAATTTAAAAGAATATAAATCATACAATGTCTGCTCTCAGACCATAATAGAATTAAACTAGAAATCAATAACAGAAAGATAGTTGGAAATTCCCAAAGTATTTGGAGATTAAACAACACATTTCTAAATAACACATGGGTGAAAAAAGAAATCTCAAGAGAAATTTCAAAATATTTTGGACTAAATGAAAATGAAAACACAACTTATCAAAATTTTTGGGATGCAGCAAAAGTGGTACTTAAAGGAAAATTTATAGCATCGAATCCAGGTATTAGAAAAGACAAAAGATTTAAAATCAATGAGATAAGTTTCCTCCTTAGAAAATTAGAGAAAGAAGAGCAAATTCAATCCAAAATAAGCAGAAGAAAATAAATAATAAAAATTAGAGCAGAAATCAATGAAATTGAAGACAGGAATGAAATCAATAGAGAAAAGTCAATGAAACCAAAAGCTGTTTCTTTGAAAAGATCAATAAAATCAGTAAGCCTCTAGCCATTGATTTCTTCTAAGAAAAATAGGAGTCACAATTACTAATATCAGAAATGAAAGCGGGAACATCATTACAGATCCCCTGGATATTAAAACAATAACAAAGGAATGTTATTATGAACAACTCTATGACCACAAATTTGGTAACCTAGTTGGAATGGACCAATTCTTTTAAAGAGACAATCTGCCAAAACTCACACAAGAAGAAATAGACAATCGAATAGGTCAATATCTATTAAAAGAAATTGAATCAATAATTAACAACCTTTCAAAACAGAAAACACCAGGCCCGGATGTGTTCACTGGTAAATTCTATCAAGTACTTAATGAATAAATTATATCAATTCTCTACAATTTCTTCCAGAATATAGAAGCGGAGGGAATACTTTACAAGTCATTCTATGAGGCCAGCACTACCCTGATGTCAAAGTCAGAAAAAACATTACACACACATACACAAAAAACCCTCCACTAAACAGCGTCTCTCATAACATAGATGCAAAAATCTTCAACAAAATATAGCAAACCAAATCCAACAATGTATAATAAGAAGTATACACCATGACCAAGTGAGATTTATTCCACATGTGCAAGAATGGTTCAACATTAGAATATCAATTAATGTAATCTATTACATCAATGGTCTAAAAGAAGAAAAATCAAATGATCATATCAATTGATACAGAAAAACATTTGAAAACATCCAGCATTCATTCATGATAAAAACTCTCAGCAAATTAGGAGTAAAGGGGAATTTCTTCTACCTGATTAAAAAAAATCTACAAAAACATACAGTTAACATCATGCTTAATAATGAAAAACTCAAAGCTTTTTTGCTAAGATCAAGAATAAGGCCAAGATGTCCCCCACACAATTCATTTTCTTTCACTGGAAGGTCTAGCTAATGCAATAAGACATGAAAAAAAGATATAAAAGGTATACAGATTGGGAAGGAAAATATAAAACTTTTTGCTCACAGATGACGTCAAGAACTACACAGAAAAATCTGAAAGAATTGCCAAAAACAATTCCTGAAATTAATAAGTGATTATAACAAGCTGCAGGATACAAGGTTAATGCACAAAAGTTAATTGTTTTCCTATACGCCAGCAACGAACAAGTGAAATTTGAAAACAAATTGCCATTTATATTAGCACCCTCCAAAGTAAAATACTTAGATATAAATCTGGCAAAATATTATATGTACAAGATCTATATGAGGAGCACTACAAAATTCTGAATAATGGAATCAAGGAAGAACTAAGTACATGGAGAGATACTCCATAGTCATGGAAAGAAAGGCTCAATATTGTCAAGATGACAATTTTGGAGAGACAAAAACTGAGAACAGCAACACCATGTTGAAGGGGAAGAAGAAAGTGGGATGATTGACACTACCCAACTTACTATTAAGCTACAGTAATCAAGACAGTGTGGTATGGTGAAAGAAAAGACAAATAGTTCAGTGAAACAGAATCAATGTCCCAGAAATGGACCCATATAAATATAGTCAACTGATCTTTGATAAAGGAGCAAAGGTTATACCATGGAGCAAATATTGTCTTTTCAACAAATGGTGCTAAAACAACTGGACCTCTCCATGAAAAAACAAAATAGTAATCTAGACACAGACTTTATATCTTGCACAAAAATTAACTCAAAATGGATCAACTCCTAGAAGATAACCTACGAGAAAACCTAGATGACCTTGGCTATGGTAATGAGCTTTTAGATACAACACCAAAGGCACAATCCATGAAAGAAATAATTCATGATCTAGACTTCATTGAAATTAAAAATTCTGCTATGCAAAAGACACTGCCAAGAGAATGAGAAGACTAGCAACAGACTGGGAGAAAATATTTGCAAAAGACATACCTGATTGATAAAGGATGGTTATCCAAAATATAGAAAGAACTCTTAAATTCAACAATAAAAGTGAACAATCCAATCAAAAAATGGGCAAAAGTTCGTAACAGACACCTCATCAAAAAAGATATACAGATGGCAAATAAGCATATGAAAAGGTACTGGACATCATAGTCATTAGGGAACAGCAAATTCAAACAATGAGACAAGCAATGAGATAACACTACACACCTATTAGAATGGCCAAAATCCAAAACACTGACAACACCAAACGCTTGGAGAAACAAGAATTCGCATTCATTGCTGGTGGGAATGCAAAATGGTACAGTCACTTTGGAAGACAGTTTCTCTTCCTACAAAATGAAACATGCTCTTACCGTAAGATACAGGCATCACACCCCTTGGTATTTAACCAAATGAACTGAAAACTTATGTCCACATAAAAACCTGCACATGGATGTCTATAGCAGCTTTATTCTTAGGTGTCAAACCTTGTAATCAACTAAGATGTCCTTCAGTAGGTGAGCGGATACATAAACTGTGGTGCATCCAGACAATGGAATATTATTCAGCTCTTAAAGAAATGAGCTACCAAGCAATGCAAAGACATGGAGGGGACTTAAAGGCCCACTACTATGTCAAAGAAGCCAATCTGAAAATGATTCCAACTATATTGACATTCTGGAAAAATGGAGACAGTGAAAGGATCTGTGGTTGAGGAGAGGGAGGGATGAATAGAGCACAGAGGATTTTTAGGGCAGTGAAACTATTCTGTGTGATACATGTCATTATACATTTATCCAAACCCACAGAATGTCCAACACCAAGAAAGAACCCCAATGTAAACTGTGGACTTTGGGTGATGCTGTAGGTTCACTGATTGTAACGGAAGTGCCTCTCTGGTGGGGGTGTGGGTAGTAGGGAGATTGCATGTGTGTAGGAAAAGGGAGTATGTGGGAAATCTCTGTACTTCCTGCTCAATTTTGCTGTGAACCTAAGCTGCTCTAAGAAAGCTTATTAATAAAAGAAGAAGGAGGAAAAGAAGAAGGAGGGAGGGGGGAGAGGGAGAGGGAACAGGAGAAGAGAACAGGCAGTATTCCTCCCATCTCAGGGCACTAGCAGCAGCCACCCCGGCTCCCTGGACTACCTGGGGTCACCTCATTCATCCAACCAACCCTGAATGAGAGCGAAGTGCCCGCCCGGGGACAGAGATAAGTATGGATCAGCTCCAGTGCGGTGCAGCGGCTCTCAGTCCAAGCTGTACACTCTAGTCGCATGAAGAACTTTCAAGTTGCCGACACCCACACTCCCGAACAATTGGGTCAGAATCTCTGGGGGTGGGACCCGAGCATCAGTATTTAAAGTTCCTCAGGTGTAATGATACAAATGAACTTATTTATAGAACAGAGACAGGATCACAGACTTGGAAAACAAACTTATGGTTACCAAAGGGGAAGTGTGGTGGGGAGGGATAAATTAGGTGTTTGGGATTAACATATACACACGACTACGTATAAAATAGATAATCAACAAGGACCTACTGTATAGCACAGGGAACTCTACTCAATATTCTGTAATAACCTATATAGGAAAAGAATCTGAAAAAGAATGGATACATGTATATGTATAACTGAATCGTTTTGCTGTACACCTGAAACTAACACAACATGGTAAATCAACTATATTCCAATACAAAATAAAAAATTAAATTTAAAAAAATAGAAAAAGAAGTAACAGGGGCCTGGACAGGAGACCAGTTTCCAGATCTGAGGAATGGAAGTCAGGAACAGAGCTTCATGATGTGCAGGGAATAAAGTGGGTCCCGTTTCCCCACTGCCAGCTCTCCCAAGGGGCAGGAGGGCAGGGCGCAGCATCAGAGGGAACCAGAGCACACGGTGGCTAAGTCACCGGAAAGCCAGCTGGACCTGGTGGTTGTGGATTGTCTCAGCTCTTCCCGGAGGCCTGTCCTGACCTATAGGGGGTGCTGCTTTCTCCAGAGGAGGCACCTGGCCACCACAGTAGCCCAGCTGGGGTGCAGAGGGCTATGACTCAGTTGAGGCTCAGGGGTGGGAGTGAAGTTAGGAAAGGGTGTGCAGTAGAGAGACTGCATGGCCGCTGGGGTCAGACAGGCCTGAGTTAAATCCCGACTGTGTGTTCCTGGGTGAAACACTTAATCCCCTGAGCCCGGGTTTCCTCCTTGGTGAAACGGGGATTCATAAGACATATGTGGTCATCACTTTGTTGATCATAAGACACATGGTAGGCACCTGATAAGTGGGGAGCTGTTATTTGGTCCCAGGAGAGAGTCTGAGTGTGCTGGCATTGCCCTGAAAGCCAAGAGCACTTACAAGGTCCCCCCGTGGAAAGACCCCAGGGGCCCCAGGCAGCAGCAGTGGGTGGGGGGTGACTTTTGGTTGAGGGCGGAGTGGGAGTCACATAGAGGGGCAAGCAGTCCGCTAAAGAGGAGGTGACAAGGACGACTGAAAGGTCAAGAGGAGAGAGGATGCTCGGGCTCTAAATGTCGAGGCTGTTCCCAACCTCGGAGCATGCTCAGGGCCCCGGGAATCGGTCCGGGCACTTGAGGCTTGCCTAGGAGCCCAGAGCAGAGCTCTAGCTCAGGGCCTGCCGTGCTGAAGACAGACCCTGCCTTGGGAGGGAAGCCCCGGCTTCTGCCTCTAGACTGAGCTGCCCCCATCTTGGGCAGGGAAATGGGGCGGGCCCTGCTGCCAAACTTCACCCAACCTCAGTGATGCCATGTGCTGGCCAGACTCCCACCAGCTCGGAGCCCTGACAGCGACATGGAGCACCCCTCCCCAGCTCCCCGCTCCAGAGTCGTCCTTGGCTCCCGGCTGGATTCAGGTCTGCTGGGATCCCTAAGGACGCCAGGGAAGGCAGCTTCATCTGGCATCCGTGCAGGCGATTCGCAGGGGCAGCCAGGCGGCTGGGAAGAGCGTGTTGGGTTTTGGTTTGTATCGCATGCGGGAAGACAAGAAAAGGCAGCCTTTGTTTGGGAGGCGAGCTCTCCCTGGGCGGTGGCTATCTGCCGTTTTGGGAGCCTCTGGAGAGGCTGTCTGTCGGGTCCTGCCCAGCAGCCTGGGGGAGGGGCGCCTTCTGATGCCATTGCTGATGCAATTGGCTCTCTTCACCCAAAATCTCAGAACAGCAGGGCTGGAGGGGCCCTCTAAGATCAGTTGGGCCAACCCTTCCCTCCACCGCTGGGGAAGATGAGGCCTCACCACGTGTCACCTAAGGGCAATGCAGCAGGATGATGTACTTAAACATGTAACCTGGGGTCTACCCTCCACTGCTGTCAACTCTGCAGGATGTCCAAGCATCCCCAGAAGGCGGAGGTCAGGCGTGTGACTCACCTGAGGCCCAGGGGAGGAAATGAGTGGCCCGTCAGGTTTCCAAGCCTCAGAGAGGCTTTGTGGATGAACAGGGGGCTCGTTGGCAGGGCTGCGCTGGACGGCGGAGGTGGGGAGGGGATGGGCTGTGGGCTTTGAAGGAGGAAGAGGGAGGGGCCCAACACTGGAAGCTGGACTCCCAGAAGATGGCATTTTCCCCATGGTGGAGACATAGCTCTGGGAAGCAGCTGGCCCTCGGGTGGCCGTGGTGTTGGGCCGTCCTGTCTCTGGCGGTCTCAACCACACTCCGCGGCAGACCTGGGTTTAGAGACATCTGTCTTCAGCTGGGCCTCACCATCCTAAGCCAGGGGCCCCAGCACGGGACACCTCAGCTGAGCAGTCAGACCTCGCCCCCGTGGATCCAGACGGCAACGTTCTGGAGTATTCGCACGACTCCAGGCAGGGGAAGAAGCCCCAAGACGTGGGTGTCGGGTCTCTGCAACCCTGGCAAATGGGGGCTCCAAAAGGATTTCACTTTATTTAGAAAGACCAAGAAGTGTCATTGAGAATGCCTAGAAGTACAGCATTCCTTTTACCTGGGGTGCCTCGGGCGGATTTGTATCCGTCGTAGAGATTTTACAAGGTTCGTCACCAGGTCAAGGGGTTTCTCGGGGCAGCCCTTAGCTCACACTGCCTCGAGTCTCCTTCCGGGACACCTCTCCCTCTTTGCCTGGCACCTCCCTGTCAGTCCCACCCGCCTTCTCTGGGGCCTTTTTCATGCCCCTGAATGGGACGAGTCTTCGCTCCTCTGCCCCCAGGCAGGTGGTTCTCAGACCCAGGGGACACTGACGCTTCTCTCTCCATCCACTCTTACCCCATCCAACCCATCTCCACTCAGCAGAAGATGAAGTATTTAGAACATCTGTTTGGGACTTCCCTGGTGGCACAGTGGTTAAAACTCCGTGCTCCCAGTGCAGGGGGCCTGGGTTCGATCCCTGGCCAGGGAACTAGATCCCACATGTGTGCAGCAACTAAGACTTCGCATGCCACAATTAAGAGGAAACTGCCTGCCACAACTAAGACCTGGCTCAACAGGTCTTAATAAATATTAAAAAATAAATATTATTATCAATAAATAAATATTAAAAAAAGAACATCTGTTTGATCAGGTCACTTCCAGCTTCACAGTGCCCTCAGGCTCAAAACCTAAACCCACACATGGCCCCAGAGCCCGGTGCTCTCTGGTCCCCCACCACCATTCTAGCCTCACTTTCTGTTCCCGCAAACCCTCATTCTAGGAACACAGGGCTTCTATTTAGTGCTCACACACACCCGACTCCTTCCCACCGCAGAGGAGTCCCTATGATCTGCCCTCTGCCTGGAAGGCTCCTGGAGCCTGGCTAACTCCAGAACATCGCGCAAGGCTTGCTTCTGGGACCGTATTCACTATTTTCCAAAGATGGCTGCACCTATATATATTATGTATGTGTGTATATATATATATCCCTTCTCTCAGGCTCTTACAAGATGGCACTGATGCTCCTCTGCCAAGAGGGAGAGTCTCTGTTTCCTACACTTGGACCTGGCTCCATCCTTATAACTGCCTCGACCAATAGAAAACGTAGAAGTGACACCGTATGACTTCTGAAGCCCTTACAAAGCAACGTGGCTTCCTTCCGGCTCTTTCTGTCTTGGGCTGCTTACTCTTAGAACGTAGGTACCGTGTTGTGAGGAAGTCCGGGCCTCAGATGGAGGTCGCATGAGTGTCCTAACTGCCAAGACAGGCTCACATGGGAGTGAGTGAGCTTTCAGATGGTTCCAGCGCCCAGACTTCAAGTCTTCCAGCTGAGTCCCCAGGCATCATAGAGATGGGCCATCCGCACTGGGTCCTTTCTTTCTACAGTTCTGATCCACAGAAACCGTGAGAGACAGGGAAAGATTATTGTTGTTTAAGCCACTGCATTTGGGGGTAGTTTGTTATGTAGCAACAGATCCCTTGACCAGCCCCCTGCTCCCGTCCTCCCTCTTGCCTTATGCGCACAGCACCCTGTACGTTTCTTCTTTGCATCTATCTCCACTGTCATTATGTCTATTTGCAAGTTTATGTGAGTACTGTTTCATTTCCCCACTGGATGTAAGCTCCATGAGGGCCAGAACCCTGTCTTGCTGTGTCTGTTTTGTCCCGGCAGTGAGCAGTGTGCCCAGTTCTGTGTTCAAAACACGAGGCTCAAACGAAGCTGGTGAGAGGCAGGGGCCAGCAACCTCCAGCAACCTCAGGGCTGAGGCTGCAGCAACCTCAGGGCAGAATTCCAATACTTCCAGGAATCCCTTGGGCACCAGCAGGTGACAGGGAGTGAGGAGGTGCACCGGGATGGCTGGGGACCTTGTGGGTGGCAGCAGATCCTGACGGCCACTGGAGCTGATCAACTTCAGACCCTGGTCCACTTGGCAGCTCCTCCCCCTGCCTGAGGATCCTTTGGTCTCTTCCCAGGCCATTGGACACAACTTGCTAATTCCTGCAGGGGCCTTGGTGGCCCCCACCACCCGGAGCGCTCTGTCCTGCTGCATGCTCCCAAGGTCCAGGGCGGTTAGAGCCTGTCAGACCCATTCCCACATGTGTCTCCTCCAGGAAGCCTCCCAGGATGGAGCCCTTTATATTTTGGATCACCCTTGTCACCTGACACAGGAAGGCTCCATTACCCGGTGGCCCTTGGTCAGCGCTAGGGGGAGGCTATGTAAAGTCCTCAGACCACCTCAAATGAATATAAGTTGACAAAGGCTCACGGGGTTCACAACAGAACAAGCAAACGCCCCCAGCATCTTCCCTTGAGACCTTTTCCCAATCTCCTCTGTTGGACCTTTCCTCTACCCATCACCATGGCAACCTGCATCTTATGACAAGCAACAGAGACATCGCAGGAGGCACGGGAGTCACAGGCCTTCGCCTCCACCCATCCTTGGAGGTTTTCGCCCTGTCTCTTACCTCTGAGGTCTTCTCCCCACATCGTGAACTGGTTGGATGCCTGCTTGGCACCTTGTTTGGGATCAGGGAGAGCCCGCTGGGTGACCCCTTCTCCTGCATAGTCCCTGTTTTCTTTCTTCTACTTTTCTATCTTGATGAAGATGTTGGCGGCTTTACGAGCCCACAGGAAGAAACAAACCACGATTTGTATTTTGTGATTCTTGAAACAGCTTTCGTGTCCTTGGGACACTCTAGGAGTCACGGTCCCCACCCCACCCTGCCGCCAGCCACTGCCTGTTGGGAGGCCAGCTAACCCTTGTACTGTGTCCTGCCAAGACGGTGCTTATGCAGACATGACTGAACTCTACGGACCAGCCTGGGAGGGAGGACGGCGGAGTGCTCTGAGAACGCTGCGGGCTCTGGGCACGAATGAAACTACACGGCAGGGGGTTGTTGGGGGCACTGCATCAGGGACTGACTGGGGGTTAGTCAAGGCAGCGTAGAACTCAGCCCCTCTTTCATCTGGGGCCCAGCACCCTCCACCTAACTCTGCTTTTGTAGGACCCCTTTGTTCCTCCCTCCGCAAATGCTGACGCTTGCTTGGCTCACAAGCCACTCTGTTCAGCTACTTGAGAGTCTCCCCGTCTCCTGGTCTCTGGCACGCAGAAGTGCTGGTGAATTTGCTCTTCCTGGAGGCCCCTCGGTGCCCGTTGTTAGTGATGACTCAGGGCCGCGCTGCCCATTTCCCTGGAGGAGCGTCTTCTTAGAAAGGGATGGGCTGGCACTTCCCAGGTAGCTTTCTGCACCAACCCCGCCCTGGCAACTTCTAACACCTGTCTTGGTGGAATGGCTTCCCAGCCTTCTCAGATGGGGCTTCCGGGCAGCTGCAGCTTGCCTGAGCTTGCAGCCCAGCAGCAGCGTGGGCGTGGAGGCGCCAGAGGGCCACGGGATCCCTGGCCTGCGGTGTGTCCCTCTCCAGGGAACCTCAGAACGTGGGCACAGAAGGGACTTAGCGCCTTGGTGGGCAGCAGAGGCATCGAGGCACGGAGATGTGCCTTTCTGATGTGTCAGTCACGGCATCTGTATGATCCAGTGTCCCTCCTGTGGCCCCACTGGGAGGTGGCAGTGGCTGGCCGTGCTCAGGGGAGGAAACTGAACTAGGGTGGGCACTGAGCCAGGACTGTGCATCCATAGGTTGGTCAGCCAACGATGAAGGGGCCTGGGGCAAAGAACTCTGACCCGTTGGGGTGGCGTTAGCCAAACCAATCAGATTTGGACCAGATTAGAGAATACCAAAGTACTGGGCAGTTGAGAGCCAGAGGAGACCAGAGACGCCGCCAGGGAGATCCCAGGGTCGAAGCTGCTGCTGTTCCCATGCCACCTTGGGCAGCTCTGGACCTCGAGTCCTAATGGGTCACAACTGTGCTTCCCTCCAACACTGCCTCCGCCCTGCCCCATGGCTCCTACCTTGGCCACTGTCTGACCAAATACACCTGTGTTCAGTGTTTTTGTTTTTTTTCTCTAAGTTTTACGGTTTCACACTGAGACCTATGGTCCACTTTGGGTTAACTTCTTTTGTATATGATGTGAGATATAGGTAGAGGTTTTATGTTTTGGCGAATGGATTTTCTACGTTGCATCATAAATTATCACAACCTTAGCGGCTTAAAATGAAACACATTTATTATCTCACAGTTTCTGTGGGTCAGGAGTCTGAGCACAGCTTAGCTGGGTCATCTTAGGGTCTCACTGGGCTTCAATCAGCGTGTTGGCTGGGCTGTCTTCTCATCTGGAGGCTTGACTGGAAAGAATCTGCTTCCACGCTCATCCAAATTGTTGGTGGAATTCATTTCTTTGCAGCTGGAGGACTGAGGGCCTTGGCTTCTTGCTGGTGACTTTCAGCTCCTAGAGGCCACCCAGTTCCTAGAGGTCTCCTGCAGTTCCTTGTCATGTGGGCTTTCTAAACACAGCTACTTGCTCCAACAAGCCAGCAGGGAGAGGCTGTGGAGCAAGTTGCCACAGGATGGAGTCTCATGCAACATAATGTAATCAGGGGAATGACATCCCTTGTCACTTTGCCATATTCCGTCGGTTAGAAGCAAGTCACAAGTCCCACCCACACTCAAGAGGATGGGTTTACACCAAGGTGTGAACACCAGGAGGCAAGGGTCATGCGGGGCCACCTAAGAGTCCTTCTGTCACTCGGACATACCAGTTAATGAAAAGAACATCATTTCTTCATCGACTTGTCTTTGCACTTTTGTGAAAAATCAATTGACTATATTTGTGTGATTCTATTTTTGGACACTCTTCTGTTCCACTGATCTGTGTGTCTATCCTTTGCCAGAAACATAATGTCCTGATTCTGTAGCTTTCTACTAAATCTGGAAATCTGGTAGTACGATTCCTCCAACTTTGTTGCTCTTTTTCAAGATCGTTTTTGGATATTCTAGGTTCTTTAGCTTTTCAACATAGGTTGTAGAATCAGTTTGCAAATTTTTACCAAAAAATCCTGCTGGAATTTTGATTGGAACTGCTCTGAATCTATACAAGTGATTTAAAAATTTGAAGGTTTGAGGGCTTCCCTGGTGACGCAGTGGTTGAGAGTCCGCCTGCCGATGCAGGGGACACGGGTTCGTGCCCCGGTCCGGGAAGATCCCACATGCCGCGGAGCGGCTGGGCCCGTGAGCCACAGCTACTGAGCCTCCGCGTCTGGAGCCTGTGCTCTGCAACAAGAGAGGCCGCGATAGTGAGAGGCCTGCGCACCGCGATGAAGAGTGGTCCCACTTGCCACGACTAGAGAAAGCCCTCGCACAGAAACGAAGACCCAACACAGCAAAAATAAATAAATAAATTAACTCCTACCCCCAACATCTTCTTTAAAAAAAAACAACAAAAAGCAAGATATAAGACAAGTTCTATCGTCCCACATAGTTCCCTCTGGGCCTCCCCTTGCCACCACTTTCTGATTGCTGTTCCCATAGGGTAGTTTTGTCTGTGCTAGAACTTCCCATACACGATTCATGCAGCGTGTACTTTTCGTCTGGCTTTTCTCACTCCATGTAACGACTGTGGGATTCATCCATACTGTTGCGTGCATTATCTGTACAGCCAGAATAGTATTGTCTGAGTATCTGCTGAGTAATATTCCACCATATGGATGTTCCACAATTAGTTTGGACACTTGGGCTGCTTCCTGTTTCGGCGATTAGAATAAGGCTGCTATAGATGTTCTTGTACAAGTCTTTGTGTGGACATATGTTTTCATTTTCTTCAGTAAATACCTAGGAAGAGAACTGCTAGGCCATAGGGTAGATACTCATCTAACTTTATAAGAAATTTCTGCTTGCTTTCTAAGGAAGCCTCAGTTCGTTCTTCCTGGTCTTGACCTCCTTTTCTCTGGATGAGAAAAAGAGATTCCAAGAATCAGCAAAGATTGGAGCTGTACAAGTCTTCAGAGGTCAGCCTCCGACCCCTCATCCTGAGATGGGGATCCAGGCCTGGGGAGGGGTGAAGTTTGTTCAAGGAACTCCTGTGAGACCTGGAAGAGCCAGAACTGGGACTGGTGGCTCCCGATAAACTTGCTCCTGGCTTCAGCCAGGTTGAGGGGGTGTCTGTTCTTGCAACCAAGTTTCTTGACAGAAACATATAAGAGAAGTGCAATCTCAGCCCCTGTGTACTACCCACATAGACTCACCCCAGACGGAATGGGAGATGCCAGCTGGGTAAGGGACCCAGGCCACGGCTCCCTGAGGGCAGAGGCTACGCCACCTTGTTCACAGCTGTGTGCTCCCTGTGCCGCAAGTAGAAGCTGCTAAATGAACAGACGGTACAAGCTGCCAGAGGCTGATGTGCTGAGGGGCAGGGGGCCTTCCTGGGAGACTTCCTGGAGGAGTGGCCTTGGAGCTGATGCCTGGAGAACTATCCCTCCCAAATCTCTCAGTGCTCTTATGTCCATGGGTCTGTCTCCCAGGGGGCCAGACCAGTAGCAGTGTGGGCACTCACTGGTTTTACATACTGGGACACTGACACCCCGACGGGAAGGAACGGGCCTGAGGGAGGTCACAGCAGAGCTGGGACCAGAACTGGCGGGGGGCAGTCCTTGACCTGAGAGGAGATGGGCTTGGAGGCGAGAGAGATGGGGACTTCTGCCCTTACAGCCACCCAGATAGCAGCCTGCATGGGCCTGGAAGCGTGAGTTTCCGCTCTGGACAGCTGGTTGCAATTACCAAGTGCAGGAGGACAGGCAGGCAAGGGGGGTGCTGCCTCCAGAGAGGGGCTAGGGAAGGCAGGGCACTGAAAAAAGGCCCTGGAATGCAGGCCACCTGGACGGCTCTTCCTTGAATGTTCCAGCTTAAAAAAAATGAAACTTCGCTACTTTTCTCTGGTCCACCAATTGGGCATGTGATTCTGAAGACCTCATACAATTTTTAAAGATAAGAAAAAAGTGTTCTTTTTCTTGGAAAGTGATGGACAAGTGCTCCTCTGTAGATTTGCTCTCCGGAGGTGTCTCCTGGGTTCCCCTGGGCAGGGCTGGCTGGTAAAGCCCCGGGGCACACAGGGTCCCACCCAGCTCCAGGGCTCAGGTGTGCACAGGAGTCCTGGAAACAGGCCCTTCTGATCTCTCTTTCTCTCCCCCACCCCCCCTTTTTTTTTTGCGATGCGCGGGCCTCTCACTGCTGTAGCCTCTCCCGTTGCGGAGCACAGGCTCCGGACGCGCAGGCTCAGCGGCCATGGCTCACGGGCCCAGCCGCTCCGCGGCATGTGGGATCTTCCTGGACCGGGGCACGAACCCGTGTCCCCTGCATCGGCAGGCGGACTCTCAACCACTGCGCCACCAGCGAAGCCAGCAGGCGGATTCTTAACCATTGCGCCACCAGGGAAGCCCATCCCCCACCCCCTTTTTTGAAGGGTCCTGGTCTGCTCTGTACAGAAGGAGGAGGGTGAAGCCTTCTTAAAGCCCATGGGAAGTCAAGCTCGTGGTTACCTTGGTGGTGTGGGGGGGGCACAGGGGGCTCCCGGAAGCTCACGTGCTCCGTTCCTTTGGGTGCTGGTGACATGGTATGATGGGTTTGGGAACACTCAGTGAGCCGTCTATTTATGATGTGTGTGCTCTTCCCAAAAAGTTGAAAAAAGGACAAAGGAACTAAGCCCGCTTAATTAATAAGGGGCAGACAGCAGGCATTATCTTGCCAAACGGGGGTGACGGAGTGTATGATAGGGGAAACTGAGGCGCAGAGGAGTTAAGGAGTTCATACGCTGTCATGATTAGGAACGAATCTCTGCCCCTAGAAAAGCCACCTCGCCCCTTTCCCAAAGAGGAGCCAGTGGGTCTCCCTGATACCAGGGAAAGCCCTGGAACTCTGCGGTCACAGGCGGCAGGACGGAATCACTCCTTGGTCCTGGCTCTTCAGGGAGGAGACAAATGGAGGGCCAGAGGTGTTGCCGCAGAGGAGACCCAGCTCAGTCTTGGGGAAGATCTAGTCGTGACCATTTGGTGACAGACCACCACATGCTGTTGACTGGTGGGCCTCCCAGGAGACACCCTGGGGAGCCCAGCAGGGATTCCTCAGGCAGTGCCCTCCCTCCGCCACTCCCTTTACCCACTGCAGGAATGGAGCTGGGTTAGCCAGAAACTTAGGTCACGTTCCCGTTCCAAGAGCCAGGGAGGGCTGGAGCGAGGGTTGTCTGCGAGGTGCAGGAACAGGCTTGGAAAGGGCTTTTCCAAAGAGCAGAGCGTGCACCCCGGCTGGCCCCCCGCGGGCCCCCAGTTCAGGGAAAGAAGGCAGAACACATCCCTTAGGACGCAGCAAACCCTCTTCCCTGACCTCTCCAGCCTCCGCTGTGGCCTTCCTCTCCATGTGCTGTTCCTCTGCCAGGAACGCTCTTCCATTCACAGCCCCACCCTCTCTTCGTGGCTGATCCCATTTACCCCATTCGCACTTCTGTCTCTGGTCTCCTCGCCCAAATAGGCTGTCGGTCCCCCACCGTTGCCCATCCCAGCAGAAATGCAGTACTCAGAAGGGACTAGAGGTTGACATCAATGAATGCATGCATGGACACCCAGCTGTGGCTTCCTGAGTCATTCAGTGGAGGGACGGAGTGTGGACGCCTGGGTTCAAGTCTTGGCTCTGCAGGTCACAGGGCGGGCCTGCCTCAGCTTCCACATCTGTAGAGTGGGGGAATCATTCTTGCCTGTCCCACTGGGCAGCTGCAGACTCATCCAAGGAGGAAGATGGTGGGGCGCTGTGGCTGGGACTGTGACGGACGCCTGGAAAGACCAAACAGATGAGGTCTGGGTTCAGTCTGGAGGGGGCTGTGGAGAAGGGAGGGGGTCGAGGCTCGTGTTGTCAAGTCACTTCCTGTTGCGAGGGTTCTCAGGGCCAGCCCCAGGCCGCAGACTTTCCTGGGGCTCACCACGACCCTGACGGGGGCTGCAGAGCCCCAGGGGTGGTTTAGGCTGGGACGATCATTCCGCTAAGCCTCAGATGGCAGCAGCAGATGGCCCCAAGCTGGTGGCAGGGGGCGGGGGGGTTGGGACGTCTGAGGTAGGCAGCCCCTCTGCGGCCGCCAGCTCTGTGGCAGACGAGGGCCTCCTCCCACCAGCTGTGCCAGCAGTCACCCTCCAGTGTCCCCACTCAGCACGACCTCCATCTGCGCGCGATGCTCAGGCTGGTCCTCAATGCCCACGTTCCTGGTCGGGGGCGAGAAAGCTGGAGGTGTCAGGCGGCTGGAAACGCTCTGAGAGGAGACCCCGCGTCTCCCAGGGGGGCAGTGTATGAGATCTGGACGCAAGGCTTGCCTCACCTAACGGCTGAAGGTCCCCGGAGCCCAAGCCTGCCGGCCTCTGCCCTGTGAAACAGGAGGTCTCCGCGTGGCGGACTCTTCCAGTCCTCAACGGCGTGCGCCGATCCTGCTGGGCTCCCAGGGCCCACCAGTGCCATGCAGGGCAGTGACTGGGGTCTGCGGGGCAAGCGACGGGCTGCGGGAAGACCCTGGTTTGGTGGAAAGAGGCCCGTGTGCCTGGTGGGCGGCGGGCGCTCCCTTCCCTCTGTCCTTGTTCAGAAGTGTCCCAGGTAATTAGAGCCAGCTTCTGCCCGGCAGTGAGGACGCACAGCTGGGCTGGGGGTGGGGAGACCAAGCCAGTCCCAGCCGCTTGTCCCAGGAGGGAGGGGCCCCCTGGCTGCCCAGCTCTGCACTCTTCCGCCTCTGTGGGGCTTGGGATTTGGAAAACACTGAAGGTCAGATGAAGCCTGGAGGACAAGCCCTTCCTGGAGCCACTGAAGGGGGGTGTCAGGAAAGGGAGGGACTCGCAGGTGCCAGGCCCTTGTCTTAGGATTTTATCCTGGTGGCAACAACTCTTCATAGGGTGTCGGTGTGTTGAGGGCACCCCGGGATCCCCGGGGGTTCCAGACGCTGATCTCCCTAGTCTGGGGTGCGGCCTGGGCACAAGCATGTTTACAGCCCTTCCTCCAGATGACTCTGATGTGCCTCAGGATTGAAAGCCGCCAGCTGTGAGGGCAACATCCTCACTTCATTCACAGATGAGGGGACCAGCCTCATCTGAGAGGTTGTGTAACTTCCTCAAGGTCACACAGCAGGAAGTGCCAGAGAAGGGCCCACGCCCTCATCGCCAGGGCGGGAGGAGCATGGGCGCTTTGCAAAGGCCCCTTAGGGCTGTTTCTCGCCTCCCCCAGCACTGTCCCAGGCCCACAGCGGCGGCTTAGGGACAGGGGAGAGGGAGGCATCACAGAGGGGCTGGCAAGAGAGCACGCAGAGGATGCGGGTACTGGGGCTCCAGCTCTACTCCCGCCACTCACCACTGGGCCTCAGGTTCCTCAGCCTTAAAATGGGAAGAAGCACCAGTGCCCTGCCCACCTTGGTGGGAAGGGGGCACGTGTTGTACCCTCAGGAGGGGCTGGCAAGGGGAGAGGGACCCGCTGTCGTTGAGAGACCCTCTAGTCTGGGGAGGTCATGTGAGCAAAGCAGCCTCTGCAGCTCCTCGAGGCCAGCTGCGGGAGGCCCTCTCCTTCCTGCAGCCTTTTTTGGTGGCTGAAACCCTAGACTGATCCCGGAGCCAGACAGGCGGGCAGACAAGCGCATTCTTTTCAGGGGAGGCCCCCTCCTTCTCTCTCTGGAAGCCGGGAGCGGGGAGGGCAGGCCTGCCCAGGCCTGACCCCAGACTGGGTTTCAGACTGTGGGGCGAGTAGGGCTCCCTGGGGACTTGTGGGGCGAGCGGTGGGAGGGAAAGGCCCAAAGGCCCTAGTCTGCGGCTGGGAGTCGTGTGGGAAGAGGTGGCAGGGGGCTGATTCCAGGAGCCCTGGGGCTCCTGGGCTGCAGCTCCAGCACTGGCTGTGGGCACTGATGCCCAGTTTCTGGGCAAATCCCTGCGTGCCCAGCCTCAGTTTCCCCGATGACTGTCACCAGCCCTGGAACTACAGATGTCACAAGACTGGAAACTGAGCTGTAAAAAGGGCTGCTTTCAGTTTTCAAAACCCATCAAAGGTCACTTTACTGCTGTGCATCCCCCTAAATGAAGAGGAAGGCGGGTATGACGTGCACACAGGCATACTCTGGACGGCGCTTCTGCAGTGCTGGTCAACTTAAAAAAAAAAACGTGTTCCTGGCGTCCTCCCACAGGAACAGGGCTGGACACGGGCCCCACTACTCAGGAAGGTGGGAGGTGGGAGGCAGCTTCCTTCCACAGCCTCCCTCTGCCCAGCAGGCTGACAACCTTGACCCGGGTCACGAGCCCTCCATTCTGCTCCCTGGGTGGGGGAGGGGGTCCATCTCGGGCGCCATTCTGGCTGCTAAGTCGCCCTGGCACAGCCTGCCTCTCGGGGAGGTGGAATGGCTGCGGGAATTCAAACCCTGCATCCTGGACACACGGGCTTTGAGCAGTGCGAGTCTCAGCATCGCCGGGCCTTGTCTCGTCTCCTGCAATATGGAGACCTCAAAGCAGCGGCGTAAGGAGCAGATGAGGCAAGACCCGGCCTGGCGGGTGCTGTGTCAGCCAGGGATCAGCTTTCCCGCGCATCCTGTGGCCAAGCAGCGGCTCCGCTGGTGTCCCTCTGGTTCCCTCTCTGCTGCGACACCAACGGGCTCTCCAGGGAGCCGAGCCTGTTAAGGGGAGCGATGTCCTCTCCAGGTCACAGCAGGACCTCTCTGCAGCCCTGCCGAGGCTCTGAGGAGGGTCTGGACCACACTCTGGGTGAGCCAGCAGGGACAGAGAAGAACATTCAGAATCCAGAACACGAGATCGCTGAGCTTTTGGAGACACAAGATCTCTACCTTTGGGATGATCTGTAAGGGTGTGAACAGTTCCGTAAGTGCCCACAGCGCTGCTGGGCAGAGCCAGTCACCACAGTCACTGAGCGGGCTCTGTGTCAGGCAGTTCCTGGCCCATTTCTTCCTCACGACAGCCCTGGGCTAGGAAAGAGGATCCCATCACCGATCTCTTACCGGTGAGCACGCGGAAGGGTACAGAAGGTCTAACTCTGACGAAGCAGGCCTGGTCTCTGCCCAGCTAGGCAACGGAGCAAGGAAATTCACATCAGGGCATTTGTTAAGGCACAACCTCAAGAGGATGGAGGATGGGCTTCCCTGGTGGCGCAGTGGTTGAGAGGCCGCCTGCCGATGCAGGGGACACGGGTTTGTGTCCCGGTCCGGGAGGGTCCCACATGCCGCGGAGCGTTTGGGCCGCTGAGCCTGCGCGTCCGCAATGGAAGAGGCCCCAATAGTGAGAGGCCCGTGTACTGCAAAAAAAAAAAAAAAAAAAAAGAGGACGGAGGATTCCAGGGAGGAGCCACCCTGCGTGAGGGTGTGGGTGGAGCCTCCTGAGGTTACTTGGAAACTGACTGGGGGGACGCTCCTGCAGTGCTGATGCTCTGGTCTTTGGGATCTTCCTAACGATACAATGAGATTCCCTCATTTGATCTGCCAAGTGTAAGGACAGTGATATGTATGTCACTCAAGACTCTTGGTAAACCCAACTTAAGGAAAAAGTGAAGTGTGTCAGGATAACAGGCACCTCAACATCTGAGGAAAGGCATGAGAGCCCTCAGGTTTCCATGACAACAGGAACCTGGAACTCATGCCACCAGGAATCATGCTGTCATGCTTCTGCTTCTCTCCCACTATAGACCAGCTCCTCCCCTGACCCAGGGCAGGAAGCAGCCTCCAACAGACCTGGGTGTGACACTCTGTAGCCTCCCCCACCACTACCAGAGGGGACAATTCCAAGGAGTGGTCCTGACTGGCCTTAGCTTGGCCAGGTGTCTGTCCCGGCCACCTGTGGGCAGGACGACAGAGCACACTGCTTGGCTCAGCCTGGGGCAGGTGCCCATCCCTGGACCAGGTGGTGTTAGAGCCTTGACGTGAAGGGAAAATGGAGAGTAGTGGGTTCCAGGAGTGACTGCTGAGAATCTGATTTCCGAAGGCCTTGCTGGCTGCTAGAGCCGCTGTCAAGAAGGCACCATCCTCCAGTTCAATTGAGCAGACTTTATTCAGCACCTATTAAGTGCAAGGCACTGTGCTAGGTACTGTGGGAAATACAGAGAGTGAACACAGACAGCCCTGCCCACGAGGAGCTCACAGTCTAGAAAAGGAGGTAAGACACGGTACACAATCAGCTGCGGTGACACCAGCCAGAGTGGCAAGTGCCGAAAGCAAGACACAAATGCTATGGGGTCACAGAACACCATGAGGCTGCTTCTGTCGGAAGCTTTAGGCGAGGGTACAGAGGACGCAGGGCTGGGCCTTTGAGCGGGGAAGCCATTTGGGAGAAAGGGCATTTCTAGCAGAGGAGAGATGCACTCAGAGGTGGGAGCTCACAGGTAACAGAGGAAATTGGGTGGCTGCAGTGAGTGGGCAGGTGGGCTATACAAAGTGGGCAGTTAGGTACAACTGGGAGGTGGACAGCCAAGGATACTAAGCTCAAGGAGGTCTGAACTTGACGCTCTGGTCAAGAGAGCCACTGATCACCGAACAAGAAGAGGGGTGTGCAGAAATGTGTTCTCAGAAGATAAATCTAGTGGTTGTGGAGCCTGGGAGGGAGGGGGAAGCTGAGAGGCGGGCTGACTGGTCAGAGGCTGACGCCCACACGGAGGCCATGAGAGCGTGACTGGGGGGCAGTGGTCAAAAAGGGACAAGAGTGGGCAAGGAGATCTTGTGGCGGGGGGGCGGGAAAGGAGAGCAAGGAACAGACGCAGGCCCAGTGTCTGGGGGACAGTGGGTCTGAAGATGTCCCAGGGCCTCTAGGTAGAGCTAGAAATGAACTCGTGAAGGGCAGGGCTGGAGCTGGGACTGGAAGCCATTGCAAAGAGGGGCGGTGGGAGTCAGGGAAGTGTGCTGGCCCCTAAGGGTGAGGGCTTCTCAAAATGTGGTCCCTGGGCCACCCGCATGGGAACCATCCAGGGAGCTTGCTGAAGCTGCAGATTCCCAGGCTTTACTCCAGAGCTACTGCATAAACATCTCTGGGGGTAGTGCCCAGCAATCTGCATTTTTACTAATAGCTGCCCTCCCTGCTGTGAGTCCCATAGCTGGTCCAAGGTTTGAGAACCACCTGTTGAACTGGCCTTTAGGTAAAAGAAGGAAGAGGAATGAAGACGTTTAGGAGTGAGGGAAATCTCAGAAAATAGGGAAATAAGGTCAACGATGTCATGCTACGGTCACTGAATGTGGACACGGAGATTAAGGATTGGGAAAAGGCCTCTGAATTTGGCAACTGGGCGGTCTCCGATGACTTTCCTAGACTATTCCCACGTGGTGGGGTGCAGGCCAAGTTTGCAGACAGGGGAGTGAAGAGTGGCAAGCGTGTGGGGGGGAAGTAGCGACAAACAGAGTTCCTTTCAGGTTATTTTAATCTCAAGGATCTGGAGGACATGGGGAATGATGGAGAGGTAGATAATGCAGAAATGGAGTCTGAGTAACTAACCAAACAAACTACCGTTGGGAGATGAGAGGAGATGGGCCCAGGGATGGATGGACGGACGGACGGAAGGAAGGACAGGTGGGGACGTGGAAGGGCTGGTGGGGAGGTGGAACTGGGGAGGGACCTCCAAAGGACGCGGTGTCTCAGAGGTGTGTGGGAGGCAGGCTGGGCCTGAGAGGGGGTGGTGCCCGGGCCCAGGGCCTGGGGGGAGGGGCACGGACCTGGCGGTGGCGGGGTGCGCTCAGAGCCTCAGGGGCTTCTATGCGTGGATCATATTCCCCACGTGCCACAATAAGCCCGGGCAATAAAGCAAAACCACCCCTCCTGTCACGGACACCAAAAGCTGCAACAGGCCCCCAGAGTCCCTGGAGACACAGCCACGGCCCGCTATGCCTGCCAGAACAATGCTGACCCTTCATCCAGGATGGCTGAGAGGCCTTCTTACCGTTCTTCCAGCTGGCAGCCTACAGGGTCTCAAACACCGGCTACTTGACAGAAAGGTCAAACCAGTCTTTCTTCTCCCAGAGGCGGCAGCCTGGGGCCTGGGGAAGAATGCAGGCCCAGGAATCACTCCGCATCACCACCTACTTATTCTTTAACCCTGGACAACCTCTCTGAGCAGCAGACACCAGTCTACTGAATGAGGGTGGCATCCTCTGCCCTGCCACCTACTTCATTCATTCCATGGAATGCCATGGAATACGGGATGCAGAGCCACCGCACACGACAGCCCCCTACAGCCCCAAGGCGTTACAGGAAGCACTGCTGCTGACACTCCCAAGGTGGTTTAGAACTCTCCCATGGGAGGCAGACCATCAAGAAATAGTTTACAGCATCAACACTGAGCCTAGTATTAAGAGGAGCCTGGGAACAAGTAACGGACTTCTTTTAATAATCGTTTGAAAATTGAATTGTAAAATATTAAATTTAACTAAATTTGATAGATTTAAGAACGAACCATGAATTGTTTCATTTACCAAGGTAAGTAAGTAATGCTTTTCTGACACTCCTCCCACTTGGTCTTCTATGTTCTTCCTTCCTGCAGCCGAGAAAGTGGAAAGGGGCAGGTAGAGCTCTCAGAAACAATACTAAGACCACAGAGGCTTACACAATTCATAGGTCAAAGGTCAAGTCACTTCTAGAGCCCAGAAAACTCCTGACCTCTAGGCCTAGCCAGCTCTACCTGGCATCAGTGGAGGCTCAGCCCCCTTCCAGGAAGACCTGTGGCTAAGTCCTGGCAATCAAGGTATGCCCTCTAGGTCCTTCTCTGAAACAGGAGAAGTGCTGGATTGGCAAGGCTGCTGGACAAAACCCTGACCCCAAAGGTCAGAGTCACTGCAAGACCCAACCTCACACCTCTGCTGTTATTTTTAAAAACCACCAGTTGTGAAGCTGAGGCACAGGGGCTGGGACTAATGTCGCCTTCCGGCCTGCCTCGAGTCTTCCACCTCCACGTGCATAGCTGGGTGACTCGGGCAACCTGCCCCCTTGCTGACAAGCAGCTCCACAGTAGGATGCATCTTAAAGGCATCCAAGAGAAAACATGATTGAAGTACGACTTTGGCCACCTGGAGGACTCTGGACTCACCCCTCGAGGGATGCGGGGGTCAGACACGCCTGGAGGGAGCACTGGGGGGAGACACCTAGGTGTGCTCATGGCCAGCTAAGTCCCTTCACCGTGAAGAACGAACCAGCACCGAGTCCTCGGCAGCTGTTTCTGGGGACCGGGAGAGATGTGATCTACAAGGCAGACGTGAGACTGACCACGAGCAGCCTACGGAGAGAACAGGTATAAAATACGAAGCCCTTTGAAGGTCCAGAGAACAATAAAGATGTTAGGAATTAATTAGCCAGAAAAAGTATTTCACTGACACAGAATTTAGGCAACACTGAAAACACAATACTAAGATATCAGTTCTGAGAAAGACTCACAGACAGGAAGGGCAGCTTAGGAGGACACTAGAGAGACAAACACAGGAAAAATAAATATGGGGCTCTGGGTCCCCACAGAAGCTACTAATGCTGTTTACTGGCTTGGGTCATTCTTGAGAATAGAAAACCATTTTTTTGGCAAAGCTGCACAAACTTCACATGGCGGGTGGTCTCCCAAGGCTGTGGACACAAAATTACTCTAATGATGGGGCTCTTCACTAAACTTTCTCACATCCCACTAGTATCTTCAGAAGCTAATATGTGACTTCTAGAGTCAGTCAGGGACTGGCTGGTGAGTGTGTCTGAGCCCAGGACGAGGAATCCGGTCCACGGCTGCGGACTTGGGCGTGTCCAGACAGAGGGCACTCTGAGCCTCAGTTCCCTCTTCTGCAGGGTGGGAGGGGAGGAAGGGCTAGACTAAGTGAGCTCTCAAGTTTCTTCGGCTTGGATGTTCTGTGCGTCTAACTTTGCCCTGGTCATTAACAGCGGCTAGGCACAAGGTGCCATCTAGCGGCGCCACTTTTCACTCTCACAAATGGCTCCAATGAAAGACTCCAGAGGAGCAAAATTAACTCCTCGGGACTCTAATGCCAGGGCTGAGGGCAGAGGAGCTGGGAGGGGTGAGCACACTTCATGCTAGCGGATGTGACATAGTCATCTCAAGAAAATATAAGAGGTCTTGCCTTCCCTAAGAAAGCAACTCTTTTTTTATTTAGAAAGGCTAATCATATCCATTTGTCAATATTTTCAGCGTTAAGGAAAATAGTTTAAAAAACATAAAAATGTAAGTACACTCAAGAGTAACTGCTATTAAACAGTTCTGAACAGGCAGAAAATGTAGACTTTCCTTTTACAGAAAATGTTAAATCTGTAATAGCAGCATAATTTATATATAGAAAAAAGCTGGTTTTGAAAACCCAGATTTTTTTATACACAAAACATCTGTTTTTTTTCTATACACTACAACAGCATTTCCACTGGGAAATTGGTTTCTTCACATTTTGTCACTTCCTGCTGCCACGTGCAGATACTAGACTGAGTGCATCTTCAGCCCGGAGCCCCAGTTCCCGACGGCCTTCAGTCCAACACCATGGCGGAAAGCGCGTTCAGGTCTTTCATGTATGGATGAGCTGCCAAGATCTGGTCGATTTTCAGTCTTTGCTCTGAGTCAGGGAAGATCTTCAGAAGGGCTTCCCTTAGCTCGTTGGTTTCCGCAGAAGATCTCTGTGCTGGCATGGGCAGATTCTGCTGGATGTTGGGAAGGTTTGGCAAAAGTGGGAAGCGGGGCTGCTGAGGAAGCCAGTGGCTGGGTGGGGTGCCCTGAATCCGGGCTGGAGGCTGGTGGCCGGTGCTGGCTGCCTGGGTGCCAGGGACTCTGAAGTTGGGGTCAAACATGCCCACATTTGGCAGGGCATTGAGTAGGGGCTGCATATCTCTGTGAACGGAAGCAAGTCCTGGTGAGCTGGGTTATGAGATAAACAAGAAATCTGTCTAAACATCTGCTGCTGACACCAAGGCTCAAGGAGCTGCTTGCTCTCTGGCCTCTGAAGGCAAGATAGAAGACTGCAGCCAAGGCAGGGATGGCAGCTGTCCACAGTGGGGCCCGTGAGGATGCCAATGACACCAATGCCCCATCAGTCATGACAGGGAATGCTAGCTCTTCATGAGCGACTCCACCTCCCTGGCCTGCTGCTGTGAGGACTAACCAGCTGCTTGGCTCTAAACCAGGGTGTACCAGAATCACCTGGAAGCTTTCAAAAGAACTGGAAACAGGGCCCTACTCTCCTGCAGATTCTGATTCTCTGTGGAGCCTGGTTGACAGGGCTGAGAAAAAGGAAACCACTTTGGGCAGAGAGGCTGCCTCCCCAGCCCCCCAAGTCTGAGTGAGACATTGGTGCCCACAACTTGAATGCACGTGAGTGTGTATACAGCGTCCGTACTGTGAAAAAGCCTCCCACTTGACTCTGCCTTGCAGCTGAGAAATGGGGCTGCCTGAACACTTCTCCCAACTTCAAAAGCTCAGTCCCTCTGTGGGGGGGGCTATTACTAACTTCTTATTCAATTAGTTAACACTTTTGTGAAGAGCCATTAGGTGAGCAGGCAGGACTGACCCTGCTGCCAGGCTGCTGAGGCTGTAGAAGGAGCCGGAACTCTCCTTCCATTGTTTGACCCATGGGCCTTGATGCTTGCACACAGGCCTCAGGTCTTAAAGCCTAGCAGAGGATTTCCAAGTTCAGACTTCTGAAAGAAAATGAGACATGTGGACATTCAACAGGTGTTAAAAATGGCTGCCGTTCTCTTGGTGTCGGTAGAGAAGCAGGACCTTTGGGAACTAAGTCCTCATCTGTGTAATGAAACCCAAAGGCTCAAAAGAGAAATGATTCACAAGACCTGGGAGCTGAAATCATGCTGGTCTTGTGTGCAGAAGACAGCTCTGTGTGAACCACCCGTCCCCCCAAAGGATCCTGTTATAAATGGAAAGGATCAGCTATAGTCTCACTGCCTTAAAAAGCTGGGGGAGCTGTGCGTCTGATTCCTTTCAGTTTAGACCTCCATAGCATCCCTGTGCAAACATCTGCTGAGAAATACACAGAAATGTAGCCTGTTTTACTTTAAAAAAGGGAAAAGGTCTATCACTGGGGAATATGATCTGCCACTCAGGCACACAGGACACTTTAGTTAACAGCGTCCATTACTTGAGAATTCTGAAAACAGAAACAACCACTAGCAACATGTCTTTAAACACAAACAAACAAAAAACCCAAATCCACAACAAAGAAAACCTAAGCTATCAAATCAATTTCGGATAAATAGAGAATACTGGCTTCTCTATTAAGTGAGGTAGAAAGTAACACTTCCGCAGGCAGTGATTCCTGAAGAGTAAATAAATTAATATAAGCATAAAATATTCAAAGCAAATGATTTGGGAAAATCAACTTAAAAAAGATATTCAGACACACACCATGAACCCAAGCAGCATTCACTAATAAGTGACCACTAGCAAAATCTGCTTTGTCTTCTTAGACCTACAGAAAATCTGGCTCCCCATCCTCTCCTGGGATTAAAACCAAAAGGACCACAAATGAAGATTTGGTCTTTGGGAGACATTCCACATATATTTCACCAGCACTAAATCTAAGGCTATTTTAAAAAATAAAACACCATTTTTAATCTTTAGAGAGAGAGTACTCACCCTGAAGCACAAAGAACTGAAACAAACTTGTAAATGCAAGACAATCTGGAAAAGGAAATACCTAAGGAAGACTTCCTTCCGAAGAAATTCTTCTAATCGAGGTCCACTTCTTCCCAGAGGATCATCAGGGACCATAAATATGTCCCCCACAAAGGTATACTGGAGCAATCTACAACATGGAGAACAATTACAGTGCTGGAGGAAAAAAATTAAAGGCTGCTTAACTGGCTAAAGCAAAAAACAAATACACCCCAGTTAAACCATTTTAATTTCTCTTTTGGATACAAATATTGGTCAATACAATAGAGTAAGAAACTTTTACCCTATTGGCTCTCACATTTCTTAGCAAGACTTTCAGATTTTTATCTGGGCCTGGGAAGCAGTTCCTTCTCCTGACTTTCAATGTAACTTTGAAAAATAAGACTGAAAGACTGTCTTAGGATACAACAGGTGCTCAACCAAGGTTTAATTTTTGAATAAATGAGTCCATAAGCAAACCCACTGATGTTCTTTTAAAAAAGGGAAACAGTGTATGAAGAAAGAATATTGAAGGTCAGTTGAGCATGATTTATCAAGTCTACAAAAATATTTAAAAAAGAAAAAAGTCCAAATGGCTGGTTTGCTGCTTGGACTTTGGTTTCTGCCTTGTTTTATGAATTCTGAAGGCAATGGGTTGGTGTGTGACTGAGTCTTGACTCATTTAAACCTTCCATGCGTACACAGATGAGTGTCCAATACTGACAATGAGCCCAGGGCACAGATCCAACAGAAGCACATACTGTACCCAGGTCAAAGACCAATTCTGAGCTCAGCTATCAACAACAGTTTTTTCAGTCAAAATGCATATAGTAATTAACTTTCACCTGGGCATCATTTTCTAGAATGATGAACCAAAGAATCATTTTCTAAAATCCTCCAATGATTCAACAAAATATAAATATCAGACAAGTGGCAACTGTGAAACCCCTAAAGAGGTAAGTAGGTAGTTACACTAGTTATAGAATAGTTATACTAGATATACACAGCCTTGAGGTATGTTTTTTAGATTTGTGGCATTTATGACTCATCCCTGGCACTACCATAAGAATATTGCTTTTTGTTAAGTAACTTGTCAGACGATGCTTGCTAATGGAAAGTCCTGGAAGCTTGTGTTCACTGATCTTAATGCAGCTGAACACATTCAGAGTGTCATTACAAACAAAAAACTTACAGTAGTGACTGCAAACTCCTGACTTTGTTATTTTGGATGATATTCAACATGTTTTCAATACAGATGACTAAACTTGGTAAAATGATGGTAAAATGCTCAAGAAAAGCATCAGATAGTAAAAAGTAGAAACACTCTCTCCTCTCCCAAAAGTGAAAGCCCAATCAGTATGTTGATTTTGGTCCTACCCTCTTGATGAACTCATAGTTGTCACTGAACCCCAACCTTCATATTTCATAACTGAGTAAAGTCAGGAGGCCCAATGACTTGCTCAAGTATCCCTCGGCATCAGGGCAAGGTGAAGTCAGGTGGCCATTTCTGCTCCATCACAGTTAACAGAGAGTTAACTGTGCCACAGAGATGTGCCTCTTGCCTCCTGCCAGGGAAAACTGATCTACAGAAGACACCTGTAGGCACAGAGCATGCTCACACATCACCTGCTGGAGCTACTGCTTTGTGTTGAGTCCTCCCACTTACGGAGAAGGGCCAGCCATCCTGTGGACTGGGAGCATAGTCTTATACTTTAGGCCCCCGACACTGCTTCCAAGGTGGACGCAAAACAAATAATAAACAACAAAAGACATCTCTGACCAAAGACAAAGAAGAAAATATTACCTTTTTGTAATTATTTCTCTCCAAGAGGCTGACTCAGTCACAAATTCTCTGAAGTTATCATTTGTTACAATTATGCCACCAGTTTTGTCCGCTAAGTGTAGTAGAAACCTATGGTAATATAAAAGTGGTTAAAACGGGCAAGGAGGCAGGCATCCCTGGCTCAGAGAAGCTGTGTTATAAGAAAACAAAAGGATTTCCTCTTCACAGGAAAATCACCAAAGAATTTAACCAAGGCTGGGAAGCAGAAAGTTAAGCCCTTGTCAACTGAAGATCAATCTGAAATACTGAACATCTGAAATTACTAGAATAATTATAAATGAAGATCTGGTTTTCATACAATCTAACTCTTTTTCCAAATAATCTCAACCATAATTTATACAGCTTTCTAGAGAAGTTGTATTATCAATAAAGGGTGGTAATAAGATAATGCATGAGGACTAGAGCAGAGAATGAATAAGGGTTGACAAGCCTGTGAAATCACTGTTAGGGTTTTAGTTGATAAGATACGGTACTTTGGTTCTAAGAGTAGCTGCTTGACACAGTTGGCCTCGCAATGTTTTTTTCAATGCCTAAATTCACATTTTCTGCTCTGACTTAAGAAGAGATGTCCGGAACTGCCATTCAGTTTAGTCCAAGTTATAGATCCACTCAAATGCAAATTATGAAAAGATACATGGTAATCAAAAAGTTTAAGAATTAAATATTAAGGAGAATTCTATTTCATTGTTGGAGATTATTCATGTTCAAGCCCTCTTAATGAGAGATTCGTGAGGATAATATGAGTTTTATCTCCTAATCAGGATAACCGCATTTGCCTGAGGCAATGTAGACAAAGATAATGAAACAATAAAGTAAGAGAATCACTACTAGAATTAAAGGTGCAAACAACTGCTTTTATTAATAGCAGTGAGTACTTAAAAGATTAAAAAACAAGCCTCATTAGTTTCAGAAATCTTAGGAAACCTTGGTAAGTAAATATGATTTAGCATTTTGGATTTATTAATAAGTATCTTAAATTATTTCTAACTGGCATGAACTGTAAGTGGTAATATCTGCCCAGACGTATTAACAAAAATAGGTAGTAAGGGCTTCCGTGCATGTACTGTGAATCAGGACTCATATTCACATCTGCTAAAAACCCAGAGAGCCATATAAATTAAGCAAAGGCCTAGCCTACACACTTGCGTATGCATTCAATTTCTGCTGGTGTGAGAATGAAGCTGCAGCGTTAGAGCATCTGAAGGTTCTTCACGAGCCTGGCGGTCCGACCTGCCTTTTCACCTGAGCACTCCACGGTCCCTACCCAGTATCTTAGAGCTGGAGCAAGGGTGGGCCCTCCATCCCACTCTCCCAGTACCTTCTCACCTACGCCCCGGCCCAAAGGTGCCCCCTCCCACACTCTTCTTCATGCCACCCCTGACTCTCCCCATCAGATCTGGTCTCTCATACCAGTCTGGTGAAGGGTAAGGGGCTGTCAGTGAGAAGGCCCTTTGGACGTTCTGCTGAATGTCCGCTGTCACCCCAAGTCCCCTTCCCTTGCTACGCCCCTCTTTTCAGCTCTCACCCATCTGACCATCACTCACTACCTTGGGTTACAAGCTAAGCACTGTCTTCAATGTGGGGGAGCACTGTGGTAGAACGCTGAGGCTAAACCACTAGGGGGCTTAAGTGCTAGAGGCCAGAGAGAAAGAAAGAGGATGAGGGTAGGAGAGGAAAGAACAGGCAGCCACTGTTTAGGTTCCCAGACACTTGTCATCTCAGCACCTGTTCTCTGAGCAATGTAACAACCTAAGAAATGCAGCTTATTCCTATAACATGAGGGGCAGCTGAGACCATGTTCTATGATGTGGAAGAAATACTGAGGGCTCAGGCATCACAATGACAGACTAAGTCACTGGCCAAGTATAACCAGCAGGAGACAGAGGGATGTTTGAAAACCACTCTTGAGGCTGCCACACTAGGACAAGACAAACATTACTTTTAGGAAGTATCAAAAAGACTACAAACTCAATATCTGCTTTTACTTATAGATTCTCAGTCATGTTTTATTAAAAATTCTAACTCAGCAGCTTCTTTGGTAATCTCCTAAACCGTACAGCAAAGACCACTGAATGTATAACCTTAATGACCATAAATGTTAAAATTCTCAAACCCGAGCCAAGCGTGTCCATCGTCCGGTGGAGGAGGTGGTTGGCCCCTCACCACCCCACACCCACTTTAGAAAGGAAACCAGCCTTTCATACCTGTCATCATGAGAAGCAATTCTTTCTCCAAAGACCATCCGTGCAGGAGTTAAAGATAATATTCCGAGCTCCTGGAGCTGGGTTAAGAAGTGCTGTTCTGTTCATGGAATAAGTTGAATACACATTCAGAAAAAGGCTATCTTCCCAGATATTTAAATAAATGAAAGCACTCCCAAATGTTTCACCTGAAGAGTTGTGGGAAACCCTTTTTCTATTGACTCAAGAAGACTCAATGTTACTAACTTACTGGGACGGAAGGGAAAAAAAAAATCAAGCAAGACATATACTAAGACAAATATAACATAAAAACTGACTTTAGCTATTTTTTAAACTTAAAACTGTTCAACTCATTTGCTTCTTAAATTAAGAAGAGTAAACCATAAACTTATATTTAATGGATCTTACCATTAAGAACTTTTTCACAGCCACATTACAAGCAGTAGAGGACAAAGAGAGTAAGGGCAAGAGTCCCTGGGAGGGAGGGCAGGGGTGGGAACAGGAAGAGTGATGGCAGTAGAAGCAGACAAACTGCTCTGTCCCGATCCCAGGAAAGGCAGGCTTGGTCTCTATTCCAAGAGTTTGTCAAATCTCCCTCTGGTTGGCATCCTATCTAATCTCTCTCTGTTATCTGTACAAATATTTACTGATTTTCATGGGAGTGGGTTGTGACAGAAGATAAAGGAGGGCCAAAGCCACAAACGAGTAATGGGCAAAAATGAAGCTAAAAGCTCAGAATCTAAGATCCCCACACCTACATTCCCTACAATGGTACTCACCACTGACTTAAGCTGAAGTGCCCAAACATGGTGTCTTTATGATTCTAGAAATGCACAGCACACAAGGCTTACAAGACTCTTACAGGGATCTTACTGCAAAAATAACTGAAATGAGTGGGTCTGCCTCATTTCTCAAGTACCTTCTGTTAGGACCAATACATTCCCCTGAGTGAGGCAAACTGGGATACTTGGGAAATGTGGTTTTACCATTTCCACCTCAACAGTGACTAAGTTTTACTTCCTGCTGTAAATGTGTTGGGGGAGTCCTGTTCTCACGCTTCCTCCTCCCAATCTACCTTTTATTTCCAGGTAATCTGATGTGTTAAGCTGCCTGGCATAGCCCTTTCACTGGTTTTCCTATTACGACCCAAGAAACAAAAAACTTCAAGCTTCTCTGGAATATTTAAGGATTTATAGTAAGTTCAAATCTTTTGTGTGTGGCCTGCAGGTCAGCCACGCAGTACCATACAATTAACATAAATGACTCATATTAAGCTATTAAACAGGCTGTTAAAAAGGCATTCTCTTTGAGGGTTCCAAATTTATCAAATGGCCATTTTCAAAAATACTGTTTAAAGAGTAAGAAACCCAGGCTACTAGAAAGACATATTTAATCAACTTTTTAGGAAGTCAAAGAAAATTTTTGTGATATATAATGAAGTCTAATATAACTTTCTACATAAACAGCTATTTAACTTTCCATCCTTCCCCCAAGTATTTCTTATGCTGTAATACTCTTCAACTGATTTTTTTTTACTGGGTGCAAAGAATTTACAGTTTTGTTTTTAAAGTTGCTGCACATGACTCTATTCTAAGTAGTGTGTGTTGCAATTACAAGCCAACTCATTAAATACCTAATTAGTAATCTGGAAAAATCAGTTTGCCTCACCTGTGACATTAGGATCACGCCTTGTTCTCCACTGCGGGACAAATACAGTGATGTTTCTGTTGCCAAGCTTCCAAAAATATTCAACCGCAATCGCAATTCCACGACAAGAAAAGAACTTTTTCAGACCATGGCTATATGAGAAAAAGTAAAATTTATTTCAGTTTAAAGCATGTTTAAAGTATGTTAAGTTTCACCATGATAACTTTAATAATTAATTATTTAATTTAATAATTTCCTTTAATAGTCTGCTGCTCTGCAAAGCCAAGAGAGGACCCATGATAGGAGGTAGGATTCTTAATAGCTCTGTGATTTCTGTTGTATTTTATTCAGCTGATTTAATTGAGTGCCCTTTTGTGGTAGAAGGCAGTTTTAGCTTTAGGGGAATACTTGTTTATTACACCTTTTTTTTTTTTTTCCTGCAGTAAAAAACACAGGCTCCGGACGCACAGGCTCAGTGGCCATGGCTCACGGGCCCAGCCGCTCCGCGGCATGTGGGATCTTCCTGGACCGGGGCACGAACCCGTGTCCCCTGCATCAGCAGGCGGACTCTCAACCACTGCGCCACCAGGGAAGCCCTTATGACACCTTTTATTTTTGTTTTCAGATAAAGAGACCTAGTCCACGGGCCTCTAAGAATGTTCTATGAATCTTATGAAGGAATTTGTTGCTGAAGCAGAAGCAGCTGCGATCAGAACTATTCCATGACAGGGTCCTCACCACCACAACTTCCAAAGGCTTCGCGAATGCCTGTGGCTCCAGGAGGGCTGCATCCCCTTTTCTGGAGAACTGTGAAAGTGACTCAGTTTACAGCTTCCAGGAAACAAGTTGAGGGCAAGGCTCAAATGAAACTACCTGGGGGCCATGGCTGTGATTTTGTTGAACGAAGCAGAAAGCAGGCAGAAAATAAACACGGGACAGTACTGAACATGACTGAGTACACTTTTTCTGCAAAAGGCCAGGCACTGTCTGCTGCGCCACGGTTGAACTGTCAACCGTAAGTAAAGGGGTGTAGCTAAATTCCATGTTTATAAAAACAGGTGGTGGCCAGATTTGGCCCCTAACTTGTAACCCCTGGTATAGAGGATTAAAAGCTGTTCCCCACCCCAAAACCTGGTAACAAATTTCAAAAGAAAAGAAGAAAAATATTTAAAATTTATTCTCCAGCAGTTAAGTAAAAGTAAAGGTTTTATTTAAAAAGTGTTTTTAAAAGTTTGAAATTTTGCAGGTAGTAATCCATTTGTCTACTCATGAGTATTAGAAAAAGGGAGAAATCCCTGTGATGTTACAGTTGAGATTAGCATAATCTGTCCTCAGTGCTTCAATGATCGCCTATGAGGCAATGACAGTAAATTCTGCATCTTCAGTCCTGTCTTCTCACATCTCAAAACCACTTGGCAGGTACTTCCTTCATTTGGAGCTCTGCCTCCTCAGGCACAAAGTGTCCCAAGTCACCCCCAGGCTCTGCTAATTCTAACCCACCTGCACTGACTCCAGTCAGACTGACCCTGAAATGCAGCCATGCAGTCTCTGATTCTGCTCAGGGCCTTCTACAGCATCATTCTTCTACACAAATCCAGTGCCTGGCTTCCAGGGCGCCTCCACACCTGACTAGTCAGATGGGATCTGGCCAAAGCATACCTTCTGCTTCTACCACCATCCGTCATCACACTCTGGATTTTGGCCCAGGTGGTCTTGCCATTTGACTCTTCCTGGATTCTGAGCTTTTTCTTCTCTCTTAAACCTCCTCCCCGAATGCCCTCAGGACCCAAGGCCAGTCACTCTTCTTCTATGAAGCTGTCTCTAGACACAGGCCCTCAACCATCCCTCTTCTTTTCTCTGACTTGCTATCTTGTACTGTGCACCAGAACCACAGAACTTAGGAATGCATTTAAAAGTCACATTAGAGATAAAAAGAATGAAACACCTCTCGAGAGACGGAGCCACTTGCCCAGCTTGCACTGTCAGAGGGTGGATGAGCTGGGATTAGACTGACATTTCCTCACTCCTGGGCCAGTGCCCTTTCAACTATCCCCCCAGTGGTACTGTCCCCAACTAAATCTACATTCTCATGGAGCAGGAATGGGCTGGACCTGTAAGAAACATCTAAAGTCCAGAAGAGTGGCTCAGAAATGCCTCCTTTTAGAGGCTAAAGCCCACTCTCTTCTCAGTGAACCATAAATAAGAGACTGCACAGGCATCAGCTATACCCCAGAAAACGTATGCAAGTAAACAAACCCATTCTTGATGAAATAACTTAGCAGTGGTTTATTTATAAAAAAGCATTTAAATATGGCAAGAATGTAGCAATATGACATTTATTACTGGGGCAGGGGGGGTAGTTTTTGTACAGGGGGTCTTACCCTTGAGATAAACGCACTAAAAAAGCTTATAAAGTGCCTTCTTAGTTTATTCATCAGACACAAATGTGTATGAACTCTTTTTCTCCTCCTTTCCTTAAATGCTTCTGTTGATGGAAACAGTAGAAACTGGGTGGAAATAAAGTCCCCAGTCCATTACCTTGGGACACTAAGGAAAAGGAGGGAAATGACAGTAGATAAAATTCTGCTGCCCTGGACCCCTCACAAGCTTAGAGGGGGAAAGTGGAGTTTCTAGAATCATTAGCACTAAAACAAATTTCCAAAGGGTTAGTTATCCTCAGTGATAAGATCAAATCATTTTTAATACCCTGAAAAATCTCTAGCGCTGTTTTAGGAATAAATAGCAGTTCAAAATTCTGGTAGAGAACAAATGGACTCATCCATAAAACAACAGAAACAAAATCAAGTGGAGCCAAATTACTGACCTTAAAATAATACGAAGTGTCCTTGACCTTGCCTACTTTTACTCTCACACCCTGACCAGGCAAAAAATGTGCTGTCTCCTAGCCTCCCTGCAATCAAACCAGAGCAACTTGCTGACAGGTAAACTCAGACCAGTGGTCTTTTCGGACTCAGAGACAAAGGGTATACGTACAATAACACCTCTCTACATCTGTGAAGGCCAAAGCTCTGGGGTTCGCAGATCCAAACATAGAATTAACAGATATTAAGCCTGAGAAGCCAGATGTGCAGGCTCTCAAGGGAGATTTAAACTCCTGTTTCCATAAACTTGGGAACAACTTATAATATCTGGTTGCTTTCCATATTGTAGCAGACAGTCAACTAGAAAGAGGGCCCAAAGCAGAGAGGAGGTGGGAGATAAATACCTGATAAACACTCATGGCCATCACAGAACCAAGACAGGGCAGTGTGGGAAAAGAGTGAGAAACCTTTTGAGTTACCCAGGAAAGAATAATCCCTTTCTATAGCTTCCACTTAATAAAAATAGCCATGGAACCCTGATATAGAAAGACTAGCATGAAAAATGGTTAAAATGTAGAGGCAAGTGAAGGGACAAACCTCATCTACATGGAAAATTATCTACACAGATAAGTCAGGTGCTCTTATGCTGAAGTTTCAAACTGACAGAGACCGAGTGTTATCTGGCCTCCATGGTGATGCCTAGCCACACACAAACAATTTCCATTTACTCATCGTTTGACTCACTCGTGGTGACAAATGGGAAAAACCAAGTAGAGATATGCATAATCAGCAGCATTAAGTAGGGTATTTTGGAATTTCTCACGGTGTGTTATAAACTGCAGACACCACACTGGACAGACAAATAAACAAGGCTCTGCAGAAACCCAGGGATGGGTGGGCCTGAATGGCTCTAAGGTGGGGTTCAAACCTATTGCTTAAGAACTCAAATTTCCTTTTTAACTACTTCCTCAACTAGCTGGGTCAAATTAGCGAGGTTTACTCAGCAGTGCCTGAGCAACTCAAGACTTAGGTATCCAATGTTGCCAAGGCCTAAAAGTTCAACCTCAGCTTCTGTGGGAAGAGGCAGGGTGTGTGATGGCTCTGGAGAGTAATATCATGGGCCCAAATCTCATATCTGCATAATCTTGGACAAGATTTTTAGGCCATATCATATTATATACATTACAGATTAATTTTTACTTCACAAAACTGGTGTGAAGATGATATTTTAAAAGATAAAGTTGAGCACCTGACACATAACAAGTGTTTGTTTTAAGATTCCAAATACTTGGGGGCTTCCCTGGTGGCGCAGTGGATAAGAATCCGCCTGCCAATGCAGGGGACACGGGTTCGAGCCCTGATTCAGGAAGATCCCACATGCCGCGGAGCAACTAAGCCCATGCGCCACAACTACTGAGCCTGCACTCTAGAGCCCGCAAGCCACAACTACTGAGCCCGCATGCTGCAACTACTGAAGCCCGTGCGCCTGGAACCCATGCTCCGTAAGAAGAGAAGCCACCGTGATGAGAAGCCAGCGCAATGCAACTAAGAGTAGCCCCGGCTCGCCGCAACTACAGAAAGCCTGAGCGCAGCAACAAAGACCCAATGCAGCCAAAAATAAATAAAAATAAAATAAATAAATTTATTTAAAAAAACAGACTCCAAGTATTTGTTCAAATGTAATCCAAATTGATTAGTAGAATAGCAGTTGGAATAGCAATATAAATGGGTGGTGAAAAATCATTTAAACAATCCTAATCTTTCTTAGTCTTTAATTCATTGATTCATTCAAGCCATCATCACCAATTGGCTACTATGTGCCAGGCACCATGGACCTTGGGGGTAGTTCAGGGAACAGAACAGACACGCATCGCTTCTTTTATGGAAGTTATAGTCTATAATTCACATATAATATTGAAGCAGTTGATTTAGAATAATAATTTTTTCTGACTTAAAAAAATTAAGGTGAAATTCACATAACATAAAATAATCATTTTAAAGTGAACAATTCAGTGGCATTTAGTACATTCACAATGTTGTGCAACCACCATTTATATCTTATTCCAAAACATTTCCATCACTCCAAAATAAAACCCTGTACCCATTAAAGAGTTTCTTCCCAGAATAAGAGTTAATTTTAATTACTGATGTTTTCAGATCAATCTACATCAAATTAAGTATAAGTCTGTCTTCTTAGGATAATACATCCTTTGTAAAAGAGTTGCTTTTGAGACACCTGTGAATTCAAAGAAAATCGAAATCCTCTCTCAAATAATCAGCTTATGGTTTCCCTTAGTGCACTAATTCAGCGGTTTTCAAAAGAAATGGTACTGTGCTGAAGGGTGTTAGGAAATATGTGACACTGTTTTGGGGTGTCACAATGGCCGGAGGGCAGTACGGGCAAAGTAGGAGGGACTAGATATGCAAAACACCCTGTCCTGGATAGCCAGTGCCACTCTAAATTCCAATAGTGACCCCTTTGAGAAATATACTAGTTACCACAAAAAGGTTTTTTAAAAGTGTCTTTATCACTGCTCATTCTACCTTAATTTGCATTTCTTAGTCTTTGAACACCAATTTGGGAAATCTCTCCATACACAGAAAAATGAGAAAGGATTAATATTACTCATAATCGTGACCTAAATTTTATATCATCATTTGGCTCAAGAAATTGTAACAAGGAGGAACTACTGTGGGGCTTGGACAGTGAGTGATTGAAATTGCACTTTACATTTTTACTTAGATAATGCTATGCAGCTGTGGGTCATTTGCTGGGTTTCCCCCAAAAGAACTGCCAAAAAACAAAGTGAAATGACAATAAACAGTATTATTTGGAAATGAAGACAAGTATATTACACATTTTTACTGCCTATATTCAAACTTTAACATATGAAATGCTGGCATTTTCTTCTTTTTTTGACAGCAAAGTACAGCACCATTCAAAAAAATAAAAATCAAAAGAATCCCTGCATTTTAAAAAATAGATACTAAAATATTTATAGATGGAAATGAAATATCTGAGAATTCCTTCAAAATGGGTGAAAGGCAGCAGGTGGGGGTATAGGTGAAACAATGTTTGAAATGATGAAACAAGATGGGCCATGTATGTGATGGGCACATGCGAATCCCAAATGGAATTTCGCACATGCGAATCCCACATGGAATTCATCCTATTATCTTCTTGTGAATTTCTTTGAAAATTCTAACCAAAAAAAAAAAAATCAACAAAACAAAAAATAATGAATACATAATAAATGTGTATTTTAATAATAAAATTCACTTTATTTTTCAATTTTATCAAGTATTCCTGAAAAATCAGGGGATTAACTGATCTTTTAGAACTCCTAGGAAAGAGGTCACATAAACATTCAGCAATTCAGAAAAGTACAGCTGACCCTTGAACAACACAAGGTCTGAACTTCAAGGTCCACTTAAACGTGGATTATTTTTTCCAGTAGTAAATACTACAGTACTGTATGATCCAAGGACTCAGAACAGCTTTATGGAGGGCTGAATAGTAAAGTTATTTTGCCTGGGCAGAGGGTCGGTGCCCCCTAACCTCACATCGTTAAAGGGCCAGTTGTATTTCAACGACTTCATTCCATGTCCAATGTCCATCGTTAAAGGGCCAATTGTATTTCAACGACTTCATTCCATGTCAGAAGGTCCTGCCAACCTTCCATGCCCCATTTCTTGAACTGCAGCTACTTAAATGCTACACCTTGAAGACTTCTTCAAAATCAGTGGAGTAACTGGTTTTGAAAACCGGAGGGAGACTACCTAGCAGTTGTTGAAATGGCGTGATAAAGATGTCCTTTAGGACGGGGCAAAAGGCTGTAGCAAGTGAAACTCAGGAGGCCGAAACCTGCCTGATGTCAAACAGCTGGTCCACAGTGAGGTGGAGACTCTCTGACCCCCAAACTCTCCTTAGTCACTATATCAAACCGCCCCTTAGAGAACAAATCCAATCCCACACTGGAAGTATAAAATCAGAATCCTAAGAGGGTTCCAAGACAGGCTAAATGGAAACGATCATTTAACTCCTTTTACTAAAAACAAATATACAAACTTTTAGTAGGAGCAGAGGCCCATAAAGAAGCCCAAACTGAAGAATTTCCTTAGAAAGGAAATTGCTATCACTCTATCAACAAAAGTATAACAGGAGTACATCACACCTATTATCCCTGCACATACATGGCTAAAGACCTGGCATGCTGTACATAAAAAGAAAAAATCTCTTTTTTGTCTTAAGCTTCATCCTCGTATTCAAAACCTAATGGTGTTCATGGCATTAAGAACCTAAGGATTTAAAAGTCTCTTTACTGCTTATCACTGGGAAACGCAATGTGAAAAGGCAAGTTTTCTATCATTCCTTGCTCTCAGAAATACAGGTTCAGCAGAGTGAAGAAAGAGTTTATACGATGCCAGAGGGTGGAATAACAAAACTTTCCCAATCAGCTGTTTTCTTCTTTCTTTTTGTCAGGTAAGGCTATAGGTCAACTACACAGACACACAGGATAGTTCCTACAAACACATGCAATTCTGAGACATGGCTAAGAAGCCTACTGAAAACGATAATTTGAAGAGAGTGGACTTACGTAATTGCAACATTGCTCCCATCTATAACAATGTGCTTCAAATCCGTCCTCCCTGGTTCATTTTTTAATTCCAGCTTGTAGGGCACTTTCAGAGTATCTCGAAATCTTTGAACCCCAGTAACTGAGGAATCGATGTGCTCAGAAGGTCCTGCCAATCTTGCATCAGTAACTGAAGGTAACAGTTGGGGCAGCGGCATTGGTGGAGAAAGGGGTGGACAATTTGGCTTAGACTGAGGAGAGGCACAACACCTCGAGCGGTTTTCACAGGCAGACTTCATATTATTTGGAAGCAAGGGTTCTGCTTGCTGCTGCACACCATTTTCAGGAAAAACTGGAATTCTGGGCTGGTGACTTGAAGCTCCTCTTGAAACAAAACTGACAATTTCTTTGGGACTTGAAGGGGCTAGAGAGGGTAAAAGGCCATCAGTTTCAAGGTCCATATTACAAAGGTAGCTCTGATTTGAACTCCAGATTTCTTGTTTCTGTTCTATTGGCACTGTTCTGAAAGTATTAATTTTGCAATTTGAGGTACATGGTTTCGATTCTACTTTGAATGGTAACTGAGAAAAATTTTCTACCATATTTTGCTGTGTGTGAGTCTGTGTTTTCTTTGGAGTGGAATCTGCTGTAAGCTCATTTATGCTGCTACAAACACCTTTATTTTTGGTTCTCTTGGTCTCTGGATACACAGTACCAGGTGGAAATTCTCTGTCTTCTTGGAATCTTTTATTTTCCTTTTCAATTTCCTCCAAGAGTAATAATGGTTCAGTAGACGGCCCATACTCCCTAATGACCTTTTCTACAATTTCTTGGGAATAGCCCATGGTTTTAAAAAAGTTTACAAGGATGTTGTATTCCATTTCCTCAGTAGTGTCTTTTACATCTGGACTTAAATTTTCAGCATCAGTAGAAGAATCAGATAGGTCAATGATGACACTTCCAGCTAATGTCTTACCATCATGTAAAAGCTCTCCCTCTTGAACATTTTCCAAAGAAAACTGTTTCTTGGTATGCCTTTCTTCAGAATCAGAAAACCTCCTTTTGTGACACACTCTGTCTTTGGAAAGCGCCTCTTCATCTGGCATTACACCATTTATTGGAACAAAAAGTACATCCTGTGAACTAGAAAAGACTGTGTCCATTTGTTTTGTAAGCTCAGAAACAGGAGTCCCAGCTTTATTTCTTGCCTCTTCCTGCAAAACAATTTCATCTCTGGAAATATTCAGCCCTGTGGCAGCATTCTGTGTAAACTCTGTTTGTTTAGAATCTCTAATTTCAATTACGTCATCATCTCCTGTTTCAAATAGATTCTCCTCACCTTGGGTGAGTGCCAAAAGTTCTTTTTTCAAGGAAGTGGGTAAAATCAACAAGTCCATTGTGTAACTGTCTGCACGAGCTTCAACAAATTGTTTAAATTCCCTTTTTACCTCTGATTCTTTTTGGCTGTTGGGTAGGTTCTCATTATTCTCGAAGAGCTTTACAAACTGCTGAATGTGACTCCTAGCCATGACCACAGCTTCGGCACTTCCTCTGATGCCAAGAAGACCGATGTCGAGAATGCAGAGATCGGCACAGGTGTCCTGAATCAAGCTCTTCAGAAACAGGCTCTGTGCCCCAACAAAAATGCAGTGCATGGCCTTGGGGTAACATTCTCTTTCTTCTAGTTCGGGTTCACAGATTCCTTTAATATATTCCTGTAAAGAGAAAATAAGAAATTAGATCAATTTACAAAAGCTCCTTACAGCACATTACTATGTTACACATGAAATTACCAATATCAAGCTGCACAAAAGTCAAAAGCATGCTAACATCCTTGGAAAAAATACCACGTTTTAACTGAAATATTTAAAATAACAGATATAAGTCACTTAATTGTTTTCAGGGAACTGAAAACTTTGCATCTAAGTCTAAAAGGTAGGTATGTATAACATTTTCAATAGTGTATCTTGCAATGTGATCTTAGGAGTTTGCCCAGCTGCACAGTGGACAATGACAAGACTGGATTTATTTATGTCTATAAAGAATAAACATCTTTGCTTGTTACTAGTCATTTATTACTACTATGACATCATTAAGAGAGAAGATAATCAAATCAAATGATTTACTCTAGAACAAACCTTGACTTTTGTTTTGCTACTATTGTTTCCAGATGAAACAGACTGATTTTTTTGAAGGCATTTAATAACAAGATCAGTTTAACAAAAAAATTCTTCTAGCTGGCTGGAACAATGTATATACCCTATATACTTTTACATCTGTTTTCCAAGAAGACCAGACTATTTAAATGTAGATCTAAATATAAAGAACCACAGAATGCTGAATAGTACTGCCTTTCTCAGATATAAAGCTACGGTTTCCAGTGAAATTTGATATTGAAAGAGGCCTGAAGGAGGTAAAAAAGGGAACTGGGTTCTTAAGCAATTAGGTTGCCACTGGAGGCTGAAGTGTGAATCAAGTAAACATGCAAAAAGCACTCCCACAAACAATGGAGCATACTTGTTAATAACCTGGGCACTGGAGCCAGTTCCTAGGCTCAAATTCCAGCCATGCAACTGGTGACCTTGCTCAAGTTACCTAACCCTTCTGAGCCCAGTTTCTGCAACAGTGAAAGAGAGAGAGGCTAGTGCAATCTCAGGTGTTTTGAGGAAATTCAAAGAAATAATAAATGTAAAGTTCTGACAATAGTGTCTCACACGTGCTTACTAAATAATAAACACTGTTACTTCAAATTATCAGTGAGAGCTTTCTGGACAGACATCTGTAAGAAATGAGCCTGGCGATATCTGATCTATACTTTACACTAAAATCAGAATGGCGTTATCCAAAATGGTGCTATTTTAAAAAGTTCAACCTGTGCAACCGGTTACAATGAGGCTTTACAAACTTGCACGTACTATGTACACTTGCTGTTATAATGGCCACATGTCCTCCACTAGAATTTATATACAAATGTGTACATATTCCTTGTTTACACATGAACTACAAGATTCCTACAAGGAAATGGAACACCAGAAATACAAGGAAAACATCAAGGGGAAAAGCTCAACCCACGCACTATAATAATGTTCAGTCATGAATTCTTTACTCTCTTATGTTCTTTTGGATAAACGTGGAATATCTATGGGCTTGGTGGTATGAATGAATCCTCTGTCAAGTAAGTGGCTTGCAAATATTTTCCCCTTATCTATAGTTTGTCTTTTCATCCTCTTTTGTGACAGAAAAAGTTTTTGATTTTAAGGAAGCCCATTTATTGGTTTTTTCTTCATCAAGACTTAGGTCCCAAAGATTTCTCATGTGTTAGCATCTAAAAGTTTTACATTTAAATCTATAATCCATTTTGAGTTCATTTTTGTTATCAAATGTGAGGCTTTGTTCGAGGTTCATTTTTTGCTTATGGATATCTAGTTGCTCTAGCATCATTTCCTGAAAAGACTATCTTTTCTCTATTGAATTGCTTTTGCCTGTTTGTCAAAAATCAGTTGGCCAAACTTGTGTGGGTCTATATCTGGGTTTCCTATTCTGTCCCATCAACTTATGAATTTATCCCTTCACCAATACCAGTCTTGACTATTATAATTATCTAATGTCTTAAAATTGGACAATGACTGCTCCCACTTTATTCTTCTTTTAAAAATTATTTTTAGCTATTCTAGTTTCTTTGCCTTTCCAAATCAAATTTTAGCATAATCTTATTTAGCAATTATGTTAAACTTGCACATTGATTTGAGGACAAGTGACATCTGCTGACTCTTCTGATGCATGAACATGGTATGTCTCTCCAGTTCTCCAGATCTCTGCTTTCTTTCATCACTGTTTTATAGTTTTGAGTCCTATACACATTTTATGAGGTTTACGCCCAAGTATTTCATTTTTTTGAGCAACTGAACATGGCACTGCATTTTAATTTTGGTTCCTATGTGTTCATTGCTAATAAATAGAAATACAATTGATTTTTGTATATTGGTCATATATCCTGTGACCCTGCTGATCATATTTCTAATTCTAGGATTTTTTTCTTCTAGATACCCTGGGATTTTCTATGCAGACAATTATGTCATTTCCTTTTGTTTTTTTTTCTGATCTATATGCCTTTTACTTTCTTGCCTTATTGTACTGGTAGAACTTCCAGCACTGTGCTGAAAAGCAGTGGTGAGAGCTGACATGCTTGCTTTCGTTCAGTCTTTGGAGAAAACATTCAATATTTCACCATTAAGTTAAACTTTTTGTAGATATTCTTCATCAAATTAAGGAAGTTACCCTATATTCCTACTTTTCTAGGAGCATGAACATGAAACATGAGTGTTGAAACTTGTTAAATGCCTTACTAAATCAACTGATGTAATCATGTTATGATTTCACTTCTTCAGCCTGTTCGTATGATAGATTACATTAACTGATTTTTCAATATTTAACCAGCCTTCTATCCCTGGAATAATCACCGCTTGGTCATGATGTATAATTTTTTTATACATTGATGGATTCTATTTGCTATATTTTGTACTGCCTTGTCTGGTTTTAGCATCGGGAAAATACTGATTACGAATGAATATAGGAGTGTTCTCTGCTCTTGTATTTTCTAGAAGAGATTGTGCAGAATTGGTGTTAACTCTTTTAAACACTTTGTAGACTTCTCCAGTGAAACAGCTTGGCTCAGCAATTTCTTTCTTGAGAATTTTTTTTTTAGTATTTATTTATTTGGCTGTGCCGAGTTTCAGTTGCAGCACATGGGGTCTTTATTGTCGCACGCAGGAGCTTCATTGCAGCATGCGGAATCTAGTTTCCCCGACCAGGGATCGAACCCAGGCCCCCTGCATTGGGAGCGCAAAGTCTTAACCACTGGATGACCAGGGAAGTCCCTTTTATGAGAATTTTACTTTATTTTTTTTTAACATCTTTATTGGAGTATAACTGCTTTACAATGTTGTGTTAGTTTCTGCTGTATAACAAAGTGAACCAGCTATATGTATACATATATCCCCATATCCCTTCCCTCTTGCGTCTCCCTCCCACCCTCCCTATCCCCCACCGCCATCTAGGTGGTCACAAAACATTGAGCTGATCTCCCTGTGCTATGAGGCTGCTTCCCACTAGCCATCTATTTTACATTTGGTAGTGTATATATCTCAAAGCTACTCTCTCACTTTGTCCCAGCTTACCCTTCCCCCTCCCCGTGTCCTCAAGTCCATTCCCTGCATCTGCATCTTTATTCCTGTCCTGCCCCTAGGTTCTTCAGAACCATTTTTTTAAAAAGATTCCATATATATGTGTTAGCATACAGTATTTGTTGTTCTCTTTCTGACTTACTTCACTCTGTATGACAGTCGCTCGGTCCATCCACCTCACTACAAATAACTCAATTTCATTTCTTTTTATGGCTGAGTAATATTCCATTGTATATATGTGCCACATCTTCTTTATCTATTCATCTGTCAATGGACACTTAGGTTGCTTCCATGTCCTGGCTATTCTAAATAGTGCTGCAATGATCATTGTGGTACACGACTCTTTTTGAATTATGGTTTTCTTAGGGTATATGCCCAGTAGTGGCACTGCTGGGTCATATGGTAGTTCTATTTTTACTTTTTTAAGGAACCTCCATACTGTTCTCCAAAGTGGCTGTATCAATCTACATTACTCTCTCCAGCATTTATTGTTTGTAGGTTTTTTGATGATGGACATTCTGACCGGTGTGAGATGATACCTCATTGTAGTTTTGATTTGCCTTTCTCTAATGATTAGTGATGCTGAGCATCCTTTCATGTGTTTATTGGCCATCTGTATGTCTTCTTTGAAGAAATGTCTATTTAGGTCTTCCGCCCATTTTTGGATTGAGTTGTTTGTTTTTTTGATATTGAGGTGCATGAGCTGCTTGTATATTTTGGAGATTAATCCTTTGTCAGTTGCTTCGTTTGCAAACATTTTCTCCCACTCTGAGGGTTGCCTTTTTGTCTTGTTTATGGTTTCCTTTGCTGTGCAAAAGCTTTTAAGTTTCGTTAGGTCCCATTTGTTTATTCTTGTTTTTATTTCAATTTCTCTAGGAGGTGAGTCAAAAAGGATCTTGCTGTGATTTGAGAATTTTAAAATTATTAATTCAATTTCCCTAACAGCTGTAGGTCTTATTCAAATTATCTATTTCATATTGGGTAAGTTATGGTAGTCTCCACTTTTTGAGGAATTGGCTAATTTCATCTAAGTTGTCAAATTTACGTGTATAAAGTTGTAGGATTTCCTTATCTTTTTGATGTCTGCAGGGTCTGTAGCTGATATCCTGATTATTAGTAATTTATGTCTTCTTCAGTGTTGCTGAAGTTTGTCAATTTCACTGACTTTTTCCCCTAAAGAACAAGCTTGTTGTTTCATCGAGTTTATTATTTCTGTATTTTCAACTTCACTGACCTCTGCTCTTTATTTCCTTCCCCTTGCTTACTTTGAGTTTATTTTACTCATCTTTCTCTAGTTCCTAGAGGTGAAAGCTTAGATTATTGATTTGAGACTTTTCTTCTTTTTTAATGTAATATGTGTTATAAATTTCTCTTTCAGGGGACTTCCCTGGTGGCGCAGTGGTTAGGAATCCACCTGCCAATACAGGGGACAGGGGTTCAATCCCTGGTCCGGGAAGATCCCACATGCCACGGAGCAACTTAGCCCGTTCGCCACAACTACTGAGCCTGCGCTTTAGAGCCCGCAAGCCACAACCACTGAGCCCGTGTGCCACAACTACTGAAGCCCATGTGCCTAGAGCCCGTGCTCCGCAACAAAGAGAAGCCACCGCAATAAGAAGCCCACGCACCAAAACGAAAAGTAGCCCCTGCTCACCGCAACTAGAGAAAAGCCCATGCGCAGCAACGAAGACCCAATGCAGCCAAAAATAAATAAATAAATATATTTTTAAAATTTAAAAATATTTCTCTTTCATCACTGCTTTAGCTACATCTCACAAATTTTAATATATATTATTTTCATTTTCCTTCAGCTCAATGTATTTTAAAATTTCTCTTCAAATTATCTAATATTCAGAGGTCTGTTGTTGAGTTTCCAAGTATTTGGATATTTTCTTGTTATCTTTCTGTTACTGATTTCTAGTTTGATTCCTTTGTGGTCAGAGAACACACTCTATATGATTTCAGTTCTTTTGAATTTGTTGAGATTCGTTTTATGCCCAGGTTATAATCTATCATGATATACATTCCGTGGGCATTGAAAAGAATGTGTATTCTGCTGTTGCTGGACACAGTGTTCTATAAACATCAATTAGAACCTGGTTGGTTGGCGGTGTTGAGTTCTCTTATATCCTTGCGGATTTTCTGTCTCATGGTTCTATCAACTGTTGAGAGAAACATGTTGAAGTCTCCAACTATTACTGTAGGTATGTCAATTTCTCCTTTCAGTTCTACCAGTTTTTGTTTTAACTATTTTGCAGCTCTATTATTAGGAATATACACATTTAGCAATGTTATGTCTTTTCAGTAAATTGACCCTCTCTTTGCTCTGAAGGCTATTTTGTCTGACAGTAATATTGCCACTCCAAGCTTCCTTTTGGTTAATGTTTACACAGTATATTTTCCCCTCCTTTTAATTTTAACTTACCTGTATCATTATATTTGAAATAAGTCTCTTGAAGACAACACACAGTTTGGTTGTTTTTTAAATCCATTCTGATAATCTCTTTTAAATTGGTGTGTTTAGACTGTTTAATTTCAATGAAAGTATCAGTAAGTTTGGATTTAGGTCTACCATTTGTTTGTTTTCTGCCTGTTCCCTATTTTTAATTCCTTTTTTCCCTATCTGGCCTTCTTGTGCATTATGCAAACATTTTTTAGTATTACAATGTAATTTATTGCATTTTTACTGTATCTCTTTATGTAGTTTTTAAAGTAGTCATGCGATCAATTACATATTTAATTTTCACAGTCCACTTAAAATCAGTAGTCTATCACTTCAATAGGAATGTATAAACCTTACCACCCATACTATTCGTGTTTTTTATTTTCTATATCTTATGATGCTTTGACATCTTGGGAGGCCTTTCAGACCTGGGGAGAGACTCACCCGCCCAGCTAGCTAATTCCTAGGAGTTGTGGCCAGCCTGCTTACAGCATGCCTTTCGAGTACAGTGCTGTGCCCCCACCCCTTCTCCTTATCTAATTCACAAATCAAGTCCTGTATCAAGCCAGGACCAGGTACCAAACAACTAAGGGCATCCCCTATGCCCCAAAGCTGGCAGGGATTATCCAAACTAGCCAGTCCTAAACTGTTTACCCTGCTATGCCTTTCCCCTTACTCCTGCTTCTGCCTCCTGCCAAAAACCTGATGGCCCTGCAAGGTGAGGCATGCCCTCTTGTCTTGGGAAATGTTAAGTAATCAAACTCTTCTTTCAATGGCATTGACTTCTCCGTGCCATCACTCAGTCACCTCCATAATTTAAACTCCTGTGGGTATAAATTTTAGAACACCACCATCATATGGGTTCCTTTACCCTCAGTCTCTACCCTCCCTGCTCTCTCTTGTATGTTACAGCTATCTCATCAATTCCACGTACATACATTTGAAATCCTATCAGATGATGTCATAAATTTTACTTTCAACCATTAACTCACTTTAAAGAACTCAACAGGAGAAAGTAATCTATTGTATTTACCCAGATACAGTATATCATTTCTGTCTGAAGAACTTCCTTCAGCAATTCTTTTCCAGCAGGCTACTGGCAATGATTTTAGTGTTTTCTTCAACCGAGAATGCTTTATCATGCTTTATTTCACTTTCATTTCACTTGACAGAAAATTCTTGGTTAAAAGTCCTTTTCTTTCACCACTTAAATAATATTGTGTCACTTCTCTGGTCTCCATGGTTTCTGATGAGAAATCTGTACTCACTGTAGTTGCTGTTCCCTGAACTGTGTTTTTGTCTTGATACTTTCATGATTTTTAATGTGTCTTCAGTTTTCAGCAGTGTGGTTATGACATGCTTGGTGTGGAATTCTTTGAGTTTATTATGCTTGAGTTCACAGTTTCTTGAATCATTATGTTTACATCTTCTGCCAAACTTGGGAAGTCTTCAGCTATTATTTCTCCAAATATTTTGTTTAGCACCACACTTTCTCCTCTACTCACCTTGTTCAGATTAGATAACTTCCATTGTTCTATCTTCAAGTTCACTGACTACTCCGTCATCTCCATTTAAAAACTGAGTTCAGGGACTTCCTGATGGTCCAGTGGTAAACAATATGCCTTCCAGTGCAGCGGATTCAGGTTCGAGCCCTCGTCAGGGAACTAAGATCCCACGTGCCACAGGGCAACTAAGCCCTCGCGCCACAACTACTAAGCTCGCACGCCTTAACTAGAGAGCCTGCATGTTGCAAACTACAGAGCCCACGCACCACAAATACAGAGCCCACACACTCTAGAGCCTGCACGCCACAACTAGAGAAGAGAAAACCTGCACTCCACAACTAGAGAGAAACCCGTGTGCCACAACGAAGAGCCCTCACGCTGCAATGAAAGATCCTGTGTGCTGCAACTAAGACCTCACGCAGCCAAAAATTAATTAATCTTTAAAAAAATAAAAACTGAGTTCATCCAGAGAGGTGTTATTTAGGTTACTGTAGTTTTCAGTTCTAACCTTTCCATTTGGTTCTTCTTTATGTCTTCTATTTCTTCGCTGAAACTTTCTCTTTTACTATTAGCTTTAAGAGTACTTGTGATTGCTTGTTGGAGCATTTTTATAATACATGTCTTAAATTCTTTGTTAAATAATTCCAACACCTGTGTCATCCTGGCACTGGTGTCCACTGTTTTTTCTCATGAGATTTGGTATTTTCCTCGTTCTTCATATGCCAAGTAATTTTGTATTGTATCCATTTTGAATATTATGAGTTCTGTGTCTTGTTTAAACCCATGATGAATGTCAACATTTCTGTTCTAGCAGGTAATTGACCTAGTTAGATTCAGGTTGCAAGCTGTACCCAGTCTTCTGTGAGCTGTGGTTCCAATATCAGTTCAGTTTTTAAAGCCTCTGCAGTGCTATTTGTATCTGTCCCACATGTGCGATACCCAGTGGCCAATCTGGGACCTGGATGGTGGTTTTTCTATTGTTCTCAAAAGTCTTTGTTTTGCTGATAAGGAGTAGATCCATGCATGTGTGTAGCTTGGGGATGAACCTAGGAGATCACACACAACTTTGATGGAGTCATTTTCCTGAGCTCCTCCCTCTCTGCCATCTTTCTAGTGTTTTCTGATTCCCTGCGCTCTTCTTTTCAGTCCTCCAGTCAGAAAGATGGGGCTTTGGTTACCCCACTTTGCCTTACATTTCTGCAACTGTGCCTGGTCCATCCAAAGGACAGAGAGGGAGAGAAAGCAATGAGACTAGCCCCATCCTCCTGGAACCACAACCCCACCAATCAGAGAGGAAGGTTCTCCTCCTTTAGAATTTTGAGTCCTGCAAGCTCCCACTGCCACCATCATAGGACTGTTTGGAAACTGGTGTGCAATGGAATGAAGAAAAACAAAAACGGATTTTTGCACAGTATTACATGCTCCATTTTCTGCCCCTTGAGTTAAACTAGAGGGCTTCTCCAGGTGCTCCTTTTGTGCCCTAGTGCCCATTTCCACTTCCAGATTAGGCTGTATTGAGTTCAGGCTGAGAGATAACAATGGAAAAAATGGTAAACTCACCACTGGTTTGGTGGTACTGTGAATTCTGGTTTTCTTTCCCAATCTGCCTGCTACTGTTTACTTTTCAGAGTCCTTAAATACCTGTTCCATGCATTCTGTCCAGGTTTTATCACTATAGTCACAGGACTGGCAGGGTAGAGTCCATCTTACTCAGAACTGGAGCTGCTCCCTGCTGCCTGCTAATATGTAAATGAGGCTGCCTGTTTAGCTTAAGTAAGTGTATGGTTGAATTCACAGGAGTCAAATACTGCTGACTACTATGCAGCCACTGGATAAGAAAAAGTGGATTACATCCACTCAGTGGAATGCCAGCAACAGTGAGCCAGCCTGGGAAGAAGAGCTTTCTTCTCCAGATAACAGACTTCCAAAAAAAAAATATCCTCTCAAACAACCGCTAATTCTCTAATTGATCCAAGATAAAGGCCACTTATCAACAGATCCTGCCCAGACACAAGGTTTCCAACTGGCTTTTCAGATTTAGTATGAAACATTAAAAAAAAAACCATGTCAGAAGAAAGTCTGGCAAATATGAAGACAGAAACCAATAAAGCAGAACGCAAAATAGAGAAAAACTGGAGGAAAGTAGGTAATGCAGGGTAGAAAAGAAAACTAAAGCAAAATTTTAATTACTGCTTTCAAACAGATATAAGATGATAATGAATTCATAAAACAGATATCAAAATGCTAAGAAAAAAATAATTAGAATAAGAGCACTAGCAAATTACGAACATGATGGCCAAAACAGAGTCAATAGAAGAACCAAAAGACAAAGTGGAAGAAATCCCTCCAAAAGTATCAGAAAAAGAAAGAAATGAAAGAAAAGAAACTTTAAACGTCCATCTAGGATATCCTAAGTCCAAATAACTGGCATTCCAAAAAGACAGAATGGCACTTAAGAAATAACACAAATCATTTCCTGGAACTAAAATGCGTAAGACCCCATGCATTAGTGAAAAAAGTTACATTAAATCTTGTTTGGGAGCCAGTGCACCCAGATCCCACCTTGAAAGGGTCCACAGAATATCCAAGCATGATTACTTTTTAAAGGCCCACTAGAGAAAAATCCTGTGGGCGGGGTGGGAATAGGGCACACATAAAGGAATGATAATCAGAATATCAAATTCTCAGTAGCAAGTCTGGATAGTCAGGGAAAACAGGGTAGCAATGCATTCAAAATGCTAAGGGAAAATGATCTTCAATCTATAATTCTATAACATCCACATTACATACCAAATATAAAGCAAAATAAAGACATTTCTAGCATGCCAAAGGCTGAGAAAATTACTCCCATGGATTCTTTTCTTGAGAAACTATTTTAAGATGAAGGCCACCAAAAACATGAGAGATAAAGTAATTACTAAATTCCATCCAAGAGTGGCAAATAGAAGTCCACAGATTTTAGCCATGCGGCAGATAAGCTGAGCAACCAGCTGACTGGAGGAGGGAAGAGGACTCCAGGGGTGTTCTCCCAGAAAAAGAGGCTTAAAGAATAGTTAAGATATAAAGGAATATTTATATCTTAAGATGAAAAGAATATTTGTAAAATATTAGGGATGTTTAAAGCAAATTTCATAAGTAGGTAAGAAAAGGGAAGATAAAAATCCCAGGAAAAATTAAAAGCTATACCAGAAAGAGAACATAATGTAATATAATAAAGTACTTGGCCTTGCAACAACTAGTATTTATATGTCATAATTATATAAACCTGTTTCTTGCTTTAACTAAAAAAACCAAAAACCAAACAAACGAAAAACTATGTTGGTGTCTTAGTCTGTTTGGGCTACTGTAACAAAATGCCATACTGAGTGGCTTATAAACAACAGATATTTCTTTCAGCTCTGGAGGCTCGAAGTCCAAAATCAGAGCGACAGCACGGTCGGGTGAGGGCCCTCTTCCAGACTGCGGACTTCTTGTTGTGTCCTCACATGGTGGAAGGGGCAATGGAGCTCTCTCAAGCCTCTCTTCTAAGGGTATTAATCTCATCCATGGGGGTTCTGTCCTCATGACCTAATCACCCCCCAAAGGCCCCATTCTCCTAATACCATCACATTGGGCATGAGGATTTCAACATTCATTAATTTTGAGGAGATACAAATATCCAGACCATAGCAATTGAGAAAATGGGCCTAGTTTTTGCCTCATCATTTATCGTAAAGAAAGTGCATAATGCCTAATATTGATAAGAAATAGCAGTATATTATTTATAATTATTTAGGTAAACATCAGAACAAACAGCTAAAAACAATGTGAAGTAGTTACCTTCAAGAAGCTAGGGTGTTTGGTAGAAGCAAAGGGACTGCTATTCTTAATAAAAACTCTAGTACTTGATTTGTTTTAACCATGTGCATATATTATTTTATTACATTCCCTACTTCCTAATTTTAATAAAAAAGTTTAAAAGTGGATGCATAACATGCTGTGATGCTGTATGACAAGATTACAGAGGGCCTCAGGAGAGCTCCTATTGTGTAAGCACTAGGAAGACTGGCAGAGAAGTGCCCAATACAAGCACAGCTGTCTGACATTACCCCCAAGTAACCAAAACTATTAATGCAAGATTAACTGCATAGATTTGAGGAAGAGCTGTGCTAGGAGCTTGTTATAGCTTCACATACCCAAAACTCCTTTTTGTGTGTCCCCTAAGAGGAATGAGTAATTATCCCTTGAGATTCAGATTCAGTTTTTTCATTAACAATTTACTCTTGGGAAATTACTAATAGCAACAATTGATTTCTATACTCCAGTTCAGGAGTGAGCAATAAAGTGTACAGGCATACAGTGTTACAAAAATGTCTGGCCATCAGTTGTATTGGTAAGAAAGATTCTGTGGATCTAAGTAGTCGTCATTTGCATTTGGCTGGATTTGGTACCTGAACATTTGAATGTTAGTCAAAATTGTTTCCCCTCCATCCTGCAGCATTCATATATTGTTTTACTTTACTCAGGATTTTAAGAAAAAAGGGGGGGAGCATATAATATACACAACAGTAACTTCCCTTTCGTATGGCAAAATGAATTTCTGTTATTCTACTTTCTACAAATTCAGTTCTTCTCAACTATATAACAATTCACGAATCAGAGAGAAGCTCCTGGCAACCCCTGCCATTCAGAACATAGCTAAAACCTGAAAGGATCAAAGTGGCTATTCAAGAGTCTGCAGGTTTGACCTGGGGAAAGGGTTCTTGGCACCACTCTTCACTATCTACCACCTCTTATTTATGGGCACACACTTCAGGGACTTTATCAGATTGTCTCCCAGATTGCACATGGTTTGAAGCAGCTGAATGAAAATACAAAAGGAACAGCATAGGGTGCTACCTGCAGAGCACGCAACAGCAAATGATAATTGACAGCACAGGTGCAAAAATAAGGAAGACATAATGGTTAAAAAACATAGCAACTTGAGATCATCTATCATGAGTGTAGAACTGACACGCTCTGGCAGCTGCCAGGAGCATAACTGCACCCTGGCACAAATATAACCGAAGATACTCAAGTCCACCACAAATCAAGGAGGAGGGAGAAACTACAAAGGCAAGGAGGCTCCTAATACATTACAGATAGATTTCTAAAACTGTTCGGACCGGCAGTTCTCTGCTTTGGCTGCACACTTCAGGATTCTAAAGATTTCTTATAACTTAAGATACTCTCGCATAAATGGTGATATATGTTATCTCTAAGAGAAAAGAAAGTAGGAGGATTAATATGATTTTTAGACTTTGACATATGAGTCCTACAGAACGTACATAAATTAGAAGCACCATAGTGCCTTAGATAAAACAAACTTTTAATATCATTACCTACATATCTGTAACAGGTCCATTTTAACCTGTTAAGATAACATGTCTCTATCTGGTCACCTACATTAATAATATCACTATAAAATAAAAATAACCATTTTAGTCATTTTTCCAATGCATTTCCAACATTTGCTTTCTGTTCCATCTTCCTCCTCAATCTTATTTCCAAAATGCCGACCGAGTTCTTCCCCAGGAGGAGCACCTTAACTGCCCCACAGGGACTTCCCTGCATGCTCACTCTGAGTCTACTTCTGGAGACACACCAGGGGCCACACTCTACCCTAGACCTCATCCCCATTACATCTGTAAATCTCTGAAATTCTACAGCTTCCAAAACTTTCAGCTCTCCTGAGCAACTTATCTTCACTCTTACCCAAATAATGTCTTCAGGTCCCCAACCTCATTTCTGTCAATTTTCTCATTTTTCGTAAAAGATGTGATTTTACCAGAGCCTGGAGGCCAACAGATATGAATTCCTTTGACTGCCTCTCTGTTTTCATCTAAAAATTCTACCTTTCACAAATTCTTCTCCTTGCTTCTGCTTCAAAGCCATGCCGTTTTCCCAGACCTTGATTCATCCCTCCCCCTTTAGCCACCTACCCCGCCCCTCTGTCTACAAACATGCGTGAGCCTTCCTGATCCCCCAGAACACTTCCCTCAGCCCGCCTGCCTATGCATGCAACCACTCGGTCTTTTCATCTTCACACTTTTTGAAAAAGTAGCCTAAAGCCCTTTCCCTGTCAACCCCTTGAAATCTGGATTCTGCCCCCATTCAAGCTGAAACCACTTTCCTGAATGACAACTAATGCCAAACCCAAAGGCCCTTTTCTCTGTACTCTCCTACTTGGGCTCTCTACTTACTTGGTAGGTAGCACGATATCTACCGTTGACCAACTTCTTGACAAGTTCTTGCCCTTCCACACTTCTGAGATACCACTAGCTGTCCTTACTTCCTATCTTTCTGACTATCCTCCCAAATCCTTTGCTGCCTTTTCCTACCGTACATTAAATGTAGATATTCCGTGAGGTTCTGTCTTGGTCCTCTCCCTCAATTATACTCTAATAGGCTTTTCAAGTTCCAACCGTAACTTTTATTTCTCTGATGGTAACTCCAAATGTCCACCTCTAGCCTTTAATACTGTTAGGCTGCAGACTATCCCCTGGGTATTTCTACCTATCCCACAAGTGCCTCAAACTTTACAGGTCTGAATCAGAGCTCTCAGCTCTCCTCCACTCCATCTTTGGTCCAAGTTCCTTTCTATGAAACGTAGATGCCTAGATTCAAAGCTTTCTTTCCTCTTCCTTCACTTGCAATCCTTCACAAACCTAGTTGCATGTGAACACTACAACCAACACTAACCTCTTCTTTCTGTTGCCAGTCTTGTCCCACTCCACTGCCTTGTAACAGTATAAAAGCTATGCCTGAAAACACACCCTTCACCTCCTTACTCAAATACTTTCTAAAGCTCCTCACTGAGAAGGATTAATGTTCAAGATCCTCAGAATTATACTCAAAGTCTTTGTTGGTTTGGACTTCAGCATGGTTTCTTATTTTTGGAGCCTAATTTAACCCTTCCTTCAAGAATTGGCAAAAATGGGGTGGGAGGATGTTAATCTGTTTTCTACACACAACAGTATCTTATTATTTAAACAACAGCATTTATCATAACTCTACTAGACAGTGCGGGTACTGGCCTTGGTTTTAACCAGAGGTGTTTCTGCTCTTCCTGGGGGAACTAGCAATGTCAGGACACAATTCTGGTTGTCACAACTGAAGAGGTGCTCCTGGCACCTTGGGGGTAGAGGCCAGAGATGCTGCTAAACATCCTGCAGCGTACATTACAACCCCCTACAACCAAAGTATTAGCTGACCAAAATGTCAATAGTGCCACTGTTGAGAAAACCTGAAATCAATCAATAAATGTCTAACAAATACATATCAAAACAGGAATTAGGAAGTTTGGGAACACAGGCTGACATCCAGCCTAGTAGTATCAATGATGTGTGTAACATTGTTGAAGAGAGAGTGTGGCCAAATGACGAAAAAGTGGGGGAGGGTGTTCATTTTAATAGATTGCATAACATTAAGAAAAATTATCAAACACTTCTAAATATGGCAAAAGGATGGCCTCTCAATCACAACGGAGCACTCTCTTTCGCCCACCCAAAGATGATTTACTTCTCTGGGAAATGTACCTTTGTCTTACACACCATTTATTATTGATTAGGGCCCGGACTGTGATGCTACATGTCAAAATGTAGATTTCTGTCCAGCCGAGATGCCAATTATCTCCATCTGGTAGAAACAGTTATAACTTCACTGCTTTGTAAGATATTAGCCAGTTTATATCTACATGCAATTTTATTCCATCATTTCTTTTTTTTTGGTGCAGATACTCAGAGCCTCAAATAATCAGATCCTCAAAAGCTCTTTGAAACACCTTTCCGTTCCTGTTGGTTCCCTCATTTATGAGATACCTGACTGTCTGAAAGTCATGTTTATAACTTTTAAAATAAATTTTCACTTTGGCAGTCTTGTAGGACCAATGGAGATGTCCAAGTGAGCTCACCTGCTTGGAGCTATTAAACTGAGTGGCCCAAGAAGGGTACCTCATTGGCTCTGGGAGCCCAGGTTTACCTAATTTTGGCTCCTAGAGTGAATCCCAAGCAGGAAGTGAATTTTACTAATGCTGTTACCCTGTTCTTTTCCCTTCTGATTTTGTGTTTTCACTTTATGGTTCTTCGCCACATGTCCGTTTCCACACTGCCTCAGGGACCAAGTGGCTACAGACTACCAGGTCAGTCTCACACATGAATCTAGTCTGCAGGAATCTGAGTTTTAGGTGTCTGACCATGTGGCGATCTGTCACCAGATAACAGGGATCCACTTTCTGTGGCATGAGAGACTACAGGAAAATCTGGTTTTAGTCTTTTCTGTTCTTCTGTTTGTGCAAGAACATGTCTCAGGACTACTAACAGAAGAACAGCCCTTATGAAATCTGGGCCAGTTTTGTGTTTTTGGATTACTTTCGACCTGTGGCTACAATTACGGAACCAAAGCTGAAAGCTCTCTGTGTGTCTGTCTCTATAAATGAGAAAAAGCCTTTACTTCTTCATGGTGTGAATGTGAAATATATTCCTATCTCCAGGGGTTATTAATGAAGTAGATAATAAAGTTTCTTAAAGAATTTCTCTTCGGGGCTTCCCTGGTGGCGCAGTGGTTGAGAGTCCGCCTGCAGATGCAGGGGATGGGTTCGTGCCCCGGTCCGGGAAGATCCCACATGCCACGGAGCAGCTGGGCCCATGAGCCATGGCCGCTGAGCCTGCGCGTCTGGAGCCTGTGCTCTGCAACGGGAGAGGCCACAACAGTGAGAGGCCCACGTACCGCAAAAAAAAAAAAAAAAAAAGAATTTCTGTTCGAATTGGTTTATAGAGAACAAGCTTTTACATAAATCTATATATCTAGAACTCTTAGAAAATAAAGAAACTAAACATCCAAACTTATAATGTGTTAGCTTTTTAAGGACAAAAGAGAAACAATGCAAAATGCACAGAAGCTGAAAATTCAAAGGCATCTGTATTTAGAATCCAAATTCATGTAATAAAAATAATCCTTAGGGAATTCCCTGGCAGTCCAGTGGTTAGGAAGCAGTGCATTCACTGCTGTGGCCCAGGTTCAATCCCTGGTCCCCTGGTTGGAGAACTAAGATCCTGCAGGCCGTAAGACATGGCCACACAAAAAAAAAAAAAAAAAAAAATCCTTGGACAAATCAATCTGACTTGATAATTTTAATACTAACTTAAAAATAGATGGCCTTTCTCTGATTTTATCAGTGCAGAGTACAATGCATCATAAGATTTTTTTAACTTAAAAGTTTTCTTTCATGAAGAGACTGATTATGAAAAATAAAAATTTATACATTAAACTAAATTGAATTATAACACTGCTACATTTTTTGATATCAGAAGTTATGTTGCTCAGTAATTGTCAGCTTAAGCATAATTTCCAACATCCTTAGTTAACTTTAAGACCTTGGTTGGACCAACAGTAAATGGTTAACTAATGGACACTCTTTGGATACATGGCTAATTTCCAAGTGAGAGTCGCCAAGCATAAACACACACATTACACGTTTTCTTTTTAGTATAACCACAATGTCATTACTGCACCCAAGAAAATGAACAGTAATTCCTTAGTATCATCTAATACCCAGTCTGTATTTAATGTGTTTTTCCAGTTGCTCTGTTCTAATTATTCTGATTTTTTCCCCACCATAATTACACAATTCTTGTCTTGCTTAGTATGTCACATATAGAATTAGTATGCACTCTTTTTTTTTTTTTTTTTTTTTGCGGTACGTGGGCCTCTCACTGTTGTGGCCTCTCCCGTTGCGGAGCACAGGCTCCAGACGCGCAGGCTCAGCGGCCATGGCTCACGGGCCCAGCCGCTCCGCGGCATGTGGGATCTTCCCGGACCGGGGCACGAACCTGTGTCCCCTGCATCGGCAGGCAGACTCTCAACCACTGCGCCACCAGGGAAGCCCAGTATGCACTCTTTTTGTGTATGGCTTTTTTCACTTGGCATACTATTTTTGAGATTCATCCACATTACTGCATGTCTCAGTAATTTGCTCTTTTCTATTGCTATGTAGTATACCACTCTGAATGTCTTTTACACCTAAACTATCTTCGATGTTTCGCAAAGGTCCCCAGGCAATCAATCACAAAGATTTGTCTTTCACCTTATAAGGATGCTAAAACTATTAATTTCATTGGGTTACTCTGAATTTCTTAAATCACACTTACTAACTGTGTCAAATCAAAAGGGAAGCTTGGTCTACTTCTACTGAGTCTCTTTACTTTTCATGGCAATGTAGTTACTTGCACAGGATCATTAAGAATCTGTCCTCCCTTTTACTAGGACAAAATCAGACAAATTCATTGTGCAACACAGACCATAATTAGAATGTCATATTTAAGAATAAACCTCACTTAATCAGGTATGGCAAGGTTACTATTAAAAAACAAGGATTGTAGTTCATCTATGGAACCAACTCAGGATACTGCTCTGGTACCTACTCTGTGGCATGCAGTATAAAGAAAGTCCCTTCCTGGCAGGCAAGAAATTTTAGCATATTTTGGGAATCTTGAGGAGAGAAGCATTCATCCAAATGTATAAATGCTACAGGTGAAATATGTAGAGATGATTTTGTTGATTTTTTTTGGAGATTTGCTTCCTAGCTTTAAAATAGAAGAGACAAAAGAGACAACTAAAACCAAAAACAAATGAAAACCACCCAGCTACTGAAAAGGTAACCTAAGGTTCCTTATGAAATTTCCAGAGAGGATAATTCTCTAGTGTCAGTAATTGCTAATACCTCCTGCCATACTCTATATACAATCAGGCTAGTCTACATGCATGTGTATGTGTGTGTGTGTGTGTGTGTATGTGATCAAGAGTAATCTTTGAAGCCATTTATAACTACAAGGGCACAATTAACACAAATTACAGAAACTCTGGAAGTAAGGTAAAAGAATAGCTGCATGCTCTCTCAGTGTCATACTAGAGAACTGTCTAGCAGGCCCGACCAAGGATTATTTCATAGCTAGGGCAGCACTGTCCAATAGAACTTTCTGTAACGACATATGTTCTGTATCTGCACTGTACAAATTGGTATCCAATAGCTACATTATGGCCACTGAGCACGTGAAATACAACTGAGGAAATGAATATTTAATTTCACTGAATTTTAATTAAACAGCCACATGTGGTAGTGGCAATACACTGGACAGTGTAAATCCAGCCTTCAAACTATTTTTGTACGGGCCCTAAGAATTGTTTTTACCTTTTAAAGGGTTGTAAAAAGCAAAAACAAAGAAGAATATGAGACAGAGACCCTGTATGGTTCATAAAGTCTGAAACTATTTATCGCCTGGCCCTTTACAGAAAAAGCTCGCCCATGTTTGTATGCTCTAGTGGAATGTGTTTTTTGTTTGACATACTATTTATATTGAAAAAGGCCCAGAATCTGTGAAATTACACATTTAACTTGCATATTTTTGTCCAGTAAAGACACAGATGATTTCTGTGACAACCCCCAAATTACTGTTTCATTATCCTGTAGGACATGAACAAGTTTTGTATCCAATCTAGCAGTCTTATTTCAACATTCTTTTTCAGTACCTATATTCATTTCCTGTACTGTTCCTTGAACCAGTTTTCCTATCCAGCTAGTTCCCTCAAAAATGAGTTATAAATAAATGCTTGGCATGTGCTCACCTTGTATCTTTAGGAATTACATTTTAATTAAAAACAAAAAACAACCAAAAATAAAGTGCTCATTTAAAAAATTCCTATTTACAAAAACAAAACTAAAAAAATGGTGAGGATTCAAGGCATATTTTGAGAAGTAGATAATATGATGTGGCAGTCGTTCCTATTGTCTACCAATATCCACGTTCTGCTTCTTTAACAAACAGAACCCAGATTTTGTTCAGGGCAGCAATGTGTCTAGTTAAAACTGAACATTTCCTAGCTCTCTTTCCTGCAAGTATTGGCCATATGACATAGTTCTGTCCAGAAAGAGACAAGGAAAAGTCTGCTGGGGTGTTGTAGAAAGGTGTTGTGGCTTCTTCCTTCCTTCTTGAAATAGAGACTTGATGGCTGGAGCTGCAGTAGGTATTCTGTGACCATGAGGGAAAGGCCAAAAGAACTGCAGAGACCTTCACCCTGACAGCTCCTAACCACTGCTCAGCCTTGGACTGTTGTTTATCTTAAGATTTTTTATTGAGTGAAAGAAAACTAAACCATTTTGTATAATTGCTATCACTGCAGCCAAATCCTGATCTATCTATCAGTCTAACTGTTAGAGATATATCATCTGCATTAACCTATTATAACAAAGTAATGACTTTATTATCTTAATTTAAAAAATACCAGGGTTAATAATGAAACATACAGTGAACTAAACACGTAGGTTCAAGAATGGATGAAGATCCCAGATGACTGGTAGATAGGGATTTTCGATGAAAAGGTGTCATAATCACAACTGACTTTTACATAGAAAATTCAGATGTGAATCCACACAGTTCTTATTCATCAATTAAAGTAAGTAATTCTGTAAGCACTAAGACTGAACAAAACTTTCTCTAAGTTCAAAGGAACCTCTTAAATTAACAATTAAAAGAAATAATTCAGTTTCTTTAAACAAAAGGATTTTCCTATGTTGTTTCCATATGACATAACTTATTTTTATAAAAAACAGTTCTTTAATTAATTACTGTAAGGATTTCCCCCCTATAATTCTGTTTCTGAAATGCAAGCCTTCTAACTTCATACAATTATATTAATTTAGTAAAAAGTCAACATAGAACAAGATGTTGTCCCTGATTTAATTAAAACCCTGTAATACTAGCTGGTAAACAAATAGGGAAGAGGAAGCTACAGTCATGAGCAATCACTTTGACCCTAGTACAATCAGCGTGAGTATCCCTTATTTCAACATTCTGGTATAACCCCAAAATATTAACCATAAAAGAGACTGAACAAACCTCTGTTTCTTGAGAAGATGATTTACAACCATGGTGAGTTAAAAACTATCATTCTAGAAAAAGCAAAAAGGCCTCCAACCTCCTTTCTGGTAAAATCAAAACAAAAAACTCTGTCACTACCCAGTATTACATCTATGAATTATTTCCTCCATGAACAAATCTACTGTTCAAGAATTCATTCATGAAACCAGGTACCAAGTTCTCCTAACGGAAAAGGAAATAAAACAATATAGGGTCCATCTTAACCCTCTGAAGTCAATGAAGTAACAGGCCACTTCTACTGGAATTGCATTTTCTTTACCCTTATCTTTCTCCTCTCTTACTCCACAAATATGCAAGCAAAAACTCAGGTAAAGGACAATCATCAACTCTTCATAAGACCCTCTCTTCTTTTCCTCTCAAATAAAAAGCAGACTGGATGTTAGCCTACCTTACCACAGTTTCTCAGGTGCATTGTAATTTCAATGTTTAAGACTGATGAGTCCTCCAAATTACTCTCCTTATAAGTCCTCCAGATTGGTGTTCTTGGTAGGTCACTGGCTATGCTTCACAGTGGCTATTCACTGCCATGAAGTAATGCCTGAAATAACACCACCTGATGGGCAGCTGAAGGTAGCAAATTCAGTACCCTAAAGGTTCAGGGAGAAACCATACAACAAGTAGCCATGCTGTTTACTTCCAATTACTCCTCTTTTGTTTGTTAACCTCCAGGACAGGCTCCTAGCTTACCAACTAACTTTAGCACCCAATTCCCTGCTATGGACCTCCATGATCTCAGCACTGCATTATCTCCAGATGGCTCACACGTCCATCCTTTAGCCTCTCACTTCTCTAAGTTAAAAGGAACGCTTCCACTTCACCCATGACCACTGAGGTACCACCCCTTGGTTCTCAGAATTCCTCCAGATCCAAGATTCTGATCTATGAAATGCTTCTTTAACTACCACCTCTAGAATTCTCCAACACTTACTGAAACTGTCCTCTGCCTGCATGATTCCCTGAGTCTAGGAGGGGACACGGTCTAAGGTCCTGTCCCTCCCTTTATTCTTACAGTTCATTATGCCCTTCTGCCTTCACCTGCCTCCTCTCCAGTCTGAACCTCTCAAGCTATTAGTTCACTAACAGTAGAAGGTAAGTCTTGCATATTTTTGGACTGTCCTAGCTCAAATAAGGCTGACCATTCAGAAACAGTTCCTGGGCCCCGTTTTGCCTTGCTCAATTGCACTTCAGATTCCTTTAGTCTTTATGTGCTGGCTTCACCAACATCCTGAGTGGGGGAAATCATCACCTACTTGAGAATTTCTGGATCAAGTGATACTATAAATTCAAACCACCTAACCTTCCCTGGCCCTCACTTCAAGTCCACAGTCCTTTTTTGTTTTTTTCTAATGCACTTCCAACAGTTCCACTGTATCTGTGTTGACATACTGCACTGTCTTCAAGGTCTCACCCTCCCTCTCTGGGCATAAACTGGCATCCCACTTTACTAAGACAGTACTATAGGCCATTAAGGCCTTCAATTACCCACTTCACCAAATAGGAAAAAAAATGTGTATCCTCACTTATCTTGTCTCCTACTACCTAAAGCAGAGGTCCTAAAAAGGCAGTCCAAAAGCTGAATCTGGTCTACTGCCATGTTTTGTTTAGCATATGTGGTTGCTTCCTATATTTCTTTTTTTAGAATATGTACTTTAAAAAGAATGTATTAGTGCAAAACTTTTACTGAGATGTAATTCATAGCATACGTGGCTTTTAAAACATAAATTAGCTGCCTCTTAAAACAAAACAGATTTCCCATTACAAAATGCAGACTACTGGCTTCCCTTGGGTGAGAAGATCAGACATCACTAGGCCCATATGTGTAACCAGCGGATACTGAGCATGAGCGTCTGCCCTCTCCCACAGGGCATGAGCATCTCGGTTCACCCGTTCCTTCCGACCAGCCAGCCACTTCCCTATGCAGTCCCCCACCTAGTCCCAGGGGCTCTTTGATCTAAGGGAAGGATCTAACTCTTTGCACTCCCCAGGACAGAGATCTCTTCAGCCTCATCTCTCCTCACCCAGGCCAGACTCCAAGATCCCACCCCTGCTTTGAATCTTCGATTTCTTTGTGAATGAGGCAGCTCGGTCAGTGCCTCTACTTCTTCTCTGACGTTCAATCCTCAACTTCCTTTGTTTCCATGACGTCTGCCACCTTGGACTTCAGTCCCCTCCCACTGGGCCCCTATGGACAATGCCCGCTTTTGGTTTCCCTCTCACTTTCAGACATTGCTTCTCTAGCCCTTGTAGTAATGTCACATTGCTATAAAAGTTCTAAACACTTATCCCCAATTTCTATACTTATATCATCAGTAGCCAACAATGGACCTGATGATGGAGGCATTGAAATGTAAATCTGACAGCATCACTGCTGTTCTTACAACCTTCCATTACTCTCCGCTGCCTCCCTGCTTGGTAAAATCCATGTTCTTTAGCAGGTCGCACGTGCTTTGTGAGCTGGCACCTTCCCCCATTCCTGTCCTTCACTTGAGGAATCCATGAAAAAACGGGACTACTTCATATCCCTGTGATTTTGCACATGCTCTTCCTTCTGGAAAACTCTCATTCATCCTCCAGCATCCCACTGGGCAGAACAACCCTTCCTCTCCTATATTACTTGCACATACTTCAACTCTTAAATGTTGTTTCCAACTTTCTCCCCTACTAGGCTGTGGGTTCCTTGAGGTCCAGAGGCAACAGCTAGTGTATTTCCTGGCACAGAAGTTGTCTTTAAGTATCGGCTACCCGGTCCCACCAACCTACAGGTCAAACAACGTATCCACCATCCTTCCTGACACCAGGGCTTCAAACCTCTCCCTCAATCCCTGCATCCACTCAGTTGCCAAGTCCCAGTGAAAACCGTGTCACCCCACCCATGTCCAGTTCTAAACTGGAACAAAGTTCCTTCCACAGTTGGGTCTGCCTGTCTTCAAATACAGAGTTTCAAGCAAATCCTTCCTCTCCCAAAGCCTCACTGACTCCCTACTGATAAGGCCCAGTGGCCTTAGCACAGCATTTGGGTCCCTGGAGGCTTCATCTCTCACAGGGCAGCATGACTCTTCCTACCCAGACACTCCATGTTGTTCTGGCTTCGAGGCCCTTGCTTGCAACCACCTCTACCTGGGAATCTTCCCAGATCTTCAAAGCCCAGCTCAAGTACTGCTTCCTCCAACAAATTTCCCCTTTGACAAAAGTGGTCACTCAAGAGCATGTGCCTTTTTTAAAAAAAACAAAAACTTCCCAGGACATTATCACTTTCTACCAGTAGCCCCATCTCACCTCTCTCCAGTGAATGGAGCCCTAACTAACTAAAGCTCCACATTCTCCTCTACTCAAGCATTTTCTAAAGGGTAGTGAATTAACATTTTTAAAGGAGGAAAACGACACGAACCACTTGATGGGACCCACAAAGCTGCTTGGAGACTCTACCAGCTAGTTAAAAAAGTCCTTACTCTAAATCTTCCTTCCCCCAAACCTTCTTCTCCTCCACAGCTTAACTTAAAATATTGTATACGCTGAAGATTGTTCTCCTGTTCTTAATTTTTTTAGCCACACTACGGGACATGCGGGATCTTAGTTCCCCGACCAGGGATCGAAGCCGTGCCCCCTGCAGTGGAAGCACAGAGTCCTAACCGCTGGACGGCCAGGGAATTCCCTTCTGTTTTTTTTTTTTCAATTAATTTATTTAATTAATTTATTTTTTTTGTCTCTGTTGGGTCTTCGTTGCTGCGTGTGGCCTTTCTCTAGTTGCGGCGAGCGGGGGCTACTTTTTGGTGCGGTGTGCGGGCTTCTCATTGCGGTGGCTTCTCTTGTTGCAGAGAACGGGCTCTAGGCGCACGGGCTTCAGTAGTTGTGGCTTGTGGGCTCTAGAGCGCAGGTTCAGTAGTTGTGGTGCACGGGCTTAGTTGCTGTGAGGCATGTGGGATCTTCCCGGACCAGGGCTCGAACCCGTGTCCCCTGCATTGGCAGGCGGATTCTTAACCACTGTGCCACCTGGGAAGCCCTTTCCCTCTGTTTTTAATTTTTAAAAATCAAGTTAATGGTTTTCTCTTCCTTAAAGAAATTAAAACACACTCCAAAATGAATTAACAAGAACAAAAACCCCTTGAGTATGGCATTCAACTTTTCCCCATAAATCTCAAAGGGAAAAAAAGGATTTCTTATAAGTGGGAGAGTTAGATTATGAGTAGCACACATCAAAAAGATAAATGGGCAGGTGACACATACTACCAATATACTGTAAGACACACCTTTTCCAATTAGCTTATGCTGAACTGCATGGCAGGGACAAGCGAGGCAACTGGAGTTGGGAGGGTCCAGCAGGGTTTTTCTGTAGAGCAAAAGAAGCACTTGCCATGCTTGCAGTGAGCCTTGAGTAAAGCTGAACTGGGATCAGGCAGAGTACACAATAAAAGCAGTGAGACTAGTCAGGCTACAGTGGAGATTTAAGCTGAGACCTGCTAAGGCAGAGAATTAGGAAAACAAAGTGGGGTTGAATAAATAAGTGTTTTGTAAATCAGAAAAGTTTAGAGTGAATGAGATAGGCAACAGGAGGCTCTACTAGATCCCAGGGCAGGAGAATGACTTTTTGTGGGAGGATTAGTCTAAGGCAAGTTGTACTGGGGAGGGAGGGAAGGCAATGAAATAAGGGAGAGGGCACATACCAAGAAAGAAGGTCTTAACTGCTGCAAAAATAATGGAAAAGGAAGGAATGAATGCATGTAAGAGACTTTCAGAAGCCATAATAGGACTTAGTCATGTCAAACTTTTTAGCCCTGGGGAGTGGGAAGAAATTGGGTAGCTGGGGAGAAAACAAGGAGGGGACTGGGAAGGAGTTAGACCAGACAACTGGTTCAAAAAAATCAAGAACAGGAAAGCAAACTTGATTCAACATCTGCTGTGCTTTAAGTTAAGCTGTGGAGAAGAATCATACAGTTAAGTGTCCTATCTCCTCTAAGCACGTTAAAAGCAAGCATACAGCCTTCTTTTTTAATCTAAGAAAGTCAAGAGTCACAGCTAATCAGATTCTTCAAGGGCACTGGGAAATTTCTGAAGTACGACGCCAAAAATGGATCCCCACCCCCAGTGCTCAGCATCTGGGAGGTAGGTATCAAGAGCAAGGTCTCTGGAAACAAACTCCCTCGGTCTGAATCCTGGCTCTCCCACTTACTCGATGGGAAAACCTGGAGAAACTTGGCTCCCCGGGAGGGGGAGGATGTACTCTTGCAGTATTTGGGCTTGGGGAGGGAAGGGAGTAGCTGAAGGTGCCCGAAGTAAGTCTAAGTGTGAAATGCTGATTTAGAGAGAAGGTGAGTCACCTCTTCGAAAGTTTCAGTTTCCCCAGCTGTTAAAAACAGGAAGATAATAAAATCTACCTCACTGGATTTTTTAAGGACTGAATTCGATAATCCTTCCGAAGTATTGAACATAACGTCTGATGTGCTACAACCGTTCGATAAATGCTAGTGGTACACAAAATCAATACATGGAATAATGCTATTTTTAATACTATTATTAATCATCCTTATCTCTTCTTGATATTCTCTGAGTACTGTACTACTGTGATGATTTTGTCAGATTCTCAGAGGGGTCTGACATCCCCAAGAGGTTCAGAATCCCTGTAGCGGAGACCTGGGAAGAGATAAGTGGCTGAGGTGGTAGGCCAGGAGGCTGCGGGCCCAGCCATCAGGCCCTGCGCACCAGCCCGCGGGCTGGGGGGAAAGATAACAACAGGCAACACTCTCAAAGCGTTCACTCCGTGCCTGCCAGCCACTGCACTCTGCGCTCTACGCACATCACCTACTCCAATCCTCGCGACGGCCTTCCGAGTCAGCTGCTTTCGTCAGCGCCACTTTACAAATGGGGAAACTGAGGCGCCCGGGATGAAACCGCTAGCCCAAGGTCACATGGCTCTAGAGCGGAGGCTCGGGAGACCGCGCTCTCACCACCGCGCCTGGCTCGGTCAGCGCAGGAAGGGCAGGAAAGAAGGGGGTGGGGACGCCCAGGGACCCCGATCGACAGAAGGCCGCGGGGGCCGGGCTGGGGAAGGCGATCGCGCGGGGTCGGCGGCCGGACTCACCTTAGCGCTGTGCACCGCCTCTTGCGCCCCGCGAAGCTGCAGCCAGATGCGCGCAGGGAGCGGTTCCTCAGCCCCGAGCGCGCCAAGCACGGCCAGGCTCACGCCGAACAGGCCCTCGATGCGGCCGCGTCTCCGTTCCAGCAGCGCCGCCTTCTCGGCGGGCGCCGTGAACTCGTCCAGTACCGCCCGGGCCGCCATGGCGGGCGCGGCCTCCCGCGGCGGCGCCGGGGGCCGGCGGCGGCGACGCCCCCTCAGCGTGCTGCCCCTGTACCCGAGCTCGTCAGGCGGCGTCGGCCCTCCAGGCCGCCTTGGCCCGGCCCGCGCCCTGCCGCCTGGCCGGACGCCCAGCTACACCATCCCGCAGCGGCAGCCGCAGCTGGGCAACTGCGGGTAAAAAGCCCCTTCGCCGCCGCCGCCACCCCCGCCGCCGCCGCGGGCCGGGCCCCGCCGCCGCGCATGCGCCCCGCCCGCCGCCGTCATTGAGTGTCGCCACCCCCTGGGGGGGGCGCGGAGGCGACGAAAGTGTACGTCACGCACAGTCGCCATGTTTGTTGAGGGCCCAACGATGGCTGTGGAGGGGGGTCTGGGTGGCCTTTGGTTAGGCCACGACGCTTTTGCGTGGCCTGGTGGATGATGAATTTATGGTTTTACAGATGGGGAAATTGAGGCTCCGAGCCAGTAGGCGGGACTGACCCAGTGTCACACAAGGGATTTGGCTTGCTTTCAGACAGCTTGAAGCCCAATATAGCACTCTAGCAAACTGAGTTATCCAGCTTCTCATTTATTGATAGATGTTTTTTTTCTCTTCCTCCCTCGATCCCTCCCCCACCTCTCTCTATCTCTCTCTCTGTCTCTGTCTCTCTTTCTCTCCCTTTCCTTTGCTTTCCGTTGTTTTTTCAGTAAAAATGGTAACAGGAAGAGAAGAAAATGGGAATAATGTGTATGGAGAATTGAAAAGCAAAGAAATGATTAAGGAAAGGTCAAGAGAGTGTTTTCTTCTGGGAAGGGAGGAGGAGAATGTGTTATAGAAGAGGTACAAGAAGTGTGGGACTAGGGGCTTCTCCGTGATTTTAGTGGGGTACTTGGGCAAGTACACCCTAAGCCCTCTCCAGGTCTGTTTTCCCATCTGTAAATTCAAGGGTTGCTCTAGTTATCTCCAGTTCTTTTCCAGATATTATGTTCTCTGTGTCCATGAAAACAGATTGTGGAAGATAGTGGTTTCCTTTCTCTGGGCTAAATATTGTGGGTATAGTAGATAGTTAGGGACCATGGGCATATTACTTAACTTGTCTAAGTCGTAATTTCTCATCTGGAAATGTGGGTAACAATAGTACTTCCTACTGTGAAAATTAAGATAGTACCTGGACACAGTAAATGATCATTAAATACTAGCTATTATTATCGTTAAATTAGCAATATAGTTAAGGCTCCATTTTCACAGAAAAGCTTTGTGTGGATTATGCAACCATACTGAACTTAATGGGCCTGGGAGCCCCCTCCCGCTGTATAGATTCCCCCTTGAGGAGAAAGAAGGGGAACTAAAGATGTTGCTGTTGGAAAGGCCAAGTGGGAATGGTCTTGGTAAGAGGGATTACCCAAGGTAAAACCTCTCAAGGATCCGGGCTCCTGGGGTTTTCCATATGCCTCAGAAATTCAGACAGGTGTGGTCCCCTGGTGCCCCACCAAAGGATGACTCAGCACAGGGAAGAGAGCCACTAGGCTCACGGACTGACAACTTCCTGCTCCCCTGGGCTTTTCCCTGGGTGTCCACACAGCCAGCAGCCTTCCTCTATGAGGTAGATGACCTGAGATTGGCTGGTCAGGTGGAGAGTGTGGCCTTGCAGATAGACTGCACCCAGAGCAAGAGTCAGCACAACGTGTTATTTCCTGTCTTCCTGGTGCACTCACCTTAAATGGAATTGCTGTTGTTCAGTGATTGGACAGGGCTTTCCCCAGGGCAGTTCCTGTTTGCTCCCAGCAACTTCCCTGCTGGTGAGTCTTAATTGCTTAATTATTAGGGCTGAGAAGAGGCTGCTTTGAAAAACACTCTACAGCTCCTTACCCTTTCCCCCAAGAAACCTGCCCTAAAACAACACTAGTAGTTCATACACACAACCACAGAAGAAAATTGGGCCTTTAGACTGTGTTCAGAAGGCACTGGGTTGGTGTATCGCCAGAGACACAGCTTTGGGATTTTTTCCCTCTGTTTAGAACACTTGCCAGTTCATATCTGGTCAGCATTTCCCTTTAGGGAACTCTCAAGGTTTCCTGAGTGTAGGGAACAAGGAGAGAGAGGGAGAGAGAGAAATCCCCTTTTAGGAAACTCCCTTGCTTCCTGTAGTTTCTGAACCACAACTTCCGTCACTTGGCCGTTCTTGCCTACCTGGCTGGCCTCACCACCCAGGACAGTTAGCACCAGGGATAAGACCTTCACGGAGTCTATATTCCAGATACTGTAGCTGTTTGTTTTCTCTAATCTCCATAACAACCCATGAGAGGGTGTTGAGGGAATCACTTATTTCCCCTTCTCATATTTTCATTGTGAGGGCAGGCGGTGGATTCCTACCCTTTTCTCCAGCAGGGCTGACTGTGGAAGAACACATGCAGTGCCCCTCGCCCTGTCTCCCCCAGGGCAGGAGAAGAACTTCTCTGACCCCACTGACGGCTGACTTTCTGAGAAGGATCAGTGCTGGGTTGGGCCACCCTGCCCCCAGAGAGGGTGTGTTATTATCTGCTGTCTGCGGTTGCCCACGGTGTCAGTGACTGTGTGAAGTATTTTCACTCAACCACATCCTCCAGTCCAGCTTTGTCAGTAATAAAGATGACACTTTGATCTCTAACTGTCTGACACCTGCTTTTATTTCTCAGTCCTGAATGCAGGAGGGTCAGGAAGAGTGTTGACTGGCTTCCTAAAACTCCAGCAGTGGTTGATATTTTTATCATTCCTATTTTAAAGATGAGGAAAGAGAAGCATAGATAGGTTCTGGAACGTTCCACAGAGCTGGTAAGTGAAGTGCTAGGAATAGGCATTTGAATCCTGGCAGTTTGACTCTGTACTGGGTGTTATATACGCAACTGGCTCCCTTTTCTGCCCTTGTACAAAAGCAAGAGGAAATAATATGTTCTCATGACTAACCCCTTAATGTTTGGACCCTCCTTGCCTTGGGATGCTCTCAAAACCAGACAGACTTGAACCTGTCATATTGCTTGGCTCACCAACCAGTCTAATAAACAGACTCAAGATGGAGTGTTTCCCTGGGTTCTTTGTTTTTGGTGTAATAACACCTAGGGCTTAGAGTAAGGAACAGGAATACAACTGCGCTTCAGCCTCACAGAAAATTTAATACATTGGCAAACTGTTCAATGTCTCTTATCTCCCTTGTCACTAGTCCAAGTTACCGTCATCTCTCCCTTTGACAGCTGTGGGGTCTCTCCCACATTCTTCCTGCCCTCTCTCTAAATTTCAGGAGCTACAACTGCTGGAAGGTTGGGAGAAATTACTCTGTGGCCAGAGTAATCTTCTCAAGTTACAAATTTCATCAGTTAATCTCTTGCTTAAGACCTTACAAGAGCTTCGCATTATGCTCAGAATAAAATTCAAACTCTAACTTGGCTTGCAGCACTTGCAAGACCCACCCCCTGCTTTCTTCTCCTCCTCCCTCCACCTGGCCCAGGTTATACTGCCCAAGGGTATTTGCACAAGCTGTTGCTTCCTCTAGCTTTCTTTTCACTGACTTAACGCCTGCTCAGCCGTCAGATCTCAGTTCTGGGAGTGACTTGTTCAAGAATTCATTCACTGGTCTCTCTGATGAGTCAAGTCCCCTGGTCCCAGGCTCGTGGGGCACTGTGGCCCTCTCACTCACAGCACTAGGGCCAGTTTTACAGGCATTTGTGTGATATGACTGGTGCATGTCCATCTCCAGATGTCATCAGAACTTCAGCTCCAGGGGGCCAGTGATCTGAGCCTGGATTGAGCTAGAAGTATTCCAGGAATGGAGAGCAGCCCTTCATGGCTGGAATGTGCTGAGGCAGCGGGGCACCCGCAGGTAAAATAGGGTTGGATCCTCCAGAACCTGGTGGGCCAACTACTTTTGGCTGCGTTGGGTCTTTGTTGCTGCTTGTGGGCTTTCTCTAGTTGCGGCGAGCGAGGGCTACTCTTCCTTGCGGTGTGCAGGCTTCTCATTGCGGTGGCTTCTCTTGTTGCGGAGCACGGGCTCTAGGCACGTGGGCTTCAGACGTTGCAGTATGCGGGCTCAGTAGTTGTGGCTCACGGGCTCTAGAGCACAGGCTCAGTAGTTGTGGCGTATGGGCTTAGTTGCTCCACAGCATGTGGGATCTTCCCGGACCAGGGCTCGAAACTGTGTCCCCTGCATTGGCAGGCAGATTCTTAACCAACTGCGCCACCAGGGAAGTCCTTTCCCATGTTTTTAAACAGCAAGTGCACCATTTATTTTATGTTCCAAGATCTTTCTCCTTTCCCCGGGGGAGGAAGCCTGGGGGGGGGGAGGGGGGCGGGGTGAACCTGGGAAGAGCACTTAGGGGATATTGGTCTGGGAGGGAGATGATGGTGGCTTGGACTAGGGACTTTGGAATGGAGACAAAGAGGGGGAATTTGAGAGGGATTTTGGTGGTAGAATCTTGACATTAAAGTGCAAGGGACTTGTTTTTCCTTCGCTGCAGAAAAAACTTGCTGCTTCTGCTGCTTCTCATCATGTATTTTTCTCCCTTTATAATTCCTTTGCATTTTCATTATCCATGCTGTTGAAACTCCCCTAACATTAATTCCACCTGCTACTACTACTACAGCATTGAGGGGAGTTATTTATAAAATTCAGTCATCTTAAGTGGGACGCAATTTCTGGACCAAATTCTACTACAAAGATTGCCTGCCTGCCAGCTCCCTGATGCTCCTAATTCTCAGTATTTTCCCATCACCCTTTACAGCAGGAGTTCTCAACAATGGCACAGTCAACATTTGGGGCAGATAATTCTTTGTTGTGGGGGCCTGTCCTGTGAATTATACGATGTTTGGCAGCATCCCTGGCCTCACTCACTGGATGCCATTAGTGCCCTCCCACCGCAATTGTGCCCACAACAAAAATGTCTCCAGGTATTGTCTAATATCCCCTGGGGAAGTGGGGAGAGACTAACCCCCACCATTACCCCCAGTGAGAACCACTGGTCTCTACAAGTTCAGGGAAAGCCCTGTCCCTGGGGCTGAGCTAATGGGAATTCAGATTCCATCTCCTACTCCCTTCTGCATACTCCCTGTGGGACACACACACACACACACACACACACACACACACACACACACACACGTCTAGTATAATGAAAGCTCTCTGAGTTCCCTTTGACTTATTGTCCTCCCTGTATTGAATATGGAACAACATGGCTTAAGAGAGTCCTGGTCAGTCGTGTGTCCACCAGGCAAGTGACTGAACAACACAACTCCCATCACTCCTTACCCATCACTGCTTCTCCTCAGCCTATCTGCAGAACATGTTCTTGCCAGGACTAGCTGTCTTTAAAGCCAAGCTTAAGTCTCACTTCTTCCATGAATCCTTGTTGGCCTGTTCAACTTCCTGTGGCTGGTAGGGGCAGTTGAATGACTGTTTAATTCATTCATTCAACAAATATTTACTGAGCCCCTACTATGTGTCGGGCATTGTTCTGAGTCCTGGGAATACAGCAATCAACAAAGCAAAGTGTCTACTCTCGTGAACTTACTAGAAGGGAAGAGACAATGAATGAATGAATGAATGAATGAATGAATGATGTAGTGTGGGGGTGTAACTGTAGGGGTTTGGACGGATCAATAGTCTATCCCCCATGTGTGGTAGGTAGTTTCCAAAGAAGGCCCTTCCCTCCCTGTATGTGCAGACTGCTCTTTACATCAAGATGCTGGGATGGCTCTGTGACTGCATCGACCAATAGGATTCAGTAGGAGTGATATTCCAGGGCTTCTATGACCAAGAAGAAGACTTAAGAAGACTGTTGGCTCCTACTTCCTTCCTCTTGGAACACTTGCTTTTGGAACAGTCCCACTTGGAACCTAGTTGCCATGCCAGGAGGAAGCCCAAGCCCAAGCAGCTATGTGGAGGAGAGCCAAGCCCCGCCCACCCCCCCCCACCCCCCCCAGCAGACAGCCCCAGATGAGCTCCCAGCTAGTGGCCAGCACCAAACACCAGCCATGTGAGTGAGGCCATTTGGGACCTTCCAGCCGGTCCAGCATTCCAGCTGACAACCTGGGAAGCAAAAGAACTATCTGGTCAACCCACAGACTCTTGAGAAATAGTAAATTGTTAACTTAAGCTATCGAGTTTGGGACGATTTGTTATGCAGTGATAGATAAAAGAGACACATCTAAATCCATAACCACTGACAGGCCAGCATAAGAGCCCAACAGATATTTAAACTTATAATTGGTAACGCTGACTGGAGGATATAGCTAGTTAATGCTTTACTCATGAACTAGACAGAGTCCAGTGACTGGCACAACTGGATACCCTCAGGCCTTCTCTTCTTCCCCCTCCCTCCTGGGCAGGTGGGGAGGCCCCTTCTGTGAGACAGAGAGCAGACGAGAACTTGCTCTCGGCAGAAAGGCTGGCTCCCCGAAGAAGGCGGCCAAGCTGAGCATGCTCAGTGTCTTCCCCCAGACTCATCCATCAGACAACTCAGTCCTCCCACAGAGAACAGGGAGTGATGGGTAGGGAGACAGGCCAACAGAGATGGTCTGACTGGTCTTCCTCCACGTGGAAATATGACGAATATGAGAAAAAGAGTGTCCCAGCAGTGACAAGGGCTCTGCCAAGGAGAAGCTGTGTTTGTGCTACTCAACACAGGCTGGACAGGGAAGACCTCTTTGAGGGGTTGACATTTGAGCAGTGATCTGGATGGGGGGCCGTGGGGACATCTGGAGAAGAGCTTCTAGGCAGAGACAGTGGTTAGTGTGTTTGCAGAGCAGCAGGGAGGCCCGTGTGCCTGAAGCTGGGGGCGGGGCATGAGAAGAGGAGAAGGGATTGAGGTTTAGAGGTGGGCAGAGGCCAGAGCATGGGGGCCAAGTGTACCTGGGAAGGATGTCAGACTTTATTTTACATGTGATGGGAAGTCACCAGAAGGTGATCAATGTTCCTTGATAAGTGGGGTCTCCAAGTCACAAAGGCAAGGGCTTCAGTGTCCTGGTAGTTAGGTTTCCTGTTTGTTGGAGGTGTGGCTGAGCCAGGAAGAAGGGGCTGCAGGGCTCCTGTGTGTTGGTGAGGCCACCAAGCTGGAGGGGTGGAGACTCCAGGTGCTCAGTCACGTGCACTGCGATCGGGTCCAACACCTGGCTGGTTACAGGCACTTTCAGAACAAAATGGCCAAACAAAAGGTGTTTGCTTTGCAAGACTTCCGGTCTGAGCCACATGGGCAGTGGAATTTCAGATACCAAACTTCACGTGAGTGCCTATGTAATGTTCAGGGCATTCTACGGACACTGGGTGGGACGGAGGGGCAGCGATGACTACAGTGGGCTCTGCTTGTCTTCCTGGAGAAGGAGAAGGAAGGTGATGTCTCCATAATGAAAGGGAGAATGCTGTCACCACCACAGGGAGTGCTGAGGGCCCTCAGAAGATGCAGAGACCACATACGAGAAGGGGATTGGCTGAAGTTGCTGTGGCATGGAAGATATGCTATACAAACTTACGAGTATATTATATACACTGCTTTTCCAAATACTCCTTGCAGGCTTAACCCTACGTGAGGAACTGGGCTATGCACCCAGCACTTACAACAGTAGGTGTTCTGCAAATTATTGATTGGCTGACTCTACACAGATGATCCTGTTTAGCGCCTACACACAACTCTATGAAGTAGGCATCATGCCCATTTTACAGATGAAGAAACTGAGACTTAGGGGGGTTAAGGAACTTGTCTGAAGTCCCCGCCACCAGGAAGTGATAGAGGCAGGACTGGCACAGCAGTTCTTCAGTATTGAAGACTTCTCCGCAGAAGCAGAAAGGGTAGAGGCCTACCTCGGTTCCCCTCCAACTCTCTGGCTGGTCAACATCTAAGGGCCTCCTCACCCTGAGATGCTGTCTTTCTTTCCATAGAAAGGGTGGGGCAGGCTCACAGGAAGCTGGGTCACCACCCTTTGCCTCCGGCTTCCCAGAGTAAAAAATAACTTGCTGTTCCCGGAAGTATGTGCATACTGCAGGAAGGACATGGAATATTAGTCAAGGCTCCCTTTGTTCTGCAACTGCGGTAAAAAATGTAGCTGCCTCTCTCTCCAGCTCCGCTCCCTTCTCTCCCATCACCACCTCTTGTCTCCTCTCATTCAGAATAACTGGGAGAGCTTGTACTGGAATTCCAGTTTTTCCTAAAGTGTGGAAAACTCGTCCCTGCTGGTATGGCAAACGATCTTCACTGGGAAACAGCCAGACTTCTAAGGAATCGTAATTGTTATGTATGTCTTTCTACAGTCCTGTTTTTGGCAAGAAATACCGGGCTTCCAGTTATTACAACAATCAAATATTTCCCTCATAATTATATTTAAATTTAAAACGTGAGTTGATTTTAAGAAAAATGTTAACCGGTTAACAACTCCGGTGGTGTGGAGATACGGCCAGAATCACAAACAAGGATGTAAAGGGCTCGAGCGTGGGAAATACTCATCTTAGTTCAGAGCCCAGTACACCATCTCTTAAGAAGGGCTGTGCGAATACCGGCAAATTTTTTGGAAGAGCCCCGTTGGTGAGTCTAAGGGCTGGCTCTAGGCCGGCCCAGGAGCTGGAAGGACAGGAGTCTTGGCTGTGCCATTCCCCCTGGGGGCCTGCGTGAGCCTCCTGGCTCTGGGCCGAGTTCCCCTTTTCTGCAATTGAGGAGGTTGCTGCCCTTCCAGCCGGCGCCTTCTCCTTCTTTCACCCTCCTGCCAGCTCTGGAGCTTAGACCAGGAGACAGTGTAAGGGGAAACGTTTTCATGTTTCACATGCACACTCGCTTCCTTATCAAATACTCCTTGCGCCCCTCTGTGCACCGGGCACCTCTGCTCTCTCTAGGAAAGTCGTTACTTAAGGCCGTCTTGTCTCGGCCACCAAAGCCCAGGGCGCCACCTGCTGTCCCCATGGAGCCAGTGCAGCCTCCGATTTCGAGCCCCCTTCATCCGGAGGGAGAGGATGAGAATCCCCGGGAAATCCGGGGACGCAGGTCTTTTGCGAGCAGTTGGGAAGGCCGAAAGGGGATGCAAAGTAAATGGATGTGGGCAATTGGAAGAAAAGCCTCCCACGGATGGAGGGGCCCGGAGAGAACCGAAGGAAAGTGGGCAGCCGCCGCCGCCGCGTCTCGCCGTGCTTTTCTCTGGGATAAACGCTTACCACTGGCACCTCCAGGCGACCAAGGGGCACTGGGTCTGCTCCCCACCGCATCCCCGGGTGTGGAGAGAGCAGCTGGGGAGCTGCATCAGAATCTCAATAAATGGATGATGAATCAATTTAATTGGGACAGTGCATTCTTTTTCGCTGCTTTAAGTGGAAAGGAAAGCGATGCAAGATTCAAGGTACAGAAAAGGCACCTCCTCCCCCCGCCGCCCCGCAACACACACGGAAATTGCTCCCCAAAGCTCTCTTTCTCAGCAGTCTCAGCGAGGAGGTTGGAACTCCTCTGCGTCCAGAATGACATCTCCATGTCCGTCCGCCTGGGCCTGCCACCTCCCGCCCCCACCGCCAGCGCCCGCCCTCCTTCGCCTGGTGGACGCTTGAGCAAACAGCTCAAAGTCCAGGTAGGTTTTGCAGCTGGATGCCGGGGTGCAACCAGGAGCACAGGCTCTCCACCTAAGGTGTTCTCTCGCTTTGGTCTGAGTTGGTGGTGGGGAGGGGGGATGTTAGAATCGGAGTACTCTGGTCTCACCAGTAGATTCTGGGGCAGTAGGTTTGGAGTGGAGTCCTGGGAGGCAGTCTCCCCCGCCCCTCCCCCCCGCGATTCTTGTCCTTCAAGGGTTGCACACCACTGCACTGGCCTGAAAGGCACTCCTTTGTCCAGGCTTCTTCCAGGCGCAGTGAAAAAATAATTGATTGTGGATGGGGAACTTACTTCCTGCAAGGTACTGCACCTGGGCTTCATGAGAATTCTCATTTAATGCTCACCACTGCCCTTTGAGGGGGCACCGTCTTTCTGTACATTTTAAAGAAAGGGGAGACTAAAGCTTAGAGGATTACTTGACTTGCCCCAGTCCAGTAAATGGCAGGGACAGGATTGGAATTCAATTCATTCTGATTTCAAAGCACTTTTTCTCTAACTTTTCCCAGTACAACAATTCTCTTTTTTCACGTTATTTGGGTATAACGATTTTAGAGTTAATTTTTAAAATAGGCAATACAGGTATGTGGTTCAAAAATTTTTCAAAGTACTAAAATATATTCAGTACCATTGCAAAGCAATGTGAATACACTTAACATTCCTGACAACTGCGCTTGAAAATTTAAAGATGGTGACTTTTATGTTATGTGTTTTTTTTTTAACCACAATTTTTAAAAAGAGGCGTTCAGTAGGAGGATTCTCTCTTGCCTTTGTCCCCTGTCTGTCTGGTGACCCCTCACCATGGGTAACCATCGCTATTAGTTTTATATGGATCTTTCCTTTTTAAAGTACACACGAATACATACAAATACATCCCCCCCCTTCCTTTTTTGCACAAAGAGTAACAAACTGTCCGTACCAATCTGCATCTTGTTATTGTCATAGGACACTATATCTTGGAGAACTTTCTATATCAGAACTTCAAGAGCCCCTCATTCCTTTTTAAAATTAATTAATAATTAAAAATTTTAAATTGAGGTATAATCAACGTAACATTATATTAGTTTCAGGTGTACAACCTAATGATTCAACATCTTATACCTTAACTACAGTAAGTCTAGTTAACAGAAACTTTTTCTTGTGATGATGACTTTTAATATCTATTAGCAACTTTCAGATATTCAGTACAGTATTATTAACTAGAGTCGCCATGCTGTACATTACATCCCCATGACATCTCTTTTCTAACTGGAAGTTTGTACCTTTTAACCCCCTTTGCCCATATTCTCCATCCTCCCACCCCCTCCTCTGTAGCTATGGGTGTGGTTTTCGTTTGCTTGTTTTTTACATTTCACATATAAGTGAGATCATATGGTATTTGTCTTTCTCTGACTTGCTTCGCCTAGCATAATACCCTCAAGGCCCACCCATGTTGTTGCACATGGCAGGATTTCCTTCTTTTTTATTTTTTAATGATTGAATGGTATTCCATTGTGTATATACATATACATCACATCTCCTTTATCCATTCACCCATGGATACTTAAGTTGTTTCCACATCTCGGCTATTGTAAATAATGCCGCAGCTCATTGCTTCTGTTAGCTGCTAGGGTAGCTCATTGTACAGAGACCATAGTTTCTGCTCACCACTCCCCTGCTGATGGGCCTTAAGATATTTTCCAGTCTCTTGAAGACATATTGGTAACTAGCACCCAGAGGAGCCCGTTCAACTTACCTAGAGTTTAAACCATGACCTCAAAATAAAATGTATGGCTTAGACTCACCCTTGAAAACCGACAGCCCATGTTCAAGACTCGGCCCCTTGCCTCAGTAAATCCCAGGCTGTTTTTCCTCCAGTGCTGGAATGGATAACGTGCCATATGGAGTAGCAGGTGTGCATTTAGGGGCCTTGGGGTCCAAATCAAGTGTCTTTACACACTGCAGTCACCCACGTTGTGGTCAGCTCACACCGTGAGAGACTTTTGGCATACAGGGCCCAGCAGATTCACAGCCCCCATCTCATGCCCTCTCTGGGCTTGTTGGGTGGAGTGGTGGGTGGAGTCACTCAAGATATTAAACTTCTTTTGGGGGGTAGGTGGGAAGATGCATACAAATGAATTAATGTAAGTTGCACACGAGGGTGCTGGGGTGCCACCTCTTGCTGTGCTGCATGGTAGTGGTCACTCTCCATAGGTGCTCTGATGGCCCTTCCATTAGCGCTTTCTCCCACTGTCCCTCGTTAAACCGTGAGCTCCTGAAAACCCAAAGTGGAGACCTCGTTGTTCCTTGCCATTCTCACAGCCTTGAAAGTATGACTGGGGCACAGGCAACGCTGGGTGTTGACCACGTGCCAGGGGCCTGCTCAGCACCTTATTCAATTGCCTCACTTAATCCTGGTAACAACTCCCTGAAGTAGGTGCTATTGTTATTCTCAGTTTTGAGATGAAGAAAATGAGGCACAGAGAGGTCAGGCTACCTGTCAAAGTCACACAGCTCCTAAGTGGCAGAGTTGAGATTGTGAGTCTGGGAGGTTTGGCTCCAGAATCTGTCCTCTTCACTGCTCTGCTGCCTCCGTGACCTTTCCTCTTTGTCCTGGAAAGTGAGGGAGGAAAGCTGGATCGTGTTAACTTTAATACTTGCTTTAGCAAAAGTGTATTGTGAGCCTCACTCTGCTACTAATTAGCTGTTTTGACCTTGAGACAGTTAGTTAATGTTTTTGTTTCTCATCCATAAAGCAGGGACAATAGTACTGAGTGCATGTGGCTATCGTGAGGGTTCAGTGAATTAGGACATATGAGGAGCTTACACAGAGTAAGCATTCAAAGAGTGTATGCTGCTAGGCAATGGGCCAGGTCCTTTAGGCTCTTGGTACTCAAGGCAGCATGGGCATCACCTGAGAGCTTGTTAGAAACGCAGAATCCCAGGCCCCTCCCCAGACCAGCTGAATCAGAATCTGCATTTTAGCAAGGTCCCTAGGTGATTTGCAAGTGCATTAAAGTCTGAGAGAGCTCTGCTCTGTAGCAATGACTTTCAATCCCCCTTCTCCCTCAGAATCCCAGGCCTGACTCCTGAAACCCTGCATGGTGTGCGGGGGTGAGGCTGGACCATCCAGTTTTATCAGCTCCTTCAGCCTCTTCTGAAGGTTGGGGACCAGCCAGGCTTGGGAACCCAGCTCTAAGAGCCAGCAGAGGTGAGTGAATGAAGCAGTTTCTGCACTTTTTTTTCTTTTCTTTTTTTTTTTTGTGGTACGTGGGCCTCTCATTGTTGTGGCCTCTCCCGTTGCGGAGCACAGGCTCCGGACGCGCAGGCCCAGCAGCCATGGCTCACGGGCCCAGCCGCTCCGAGGCATGTGGGATCCTCCCGGACTGGGGCACGAACCCGTGTCCCCTGCATCGGCAGGTGGACTCTCAACCACTGCACCACAAGGGAAGCCCAGTTTCTGCACTTTTGATGTGACAGGGTAGACACTCTTTTGGCTGTAGTGCCCAAACTTTTTAATCTTTTTCTGGGTCTGTCTTTCATCCTTGCCCAACCTGGAATTTTGAGAAATGAAGCTTTAGTGACTCACGCAAGAAAGGAGGTCAGAGACAAGAGTGCCACCCTGTGGCAAGAGCCTGGCATTACCATCCAGAAAGCCGCTGGTGAGGATAAGAACTGAGTGACTTCTGTCTGTGGTAACAGGATGTTGATAGCTACATCCTACTGAGCCTTTCTTATATGTCGGGCACTGTGCCAAGTCTTCCTCATGGATTAGTTTATTTGAAGCAGGTACTATTGTTACCCCCATGTTGCAGAGGTAGAGAGGGATGAGGTGATTTGATCAGGCTCCCTCAGAGGTGAAGGCTGGAGCTGGGAGGGAACTCAGGGCAGCCTGGCTCTAGAGCAAACAATTATAACAGTTTTGATATATTTCCTCTGTAGCAAAAGAAGAAGGCCTTTCTGGTGTGGACCCCCAAATTTTCGACTATTTTTAGACCTGTGCTATTTTGTTTACTGGAGCCGGGCAGTCAGAGACCTGGGTTCTGGCATGAGCGCCCCTCTCTTCTACCCAGGGAGTTGCAGGTAAGTCATTCACCTAATCTTTCTGAGTTTGTAGAAGAGGGGGTAATACTATTTGAGCTGTTTACATTATAGCATCTCTGCATGCTCTGCAAGAAGGCAGCATCTACAAGCCAAGGAGAGAGACCTCTGGAGAAATCAACGCTGCCAACAACTTGATCTCAGACTTACAGACTCCAGAACTGTGAGGAAATACATTTCTGTTGTTTAAGCCTTCCAGTCTGTGGTAATTTGTTGTGGCAGCCCTAGCAGACTAATATAAGCCTCCAAAAGCAATAACCTCAATCCAGACAGAGCATATACAGTGGAAGCTCTGTTTAAAAAATGGGGTCTCCCTATGGAGAACAGTATGGAGGTTCCTTAAAAAACTAAAAATAGAACTACCATATGATCTAGCAATCCCACTCTGGGCATACATACAGAGAAAACTATGATTTGAAAAGATGCATGCACCCCAATGTTCATTGAAGCACTATTTACAACAACCAAGACATGGAAGCAACCCAAGTGTCCATCAACAGATGAATGGTTAAAGAAGATGTAGTATATATGTGCAATGGAATATTACTCAGCCATAAAAAAGAATGAAATAATGTTATTTTGCAGGAACATGGATGGACCTAGAGATTATCATACTAAGTGAAGTAAACCAGACAGAGAAAGATAAATATCATATGATATAGCTTATATGTGAAATCTAAAAAAAGTGATACAGATGAACTTACTTACAAAACAGAAATAGACTTACAGACATAGAAGACAAACTTATGGTTACCAAAGGGGAAAAGGCAGGAAGGGATAAATTAGGAGTTTGGGATTAACATATACACACTACTATATGTAAAATAGATAACCAACAAGGACCTACTGTATACTGAATATTTTGTAATAACCTATAAGGGAAAAGAATCTGAAAAAAAATGATATATATGTGTGTATAACTGAATCATTTTGCTGTACAATTGAAACTAACACAACATTGTAAATCAACTATACTTCAATAAAAAAATTAAAATTAAAAATAAAAAGGGGGTTTGGGTTGACTAGTGTTACTATCATGTTGAGGCCTGGTCTTGGGTCACAGTGGTGACTTCAGGTGGTGTTTCCCAGAGTGTGGTATGTGGAACATGGTGGTACATGAAATGATGTTAGAGGTTATATGGATGAATGTAATTCTATATATATAACTTTTTAAATTAGGAAAATATTAACATATCATACTCATGACTTCATGGTTATTATTGTTTAGAGTGAGCTAAGTTAAAAAATAATAAACTGAGGCTTCCCTGGTGGTGCAGTGGTTGAGAGTCCGCCTGTCGATGCAGGGGACACGGGTTCCTGCCCCAGTCCGGGAAGATCCCACACGCCGCGGAGCGGCTGGGCCTGTGAGCCATGGCCGCTTAGCCTGCGCGTCCGGAGCCTGTGCTTCGCAACGGGAGAGGCCACAGCAGTTAGAGGCCCATGTACCACAAAAACAAAAAAAAAAAACAAAAAAAAACTGATTTGAAGTTGATTTAAAGAAAATTAGATTAGTTGGGTGATAAGTGAATATAACAATGTTGGCAGAATAATGAAGGTGTATTCACATGACTGCCATTGGGGGAAATGCTGAGCTGAGGACTGACTGTATTTCTGGGAAGATGGCTGTGTGTTGAGAAAGGCTGCTGCCATGTGCATTCCCCCACAAAGTGCTACACCTCTGTTTATGGATCTGAATGAGCTTGAATTTTAAAATGATTCAGTACAACATAGCTGCTCCAAACTGCTAAGTCCACCATAGATTGAATTACACAGAAAAGAGGGAACGGAGCTGGGGAAAAGGACTTGGACTGTAAGAAAGGGAATTCCGACTTCCCTGGTAGTGCAGTGGTTAAGAATCCACCTGCCAGCTAACACATATCCTTCGCAAACTCTTCCAAAATATAACAGAGGGAGGAACACTCCCAAACTCATTCTACAAGGCCACCATCACCCTGATACCAAAACCAGACAAAGATGTCACAAAGAAAGAAAATTACAGACCAGTATCATTGATGAACATAGATGCAAAATTCCTCAACAAAATACTAGCAAACAGAATCCAACAGCACATTAAAAGGATCATACACCGTGATCAAGTGGGGTTTATCGCAGGAATGCAAGGATTCTTCAATATATGCAAATCAATCAATGTGATAAACCATGTTAACAAATTGAAAGAGAAAAACCATATGATCATCTCAATAGATGCAGAAAAACCTTTCAACACAATTCAACACCGATTTATGATAAAAACTCTCCAGAAAGTAGGCATAAAGGGAACTTTCCTCAACATAATAAAGGCCATATATGACAAACTCACAGCCAACATAACATCATTCTCAATGGTGAAAAACTGAAACCATTTCCACTAAGATCAGGAACAAGACAAGTTTGCCCACTCTCATCACTCTTATTCAACATAGTTTTGGAAGTTTTAGCCACAGCAATCAGAGAAGAAAAAGAAATAAAAGGAATCCAAAATCAGAAAAGAAGTAAAACTGTCACTATTTGCAGATGACATGATACTACACATAGAGAGTCTCAAAGATGCTACCAGAAAACTACTAGAGTGAATCAATGAATTTGGTAAAGCAGCAGGATATAAAGTTAATGCACAGAAATCTCTTGCATACACTAATAATGAAAAACCTGAAAGAGAAATTAAGGAAACACTCCCATTTACCATTGCAACAAAAAGAATAAAATACCTAGGAATAAACCTACCTAAGGAGACAAAAGACCCGTATGCAGAAAACTATAAGACACTGTTGAAAGAAAGTAAAGACGATAACAAACAGATGGAGGGAAATACCATGTTTTTGGATTGGAAGAATCAACATTGTGAAAATGACTATACTACCCAAAGCAATCTACAGATTCAATGCAACCCCTATCAAACTACCAATGACATTTTTCACAGAACTATAACAAAAAATTTCACAATTTGTATGGAAACATAAAAGACCCTGATGAGCCAAAGCAATCTTTAGAAAGAAAAATGGAGCTGGAGGAATCAGGCTTCCAGACTTCAGACTATACTACAAAGCTACAGTAATCAAGACAATATGGTACTGGCACAAAAACAGAAACATAGATCTATGGAACAGGATAGAAAGCCCAGAGATAAACCCATGCACATATGGTCACCTTATCTTTGATAAAGGAGGCAAGAATATACAGTGGAGAAAAGACAGCCTCTTTAATAAGTGGTGCTGGGAAAACTGGACAGCTACATGTACAAGAATGAAATTAGAACACTCCCTAACACCATACACAAAAATAAACTCAAAATGGATTAAAGACCTAAATGTAAGAAATGGAAATAAAAACAAAAATAAACAAATGGGACCTAGTGAAACTTAAAAGCTTTTGCACAGCAAAGCAAACCATAAACAAGAGGAAAAGACAACCCTCAGAATGGTAGAAAATATTTGCAAATGGAGCAACTGACAAAGGATTAATCTCCAAAATATACAGGGAGCTTATGCAGCTCAATATCAAAAAAGAACAAACAACCCAATCCAAAAATGGGCAGAAGATCTAAATAGACATTTCTCCAAAGAAGATATACAGATTGCCAACAAACACATGAAAGGATGCTCAATATCACTAATCATTAGAGAAATGCAAATGAAAACTACAATTAGGTATCACCTCACACCAGTCAGGATGGCCATCATCAAAAAATCTACAGACAATAAATGCTGGAGAGGGTGTGGAGAAAAGGGGACCCTGTTGCACTGTTGGTGGGAATGTGAATTGATACAGCCACTATGGAGGTTCCTTAAAAAACTAAAAATAGAACTACCATAAGACCCAGCAATCCCACTACTGGGCATATACCCTGAGAAAACCATAATTCAAAAGAGTCATGTACCACAATGTTTTCGCAGCTCTATTTACAGTAGCCAGGACATGGAAGCAACCTAAGTGTCTATAGACAGATGAATGGATAAAGAAGATGTGGCACATATATACAATGGAATATTACTCAGCCATAAAAAGAAACGAAATTGAGTTATTTGTAGTGAGGTGGATGGACCTACAGACTCATACAGAGTGAAATAAGTCAGAAAGAGAAAAACAAATACCATATGCTAACATATGTATATAGAATCTAAAAGAAAAAAAAAGGTTCTGAAGAGCCTAGGGGCAGGAAAGGAACAAAGATGCAGAGGTAGAGAATGGACTTTAGGACACGGGGAGGGGGAAGTGTAAGCTGGGACGAAGTGAGAGAGTGGCATGGACATATTATACACTACCAAATGTAAAATAGACAGCTAGTGGGAAGCAGCTGCATAGCACAGGGAGATCAGCTATGTGCTTTGTGATCACCTAGAGGGGTGGGATAGGGAGGGTGGGGGGGAGATGCAAGAGGGAGGAGATATGGGGATATATGTATATGCATAGCTGATTCACTTTGTTATACAGCAGAAACTAACACACCATTGTAAAGCAATTATACTCCAAAAAAGATGTTTAAAAAAATAAAAAAATAAAAATAAACCTTAAAAAGAAAAAAGGAATCCGCCTGCCAATGCAGGGGACACGGGTTCGATCCCTAGCCCAGGAAGATCCTACATGCTGCAGAGCAGCTAAGCCCGTGTGCCTTAACTACTGATCCTGTGCTCTATAGCCCATGAGCCTCAACTACTGAAGCCCATATGCTTAGAGCCCATGCTGTACAACAGGAGAAGCCACCGCAATGAGAAGTTCGTGCACCGCAAGGAAGAGTAGTCCTGGCTCGCCGCAACTAGAGAAAGCCCATGCACTGCAACGAAGACCCAACGCAGCCAAAGATATAAATAAACAAACAAACAAACAAATAAATAAATAAATAAAAGGGAATTCCTATGGAATAAGGTGCCTGCTCCATGTTCAGCACACACATCGAGAGAAGGGAAAACTGTCCTGTCAAGATCCGTTGAGGAAATGAGAGAAGAGAGAAAATGCAGGAGGAGTGGGACAAAATGCCAGTCGCTTACAATTGCTTAGCCCTTAGCAATTGGCAAAGGTCTTACAGGCCTGTTTTCTTGACTGGATTCAATGATATTCTGTAGTCAAGCTGGGTGGGACATGGGGAACTCTTAAATACTGTGTTCTCCTGCACCTCCCTTCCCAGTCCCCTTGGCCTGGCTCCTGCTTCATCACTCCAGCAAGCAGACCCCTCAAAGTCACCAGGGCTCTTGATGATCACCCCAGTTTTGCAGACAAGGAGCCAAGGGCCACCAAAGTGAAGCCACTTCCTTGACTAAGGCTGTCCAGCTGGTGGGGGGCAAAGCTGAGGAGCTTTTTGTTCCTCACTCTAGGGCTTGTTACGACCTAGTATTTCCCTTTCTTTACCTGTTTGCAGGACTGTTGTATGGATGTGACACTACTCTGTCTGGGCAGCTTAAGAGTAAATCTGGGCCTCAGTGGGAGAAGATGTCAGCAGAGGGTGGAGCTGGTAGGAGAGGGTAAGGCCAGAGGCAAGTTTCAGCTCTGTTATCTCACCAAGAAAATTCTCCTGACTTCCTTGTTTCAGTGGTGTCATGCTTAAAGTCTCCAGGCCTGAGATTTTTAAAAAACAACTTTACTGAGGTATAATATACGTACAATAACATGCATCCCCTTTTTGTGTGCAGTTCCACGAGTGTTGATAAATGTTTGCACCCAGGTGTCCACCACATTCAAATATAGAACAGTGCTGTCACTCCACGTTTCCTTGTACCCACGGACCTCTGTTCTGCCACGAAAGATTAGATTTGCCATTTCTAGAGCTTCCTGTAAGTAGAAACATACAGTAAGTATTCTTTCATGTCCGGCTCTCTCAGCATGTTTTGAGACTCATCCAAGTCACGTGTATTAATTTTTTTTTCTGACTAGTTTCCATTGTATGTATATACCCTAATTTTTTCATTCATTTATCTCTTGGTGGACATTTGAGTTGTTTCCAGTTTTTGTCTAATATGAGTGAAGCTGCCATGAACATTCCTTAAGATTTTGTGTGGAGGTATACTTCCATTTCTCTTAGGTAGATACCTAGGAGTGGGATTGCTGAGTCATACTATAATGGGTAGCCTTTAAAAGGAAAATGCCAAATTATTTTTCAAAGCGATTTTGCCATTTTACGTTCCCTTTAGCAATGTATAAGGGTCTTGGGTTGGGTTGCTCCGTGTCTATACCAATGCTTGATAATATCGGTCTTTTGATTTTTTTTTTTAAACCTGACTGTTTTCTTATTTTTAGCACTGTGGGTTTTTTGTTGTTGTTTTGGTTTGGTTTTGTTGTTTTTTTAAAAATATTTATTTATTTATTTTTATTTTTGGCTGCATCAGGTCTTAGTTGCAGCACGCAGGATCTTTTGTTGCGATTTTCGGGCTTCTCTCTAGTTGTGGTGTGTGGGCTCCAGGGCATGTGGGCTCCGTAGTTGTAGCACATGGGCTCCAGAGTACATGGGCTCTGTAGTTGCAGCACTCAGGCTCTCTAGTTGTGGCATGTGGGCTCAGTAGTTGTGGTGTGCAGACTTAGTTGCCCCACGGCCTGTGGGATCTTAATTCCCCACCTAGGGTTTGAACCCGTGTCCCCTGTATTGGAAGGTGGATTCTTAACCACTGGACCACCAGGGAAGTCCCAGTGTTGGTCTTTTTAATATTAGCTGTTTTATCGAGTGTGCAGTGGCATCTCTTCATTTTGATTTTAACTTGGACTTTCTTGATGACTAATGATGTTGAGTATCTTTTCATGGACTTATTGGCCATTTATGTAAGTCTTCTTTTGCTAAGTGTCTACTCACATTTTTTGCTCATTTTTTATTGGGCATTGTCTTATTATTGAGTTGTAAGAGTTGTTTTTTAAAAAATTTATCTGGACACCAATCCTTTTTCAACTATATGTGTTATATTTTCTCCCCCTCTGTGGCTTGCTCTTTCATCTTTTAAAATGATATCTTTAGGAGAGCAGGAGTTAAATTTAGTTTTTCTTCTGCCAAGTGGATTTTCAAGATTTAATTTTCAAAATTTATTTTGGTGCTGAGAAGTGGGAAGGCTATTTATTTGTTCACATAACATGCCTTAGTCCCCAGTGTTCCTCTGGCCAAGCACACTGCATGGGAGGAATCCATCTGTCTCCCTGACTTGCTCCCAGTCAGTAATGCCAGCTAGGAAGTGCCTTGGCCCTGACATCTCAGCTGGAGGCTGCCAAGCAGAGGGGCCAGAGCTAAATCCCAGGTAAGCCGGGTAGGCTTCTGTCCTTGCTGGGGCCCTACCTTTGCAACATCTGACACTGTGAATCTAAATACAAATATCCTCTTTTTTTCTCTGTAGCACTTACGTTGGCTTGTAATCTTATCTTGGTGGGTTCATTTATCTGTCTTTCCCACTTGACTGTCTCTGAGGACAGGGACCTTGTCTGTTTTTATGTCCAAGAATTTGCAGAATATTAGTGGCTTTCAGAGCCCTACTTGCCCAGCACTGTGGGAAGAAGGCAGACAGTTCCCATTCTCAGGGTCCACAAGGAGTTCTAACTTGTGGCTGAGAAGTGTCCCTCACGGTTCTCCATCCCTAGACCAGGGCAAAAGTGCTTGTGGTCTATGGGCAGGAGGCTGGGAGAATCCCACCTCTCAGCCATGTGCCTGGGGTCCTCACCTTAGGAAACACTTGTTTTCAGCTTTACCCTCTTCCCCCTGTGGATCCCCTACTGGTCTGTTAGGTGATGAAGGGTCTCATCACACTATTTGCTCCTTCCTCCTGTCTTCTGTCCCCTCTCTTCTTTCCATCTTTCTTCTGGGGTCCTTTCCTGCCCCCTCCTCCTCCCCACTTCCCTCTTTCCAGCTGTAAGATGTGAGGAAGACCTCAAAGACTCACCAGGAGACAAATTCAACTGTAAGGACAATAAACGTAAACATGGATAACTATACAAATTCCAAAAGTATCTTTATTGTTTTCAAAGCAACCTATTAAATAGCAGTTCTTGCGTGCATTATAAACTTCCTTAAAATTCATTGCCATCTATTACAGTGCATGTGTCAGCTTCAAATTTCACCTCAAATGCCCAGGGCTGAGACTTAGGCTTTCTGGGTGGGTTAACCTCCAGTAACCCCAAAGAGCTTAAGGTATGGGAAGTGAAGGCACATCTAAGGAGTTTTTACATAATCCTGGAGGAGTTTTTAATTTTGATGAAATCCAACTTTATCATATTTTTTCTTTTATGATTTGTGCTTTTTGTATCCTATTGGAAAAAATTTTGCCTACTCTTACTTCAAAATAGTCTATGATTTCTTTGAGAGCTAACGATTACATTTAGGCCTATGATTCATTTCAGGTTAATCTTTGTGAATGCCATGAAGTTGCCTTTTCATTTTGCTGATTTATTCTTTTGCTTACAGAGGCTTTTTAGTTTGATGTAGTCTCACTTGTTTATTTTTGCTTTTGTTGGCTGTGCTTTTGGTGCCATACCAAGAAATCATTGACAAGACCAATATCAAGGAGATTTTCCCCTGTATTCTTCTGGGAGTTTTATGGGTTCAGGTCTTACAGTTAAGTCTTTAAACTATTTTGAGTTAATTTTTATGTATGGTATAATATAAGGGTCCAATTTCATTCTTTTGAATGTGGATATCTAGTTTCTTAACACCATTTATTGCATAGACTATCTTTTCCCCATTGTTAATTTTGGCTCCTTTGTCATAAATTAGTTGACCATATATGCATGCGTTTATTTCTGGACTCTCTATTCCACTGATTTATGTGTCTGTTTTTATGCTAGTACCATACTCTTTTGATTAGTATAGCTTTGTAATATAGTTTGAAAGCAGGAAATTGGATTCCCCCAGCTTTGTTCTTCTTTCTCTAGATGGCTTTGCCTATTCAGGGTCTTCTGTGGTTTCATTTGAATTTTAGGACATTTTTTTCTGTGAAAAATACCCTTGGAATTTTGATAGGGATTGCATTGAATCTGTAGATTGCTTTGGGTAGTATGGACATTTTAACAACATTTTAATTCTTCCAATTCATGAGCATGGAATATTTTTCTATTTATTGTGTCTTCAGTTTCTTTCATTAATGTCCTATACTTTTCAGTGTACAAGTCTTTTTTTTTGTGATACGTGGGCCTCTCACTGCTGTGGCCTCTCCCGTTGTGGAGCACAGGCTCCGGACGCACAGGCTCAACGGCCATTGCTCACAGGCCCAGCCGCTCCGCGGCATGTGGGATCCTCCCTGACTAGGGCACGAACCCGCGTCCCCTGCATTGGCAGGCAGACTCTCAACCGCTGCACCACCAGGGAAGCCCAGTGTACAAGTCTTTCACCTCCTTGGTTAAATTTATTCCTATAAATTTATTCTTTTGATGAAATTATAAATGAGATTGTTTTCTTAATTTATCTTTCTAATAGTTTGTAGTTAGTATATAGAAATACAACTGATTTTTTTTTGTGGTACGCAGGCCTCTCACTGTTGTGGCCTCTCCCATTGTGGAGCACAGGCTCTGGACGCGCAGGCTCAGTGGCCATGGCTCACGGGCCCAGCCGCTCCGTGACATGTGGGATCTTCCTGGACTGGGGCACGAACCCGTGTCCCCTGCATCGGCAGGCGGACTCTCAACCACTGTGCCACCAGGGAAGCCCACAACTGAGTTTTGTATATTGATTTTGTATCCTGCAACTTTACTGAATTCTTTTATTAGTTCTAACAAATTTTTTGGTGGAGTCGTTAGGGTTTTCTATGTCATATCATCTGCAAATAGAGACAGTTTTATTTCCTCCTTTTTGATTTTAATGACTTTTATTTCTTTTTCTAGCCTAACTGTTCTGGCTAGGACTTCCAGTACTATGTTGAATAAAAGTGGTGAGAGTGGACATCTCCATCTTGTTCTTGGTTTTAGGGGTAACAATTTCAACATTGATTTGCCCTTTGGTCTTACCTCTCTTATGGATCCAAAAACAGTTGTTAATTTTTCAGTCTATTCAGCTCCTTTCTTATGGAATTGGACACTGGAAATCTCCTTTCCCCAATTTTTAATGGGATATTTTGTTGTTGTTGAGTTGTAGTTCTTTATATGTTCTGGATACTAACCACTTATAAGGTATATGATTTGCAAATATTTTCTCTCATTCCATGAGTTGCTTTTTCACTCTGTTGATAGTACCCTTTGAGGCACAAAATTTTTAATTTTGATGAAGTCCAACTTATCTTTTTCTTTTATTGTCAGTACTTTTGGTGTCATATCCATAAATCACTGCCAAATGTCATGAAGTTTTACCCTTCTGTTTTCTAAGAAGGGTTTTATGATTTTAGCTCTTATGTTTAGGTTTGATCCACTTTGAGTTCATTTTTGTCTATGGTATAAAGTAAGGGTCAATTTTTGTTCACTTGCATGTGGATGTTCATATTTCCCAGGACTGTTTGTTGAAGAGACTGTTCATTCCCCATTGTGTAGTCCTGGCTCCCTTTTTGACTCATTTGACCACATAAGTGAGGGTTTATTTCTGGGCTCTCTATTATATTCCATTGGTCTGCCATTATGCTGGTAATACAGTTTTGATTACTGTAGCTGTAATATATTTTGAAATCAGGAAGTATAAGACCTCTAAGTTTGTTCTTTTTTCAAAGATTGTTTTGACTACTTGGGGTTTCTTGAAACTTTGGATGGACTTTTCTATTTTTGCAAAAAGGTTGTTAGGATTTTGATAGAGATTGCATTGAATCTCTAGATTTCTTTGGGTAGTATGGATATTTGAAAAGTATTAAGTTTTCCAGTCTATGAATATGCATTTTCATTTGTTTGTATATTCTTTAATTTCTTTCCACAGTGTTCTGTAGTTTTCAGTGTACCTTCACCTTCTTGGTTAAGTTTATTTCTAAGTATTTTATTCTTTTTGGTGCTGTTGTAAATGGGACTGTTTTCTTAATTTTCCTTTTATATTGTCCACTGTTAGTGTATAAAAATGCAACTAATTTTGTGTATTGATTTTGTATCCTGCAACTTTGCTGGATTTGTGTATAAGATCAAACAGTTTTTTTTGTGTGTGTGGAATTTTTAGGGTTTTCCACATATAAGGTTATATCATCTGTGAACAGAGATAATTTTACTTCTTCCTTCCTAATTTGGATACCTTGCATTTCTTTTCCTTATGTGATTGCTCTGGCTAGCATTTCCAACACTATGTTAAATAGAAATTATGAAAGTTATCCTTGTTTTGTTTCTGATCTTAGAAGAAAAGCTTTTCAACTTTAACCATTGAATATGATGTAGTTTTTTCATATATGATTTTTCTGATGTTGAGGTAGTTTCCTTCTATTCTGAGTTTATTGAATTCATTTTTTTTTATCATGAAAGGGTATAGATTTGCCAAATGCTTTATCTGTCTCTATTGAGGGGATCATGTGATTTTTTTCTCACTTCATTCTCTTAATGTAGTGTATCATATTGTTTTTCATATGTTGAACCATCCTAGCGTTCAAGGAATAAATCCCACTTGGTCATGTTTTGTAATCATTTTAACATGCTGATGAATTTGGTTTGCTAGTATTTTGTTGAGGATTTTTATACCAATATTTATAAACAATACTGGTCTGTGTGTGTGTGTATATATATATATATATATATATATATACACACACACACACACACATATATGGTAGTATCTTTGTGTGGCTTTGGTATCATGGTAATGCTGAGCTTGTAGAATGATTGAGGAAGTGTTCCCTCCTCTTCAATTTTTTGGAAGAATTTGAGAAGGATTGGTGTTAGTTCTTTAAAGGTTTCATAGAATTAAAGCCATTTGGTTCACGGCTTTTCTTTGTTGAGAAGTTTTAACTTACAGAATTAAACTTCCTTAGTAAGTGTAGATCTGTTCAGATTTTCTACTTCTCTATTACTCAGTTTTGGTAGGGTGTGTGTTTCTAGGAATTTGTCCATTACACTTAGGTTATCCAATTATTTTGGTATACAATTTTTCATACTACTCTTTTATGGTCCTTTTATTTCTGTAGAATTGATAATAATGTTCCCATTTTAAACTTATGATTTTAGTAATTTGAGACCTCTCTGTTTCTTTTTAATCTAGCTAAAGGTTTGTCAATTTTGTCATTTTAGAAGAACCAACTTTTGGTATCATTGATTTTCTTTATTGTTTTTCTATTCTCTATTTTATTTATCTCTGCTCTAATCTTTATTATTTCCTTTCTTCTGCTAGTTTTGGTTATAGTTTATTTATTTATCTGTTCCTCAAGGTATAAACTTAGATTGTTGATTTGGGATCCTTTTCTCTTTTGTACAGCTATAAATATTCCCCTTAGTACTGCTTTCATTGCATCCTATGTTTTGGTATGTTGTGTTATCATGTTCGTTTCTGTCAAGATATTTTCTAATTTGCCTTTTGATTTCCTTTTTAGACAATTGGTTGTTTAAGAATGTGTCATTTAATTTCTGCATATTTGTGAATTTTCCAGTTTTCCTTCTGCTATTGATTTCTAGATTCATTCCATTGTGATCGGTAAAGATACTTGGTATCATTTCAATCTTTTAAATTTTATTAAAAATTTTTGGCATAATACATGATCTCTTCTGGAGAATGTTCCATGTATACTTGAGAAAAATATGTATTCTTCTATTATTGGGTGGAGTGTCCTGTATATGACTGTTAGGTCCAATTGGTTTATAGTGTTGTTTAAGTCCTCTATTTCTTCATTTTCTGTCAGCTGTTATATCTGTTATTGAGAGTGGGGGTATTGAAATCTCTTACTATTATTGTAAAACTGTATATTTCTCTCTTCAATTCTGTTAATGTTTGCTTCATATATTTTTGAGCTCTAATATTTGGTAATTGTTATATCTTCTTGAATAATTGACCCCTTTATCAATAAAGAATGCTCTTCATTGATTCTTGCAACTTTTCTTTTTAACTTAAGGTCTATTTTGTCTGATATTAGTGTGGCCATCCCTGCTCTCTTTTAGTTATTAGTCATATGAATTATCTTTTTATATCTTTTTACTTTCAATCTATGTATTTCTTAGGTCTAAAATGAACCTCTTGTAGATGTCATATAGTTGGAACTTTTTTTTTTCAATTATTCACTCTATGCCTTCTAAAAAAATTTTTTAAATATAATTTTTTTTATACAACAGGTTCTTATTAGTCATCAATTTTATACACATCAGTGTATACATGTCAATCCCAATTGCCCAATTCATCAAACCACCATCCCCACCCCCACCCCCTGTGGCTTTCCCCTCTTTGTGTCCATACATTTGTTCTCTACATCTGTGTCTCAACTTCTGCCCTACAAACCAGTTCATCTGTACCATTTTTCTAGGTTCCACATGCATGTGTTAATATACGATATTTCTTTTTCTCTTTCTGACTTACTTCACTCTGTATGACAGTCTCTGGATCCATCCACATCTCAACAAATGACCCAATTTTGTTCCTTTTTAAGGCTGAGTAATATTCCATTGTATATATATACCACATCTTCTTTATAAATTCGTCTGTCGATGGGCATTTAGGTTGCTTCCATGACCTGGCTATTGTAAATAGTGCTGCAATGAACATTGGGGTATATGTGTCTTTTTGAATTATGGTTTTCCCTGAGTACATGACCAGTAGTGGGATTGCTGGATCATATGATAATTCTATTTTTAGTTTCTTAAGGAACCTCCATACTGTTCTCCATAGTGGCTCTATCAATTTACATTCCCACCAACAGTACAAGAGGGTTCCCTTTACTCCACACCCTCTCCAGCATTTGTTGTTTGCAGATTTTCGGATGATGCCCATTCTAACTGGTGTGAGATGATACCTCATTGTAGTTTTGATTTGCATTTCTCTAATAATTAGTGATGTTGAGCAGCTTATCATGTGCTTCTTGGCCATCTGTATGTCTTCTTTGGAGAAATGTCTATTTAGATCTTCTGCCTATATTTGGATTGGGTTGTTTGTTTCTTTAATATTGAGCTGCATGAGCTGTTTATATATTTTGGAGATTAATGCTTTGTCCGTTGACTCATTTGCAAATATTTTCTCCCATTCTGAGGGTTGTCTTTTTGTCTTGTTTATGGTTTCCCTTACTGTGCAAAAGCTTTTAAGTTTCATTAGGCCCTATTTGTTAATTTTTGTTTTTATTTCCATTACTCTAGGAGGTGGATCAAGAAAGATCTTGCTGTGATTTATGTCAAAGAGTGTTCTTCCTATCTTTTCCTCTAAGAGTTTTATAGTGTCCAGTCTTACATTTAGGTCTCAAATCCATTTTGAGTTCATTTTTGTGTATGGTGTTAAGGAGTGTTCTAATTTCATTCTTTCACATGTAGCTGTCCAGTTTTCCCAGCACCACTTATTGAAGAGACTGTCTTTTCTCCATTGTATATCCTTGCCTCTTTTGTGATAGATTAGTTGACCATAGGTATGTGGGTTTATCTCTGGGCTTTCTATCTTGTCCCATTGATGTATGTTGCTGTTTTTGTGCCAGTACCACACTGTCTTGATTACTGTAGCTTTGTAGTATATTCTGAAGTCAGAGAGTCTGATTCCTTCCACTCCGTTTTTTCCCCTCAAGACTGCTTTGACTATTTGGGGTCTTTTTTGTCTCCATACAAATTTTAAGATTTTTTGTTCCAGTTCTTTAAAAATGCCATTGGTAATTTGATACGGATTGCATTGAATCTGTAGATTGCTTTGGGTAGTATAGTCATTTTCATAATATTGATTCTTCCAATCCAAGAACATGGTATGTCCATCTGTTGGTATCATCTTTAATTTTTTTCATCAGTGTCTTATAGTTTTCTGCATACAGGTCTTTTGTCTCCTTAGGTAGGTTTATTCCTAGGTATTTTATTCTTTTTGTTGCAATGGTAAATGGGAGTGTTTCCTTAATTTCACTTTCAGATTTTTCATCATTAGTGTATAGGAATGCACGAGATTTCTGTGCATTAATTTTGTATCCTGCAACTTTACCAAATTCATTGATTAGCTCTAGTAGTTTTCTGATGGCATATTTAGAATTTTCTATGTATAGTATCATGTCATCTGCAAACAGTGACAGTTTTACTTCTTTTCCAATTTGTATTCCTTTTATTTCTTTTTCTTCTCTGATTGCTGTGACTACTACTTCCAAAACTATGTTGAATAAAACTGGTGAGAGTGGATATCCTTGTCTTGTTCCTGATATTAGAGGAAATGCTTTCAGTTTTTCACCATTGAGAATGATGTTGGCTGTGGGTTTGTCATACATGGCCTTTATTATGTTGAGGTAGGTTCCCTCTATGCCCACTTTCTGGAGAGTTTTTATCATAAATGGGTGTTGAATTTTGTCAAAAGCTTTTTCTGCCTCTATTGAGATGATCATATGGTTTTTATTCTTCAGTTTGTTAATATGGTGTATCACATTGATTGATTTGCGTATATTGAAGAATCCTTGCATCCCTGGCATAAATCCCACTTGATTATGGTGTATGATCCTTTTAATGTGTTGTTGGATTCTGTTTGCTAGTATTTTGTTGAGGATTTTTGCATCTATATTCATCAGTGATATTGGTCTGTAATTTTCTTTTTTTGTAATATCTTTGTCTGGTTTTGGTATCAGGGTGATGGTTGCCTCATAGAATGAGTTTAGGAGTATTCCTTCCTCTGCAATTTTTTGGAAGAGTTTGAAAAGGATGGGTGTTAGCTCTTCTATAAATGTTTGATAGAATTCACCTCTGAAGCCATCTGGTCCTGGACTTTTGTTGCTTGGAAGATTTTTAATCACAGTTTCAATTTCATTCCTTGTGATTGGTCTGTTCAGACTTTCTATTTTTTCCTGGTTCAGCCTTGGAAGGTTATACCTTTCTAAGAATTTGTCCATTTCTTCCAGGTTGTCCATTTTCTTCGCATAGAGTTGCTTGTGGTACTCTCTTAGGATGCTTTGTATTTCTGCGGTGTCTGTTGTAACTTCTTTTTCATTTATAATTTTATTGATTTGAGTCCTCTCCCTCTTTTCTTGGTGAGTCTGGCTAATGGTTTATCAATTTTATCTTCTCAAAGAAACAGCTTTTAGTTTTATTGATCTTTGCTATTGTTTTCTTTGTTTCTATTTCATTTATTTCTGCTCTGATCTTTATGATTTCTTTCATTGTACTAACTTTGGGTTTTGTTTGTTCTTCTTTCTCTAGTTCCTTTACGTGTAAGGTTAAATTGTTTATTTGAGATTTTTCTTGTTTCTTTAGGTAGGCTTGTATGGCTATAAACTTCCCTCTTAGAACTGCATTTGCTGCATCCCATAGTTTTTTTTTTTTTTTTAAGTGGCTGATTTTACTTAGTTCTTTTTTTTTGATATTAGAATCTTTATATTTTTATCATATATTCTACACAATTTAAAAAATTAACGTTACAATGAGGATTTTTCCTATGTTCTATTGCTTTAAATATCACATATTTATAAAAGTAAATTGTATTTTGTATAAATTTGAATATATGTTAAGATATTAAATGAACAGTTTCTAATGGTGTTTTTTCTTTTTTTGTTAACATCGTTATTGGAGTATAATTGCTTTAGAATGGTGTGTTAGTTTCTGCTTTATGATAAAGTGAATTAGTTATACATACACATATGTTCCCATATCTCTTCCCTCTTGCGTCTCCCTCCCTCCCATGCTCCCTATCCCACCCATCTAGGTGGGAACAATGCACTGAGCTGATCTCCCTGTGCTATGTGGCTGCTTCCCACTAGCTATCTATTTCACGTTTGGTAGTGTATATATGTCCATGCCACTCTCTCACTTTGTCACAGCTTACCCTTCACCCTCCCCACATCCTCAAGTCCATGCTCTAGTAGGTCTGTGTCTTTATTCCCGTCTTACCCCTAGGTATTTCATGACCTTTTTTTTTCTTTTTCTTAGATTCCATATATATTTGTTAGCATACGGTATTTTTTCTCTTTCTGACTTACTTTACTCTGTATGACAGACTCGAGGTCTATCCACCTCACTACAAATAACTCAATGTCGTTTCTTTTTATGGCTGAGTAATATTCCATTGTATATATGTACCACATCTTCTTTTTCCATTCATCTGTTGATGGACAATTAGGTTGCTTCCATCTCCTGGCTATTGTAAATAGAGCTGCAATGAACATTTTGGTACATGACTATTTTTGAATTATGGTTTTCTCAGGGTATATGCCCAGTTGTGGGATTGCTGGGTCATATGGTAGTTCTATTTGTAGTTTTTTAAGGAACCTCCATACTGTTCTCCATAGTAGCTGTATCAATTCACATTCCCACCAGCAGTGCAGGAGTGTTCCCTTTTCTCCACACCCTCTCCAGCATTTATCGTTTCTAGATTTTTTGAAGATGGCCATTCTGACCGGGTTGAGATGATATCTCATTGTAGTTTTGATTTGCACTTCTCTAATGATTAATGATGTTGAGCATTCTTTCATGTGTTTATTGGCAATCTGTATATCTTCTTTGGAGAAATGTCTGTTTAGAACTTCTGCCCATTTTTGGATTGGGTTGTTTGTTATTGAGCTGCGTGAGCTGCTTATAAATTTTGGAGATTAATCTTTTGTCAGTTGCTTCATTTGCAAATATTTTCTCCCATTCTGAGGGTTGTCTTTTGGTCTTGTTTATGGTTTCCTTTGCTGTGTAAAAGCTTTGAAATTTCATTAGGTCCTATTTGTTTATTTTTGTTTTTATTTCCATTTCTCTAGGAGGTGGGTCAAAAAGAATCTTGCTGTGATTTATGTCATAGAGTGTTCTGCCTATGTTTTCCTCTAAGAGTTTGATAGTATCTGGCCTTACATTTAGGTCTTTAATCCATTTTGAGTTTATTTTTGTGTATGGTGTTAGGGAGTGTTCTAATTTCATACTTTCCCAGCACCACTTATTGAAGAGGCTATCTTTTCTCCACTGTATATTCTTGCCTCCTTTATCAAAGATAAGGTGACCATATGTGTGTGTGTTTATCTCTGGGCTTTCTATCCTGTTCCATTGATCTATATTTCTGTTTTTGTGCCAGTACCACACTTCTTGATTACTGTAGCTTTGTAGTATAGCCTGAAGTCAGGGTGCCTGATTCCTCCAGTTCCATTTTTCGTTCTCAAGATTGCTTTGGCTATTTGGGGTCTTTTGTATTTCCATACAAATTGTGAAATTTTTAGTTCTAGTTCTGTGAAAAGTGCCAGTGGTAGTTTGATAGGGATTGCATTGAATCTGTAGATTGCTTTGGGTAGTAGAGTCATTTTCACAATGTTGAATCCTCCAATCCAAGAACATGGTATATCTCTCCATCTATTTGTATCATTTTAATTTCTTTCATCAGTGTCTTGTAATTTTCTGCATACTGGTCTTTTGTCTCCTTAGGTAGGTTTATTCCTAGATATTTTATTCTTTTTGTTGCAATGGTAAATGGGAGTGTTTCCTTAATTTCACTTTCATATTTTTCATCATTAGTGTATAAGAATGCCAGAGATTTCTGTGCATTAATTTTGTATCTTTCTACTTTACCAAATTCATTGATTAGCTGTAGTAGTTTTCTGGTGGCATATTTAGGATTCTCTATGTATAGTATCATGTCTTCTGCAAACAATGACAGCTTTATTCTTCTTTTCCGATTTGTATTCCTTTTATTTCTTTTTCTTCTCTGATTGCTGTGGCTACTACTTCCAAAACTATGTTGAATAAGAGTGGTGAGAGTGGGCAACCTTGTCTTCTTCCTGATCTTAGTGGAAATGGTTTCAGTTTTTCACCATTGAGGACGATGTTGGCTGTGGGTTTATTATATATGGCCTTTATTATGTTGAGGTAGGTTCCCTCTATGCCCACTTTCTGGAGAGTTTTTATCATAAATGGGTGTTGAATTTTGTCAAAAGCTTTTTCTGCCTCTATTGAGATGATCATATGGCTTTTATTCTTCAGTTTGTTAATATGGTGTATCACATTGATTGATTTGCATATATTGAAGAATCCTTGCATCCCTGGCATAAAGCCCACTTGATTATGGTGTATGATCCTTTTAATGTGTTGTTGGATTCTGTTTGCTAGTATTTTGTTGAGGATTTTTGCATCTATATTCATCAGTGATATTGGCCTGTAATTTTCTTTTTTTTGTAGTGTCTTTGTCTGGTTTTGGTATCAGGGTGATGGTTGCCTCATAGAATGAGTTTAGGAGTGTTCCTTCCTCTGCAATTTTTTGGAAGAGCTCGAGAAGGATGGGTGTTAGCTCTTCTCTAAATGTTTGATAGAATTCTCCTCTGAAGCCCTCTGGTCCTGGACTTTTGTTGCTTTGAAGATGTTTAATCACAGTTTCAATTTCATTCCTTGTGACTGGTCTGTTCAGACTTTCTATTTCTTCCAGGTTCAGTCTTGGAAGGTTATACCTTTATAAGAATTTGTGCATGTATTTCTGTGGTATCTGTTGTAACTTCTCCTTTTTCATTTCTAATTTTATTGATTTGAGTCCTCTCCCTCTTTTTTTTTTTTTTTTTGGTGGTACACGGGCCTGTCACTGCTGTGGCCTCTCCCGCTGCGGAGCACAGGCCCTGGACGCGCAGGCCCAGCAGCCATGGCTCACGGGCCCAGCCTCTTCCCAGGATCTTCCTGGACTGGGGCATGAACCCGTGTCCCCTGCATCGGCAGGCAGACTCCCAACCACTGCGCCACCAGGGAAGCCCCTCTCTCTTTTTCTTGATGAGTCTTGCTAATGGTTTATCAATTTTGTTTATCTTCTCAAAGAACCAGCTTTTAGTTTTATTGATCTTTGCTATTGTTTTCTTTGTTTCTATTTCATTTATTTCTGCTCTGATCTTTATAATTTCTTTCCTTCTGCTAACTTTGGGCTTATTTTGTCTTCTTTCTCTAGTTCCTTTAGGTGTGAGGTTAGATTGTTTATTTGAGATTTTTCTTGTTTCTTGAGGTAGGCTTGTATGGCTATAAGCTTCCCTCTTAGAACAGCTTTTGCTGCATTCCATAGGTTTTGGATCATTGTGTTTTCATTGTCATTTGTCTCTAGGTATTTTTTGATTTACTCTTTGATTTCTTCAGTGATATCGTGGTTATTTAGTAGCATTTTGTTTAGCCTCCATGTGTTTGTGTTTTTTACATTTTTTTCCCTGTAATTCATTTCTAATCTCATAACGTTGTGGTCAGAAAAGATGCTTGATATGATTTCTATTTTCTTAGATTTACTGAGGCTTGATTTGTGACCCAAGATGTGATCTATCCTGGAGAATGTTCCATGCGCACTTGAGAAGAAAGTGTAATCTGCTGTTTTTGAATGGAATGTCCTATAAATATCAATTAAATCTATCTGGTATATTCTGTCATTTAAAGCTTCGCTTTCCTTATTTATTTTCATTTTGGATGATCTGTCCATTGGTGTAAGTGAGGTGTTAAAGTCCCCCACTGTTATTGTGTTACTGTTGATTTCCTCTTTTACAGCTGTTAGCAGTTGCCTTATATATTGAGGTGCTCCCCCTTGTTGGGTGCATATATATTTATAATTGTTATATCTTCTTCTTGGATTGATCCCTTGATCATTATGTAGTGTCTTTCCTTGTCTCTTGTAACATTTTTTATTTTAAAGTCTATTTTATCTGATGAGTATTGCTACTCCAGCTTTCTTTTGATTTCCATTTGCATGGAATATATTTTTCCATCCCCTCAATTTCAGTCTGTATGTGTCCCTAGGTCTGAAGTGGGTCTCTTGTAGACAGCATATATATGGGTCTTGTTTTTGTATCCATTCAGCAAGCCTGTGTCTTTTGGTTGGAGCATTTAATCCACTCACGTTTAAGGTAATTATCAATATGTATGTTCCTATGACCATTTTCTTAATTGTTTTGGGTTTGTTTTTGTAGGTCCTTTTCTTCTCTTGTGTTTCCCACTTAGAGAAGTTCCTTTAGCATTTGTTGTAGAGCTCGTTTGGTTGTGCTGAATTCTGTTAGCTTTTGCTTGTCTGTAAAGGTTTTGATTTCTCCATTAAATCTGAATGAGATCCTTGCCGTGTAGAGTAATCTTGGTTGTAGGTTCTTCCCTTTCAACACTTTAAGTATATTATGCCACTCCCTTCTGGCTTGTGTAGTTTCTGCTGAGAAATCAACTGTTAACCTTATGGGAGTTCCCTTCTATATTATTTGTCATTTTCCCCTTCCTGCTTTCAATAATTTTTCTTTGTCTTTAATTTTTGCCAATTTGATTACTATGTGTCTCAGCGTGTTTCTCTTTGGGTTTACCCTGTATGGGACTCGCTGCGCTTCCTGGACTTGGGTGGCTATTTCCTTTCCCATGTTAGGGAACTTTTTGACTATAATCTCTTCAAATATTTCTCCGGTCCTTTCTCTCTCTTTTCTCTTCCTGGGACCCCTATAATGCGAATTTTGTTGCACTTAATGTTGTCCCAGAGGTCTCTTAGGCTGTCTTCCTTTCTTTTCACTCTTTTTTCTTTATTCTGTTCCACAGCTGTGAATTCCACCATTCTGTCTTCCAGGTCACTTATCCGTTCTTCTGCCTCAGTTATTCTGCTATTGATTCCTTCTAGTGTAGTTTTCGTTTCAGTTACTGTATTGTTCAACTCTGTTCATTTGTTCTTTAATTCTTCTAAGTCTTTTTTAAAGATTTCTTGCATCTTCTCAATCTTTGCCTCCATTCTTTCTCTGAGGTCCTGGATTATCTTCACTATCATTATTCTGAATTCTTTTTCTGGAAGGTTGCCTATCTCCACTTCATTTAGTTGTTTTTCTGGGGTTTTATCTTGTTCCTTCATCTGGTACATAGCCCTCTGCCTTTTCATCTTGTCTGTCTTTCTGTGAATGTGGTTTATGTTCCACAGGCTACAGGATTTTACTTCTTCTTGCTTCTGCTGTCTGCCCCCTGGTCCACTCTATGCCTTTTGACTAAAGAGTTTAATTCGTCTACATCTAAAGTAATTGCTGATAGGAAAGGACTTACTTTTGCCATTTTGTTATGCTTTCTGTATGTCTTGTGACTTTTAATCCCTCATTTCTTCCATTACTGCCTTCTTTTTTGTTTATTTTATTTTTTTTTTGGTAATGAAACATTTGATTTTCTTCTCATTTCCTTTGTGTATATTCTATAGATATGTTCTTTGGATTATTGTGGATATTATATATAACATCCTAAATTTATAACAATCTATTTTAAATTGGTACCAATTTAATACCAGTTGTATACAAAGACTCTACTCCTTTACACTTGTGCTTGCTACTTTATATTATTGATGTCACAAATTATATCTTTATATATTGTGTACCAATCACATAGATTTATAATTTTTTTAATGCATTTGTCTTTTAAGTCCTGTAGCAAATAAGAAGTGGAGTTCCAGATTCTTAAGGTGGAACCTTAGATCATTAATTTTAAAGCATTTGAAACCATAAATTTCCTTCTCAGCACTGTTTTAGCTGTACTCCCCACATTTTCACATGTTGTGGCTTCATTTTCATTAGGTCCAAAATTTTCTTATTACTATTGTGATTTCTTTTTTTACTTATATGTTATTTAGAAATGTGTTCTTTAAGTTTTAAATATTTCAGGAATTTTCCACATATTGTTATTGATTTCTTATTTAATTCCATTGTGGTTAAAGACCATATTTTGTATAATTTCAATCCATTTACATTTATTGGGACTTGTTTTGTGGTCTAGTATATAGTTTGTCTGTTGAAAGTTCCATATGCCCTTAAAAAGAATGTGTATTCCACAGTCGTTGGGTGGAGTAGTCTATACATGTCAACTATGTCAAGTTGATTGAAAGTGTTAAGTGTTCTGTACCTCTATTGATGTACTGTCTACTGTTCTATTAATTATTGAGAGAAGAGTGTTGAAATATCCAACTGTAATTGTAGATTATTCTATTTTGTTTTTCAATTCTATTAGTTATTGCTACACATATTTTGAAGCTCTATTATCATTTGTACTAAAATTTAGTATTGTTACATATTCTTGCTAGATTGACTCTTTATCATTATGAAAAATTCCTTTTAATCCCTGGCAATAGACCTTGTTCTGATGTTTACTCTGTTTGATATTAACATAGCCATTCCAACTTTATTATTATTATTATTTGCATCATGTATCTTTTTCTATACTTTTACACTTGTTTGTATTTTAATATTTAAATTGAGTTTCTTGGATTCAGCATATAGGTGGATCATGTTTTTTTTTGTTTTGTTTTTTAAATCCATTTTGGCAATCTGCCTTTTAATTGAAATGTTTAGACCACTTAAATTTAATATAATAATTTAAAAAGTTGGATTTCAGTCTATCAGCTTGATATTCGCTTTCTATTTGTCTCATCTGCTCTTTATTCCCTCTCCCCTTCTTTCTTGCCTTCTTTTGGGTTGAGTGTCTTCTGGTATTCCATTTTATTTCCACTATTGGCTAATTAGTTAAACACCTTTTAAATATTTTTCTAAATGGTTGCTCTAGGATTTAAAATATACATAATTAACATTGCAGACTACCTTAAAATAATATTATGCCACTTCATGTACAATATAAGAATCTTACAATAGTATACTTCCATATCCCCCTCTCATACTTTGCACATATATATTACCTCTATATATGTCATAAATCCCCGAATATATTATTTTTTCTTCAAACCATTATCTTTAAAGAAATTTAAAAATTAGAAAAAAGACTTTTATATTCACCATTTCTGTCTCTTCAGTCTTTTGTTTATATGTAAGCTTCTAGTTGGCATAATTTTCCTTTTGCCTGAAGTACTTTCTTTAACATTTCTTACAGTGCAGATATGCTAGTGATGAATTATTTCAGTTTTTTCCTGAAAATATCTTTATTTGCCTTCATTTTTGAGATATAGTTTTACTGTGTATAAAATTCTAAGTTGATAATTTTTTTCTTTCAGCATTTTCATTTAGCATTGTTTTTTGGGTTTCTGAGGAGAGGTCTGAAATTATTTTCCTTTTTGTTCCTCAGTATGTAATGTGTCTTTTTCCTCTGGTTCTCAGGAATCTGATTAAAACGTGTCTTGGTATACTTTGCTTTATGTTTATCCTGTTTGAGTCTTGTTGAGCTTCTTGGATCTGTCAGTTTGCAATTTTCATCAAGTTTATCATTTTAAAATTTATTTATTTATTTATTGGATAAAGTTGACATGTAACACTGTATAAATTTAAGGTGTACGTCATGTTATTTTGATACATTTCTATATTGTAATATGGTTGCAGTTGTAATGATATTGATCACATTACATACTTGTAGTACAATAAACTGTACATTAAATATCTATTGCTATTTTAGAACTTGTTACAAGTTTGTACCTTTAAACACCATCAATCCACCCCCCATCTCCTAGTAACCACTGTTTAACTCTGTTTTTTTTTTTTTATTTTTTACATTATTTATTTTTTAAAATATTTATTTATTTGGCTGTGCTGGGTCTTAGTTGCAGCATGTGGGATCTTCATTGCCACATGTGGGATCTTTGTTGTGGCATGTGGGATCTTTAGTTGTGACATGCAGGGTCTTTAGTTGCAGTATGCAGGGTCTTTAGTTGTGGCATGAGAACTCTTAGTTGCGGCATGTGGGATCTAGTTCCTGACCAGGGATTGAACCCAGGCCCCCTGCATTGGGAGCGTGGAGTCTTAGCCACTGGACCAACAGGGAAGTCCCTATTTTGTTTTTTTAAAACATTGTTGTTGTTTTAGATTCCAAATATATGTGATCTACAGTACTTGTCTTTCTCTGTCTGCTTATATCACTTAGTATAATGTACTGAAGGTCCATCCATGTTGTTGCAAGTGGCAGGATATCCTCCTTTCTCAAGGTGAGTTATATTCCATTGTGTATATATACTACATCTTTTTTATCCATTCATTTGTTGATGGTCATTTGGGTTGTTCCCATATCAGATATTTTTTCGTTGTTGTTGTGATTTTCTCAGACATTTTTTCTTTGCTCCTTTATCTCTCCTCTTCCCTGGGACTTTAATTTTACATACATTAAAATGTTTGGGGCTTCCCTGGTGGCGCAGTGGTTGGGAGTCCGCCTGCCGACGCAGGGGACGTGGGTTCGTGCCCCGGTCCAGGAGGATCCCACGTGTCGCGGAGCAGCTGGGCCCGTGAGCCATGGCTGCTGGGCCTGCACATCCGGAGCCTGTGCTCCGCAACGGGAGAGGCCACGGCAGTGAGAGGCCCGCGTACCACAAAAAAAAAAAAAAAAATTTGATGTTGTTCCATAGGTTACTGAGGCTCTGTTCATTTTTTCAATCTTCTTTTGTTGTTCTGTGCCTTATTTTGTATAGTTTCTGTTGTTATGTCTTCAATTTTATAGTTTTTTTCTTTGGCAGTGTCTACTATGTAGTTATTCCTATCCAGTGAAGTTTCTTCTTGAAATATTGTATTTTTTCATCTTTGGTAGTTCCATTTGATTCTTTTTTATGACCTCCACTTCTGTCCTTATTATGTTAATGCTTTCCTTTCACTAGTTAAGCATTTTGAATGTATTTGTAAGAGATGTTTTAGGACCCTTGTTAATTACATAGTTTTTGTCATTTCTACCTCTGTTCCTATTGATTTTTAAAATTCTTATGGATCACATTTTCATGCTTCTACAGATGTCTAGTAATTTTTTATTGAAGTTGGACATTGTATATTTTGCATCATTGAGTGTTGCATTGATCGCTTCAAGGTGGCTTGTTTCTTTTGAGACTCGTTTTTAAGCTCTTTAAGGGTGACTTTAGAGTAATTTTCCCCTGGGATTAGTTTAGCTTCACTACTAAGACACTGGTTTTTTTTGCCTTTTACTAAAGACTGTGTGATTCAGTAAGGTCTCTCCATTATTGCTGGTGGGAACTTGAATGATTCCAGGTCCAGGGTGAACTCTGGGAATTATCTAGTCTACAGCTCTTTAGTAATTGTTCTTTCTCCAGAGTTTGTCCTTTGCCCAGCTTTATGTAGTTTCACCATACAGAGCTTGTTATTTGAACAAAGAATAAAGGCAGTCCCTGTGCAGGTATTTGGAGCTCATTTTATAAAAGCTCTCTCCTTCTTGACATTCTGCCCCACAAATTTTAGCTAACTCAGCTCCCTAAAACTCTTGATCTCTGACTCCTCAATTCAACAATACCCACTGTGCTCTATTCAGGTTCCCCTTCTCTTTGCCACAATCTGGAAATTGACTCCAGGCAGAAATTTGGGGTGATCATGGAATTCACTTTGTTTATTTCTCTTCTCTCAGGGATCACAGTCTTTTGTTGCCTGTTGCCCAATATTTGGAAATATATTTTGTACAGTTTCCCAATTCCCTAGAGGGGTTAGTCTAGACACTGTTATTTCCTCATGGCTGGAAGTAGACATGCGGCTGGCATTTTTGACCCTTCTTTTCTTTTGTTGTGTATTACCATTCCTCAGGTTAAGCCCTTCATTACTCCCTTCCTGATTATTCTAAAAGCTGCCTCCTTTTACCCAACAACCCATCTGCCCAGGGCATTCATGTTTTTATATTTTTTTTAATTTTAAAAATTTTTGGCTGTGTTGGGTCTTCACTGCTGCACGTGGGCTTTCTCTAGTTGTGGCAAGCAGGGGCTACTCTTTGCTGAAGTGTGTGGCTTCTCATTGTGGTGGCTTCTCTTGTTGCAGAGCATGGGCTATAGGCACGTGGGCTTCAGTAGGTGCAGCACGTGGGCTCAGTAGTTGCGGGACGTGGACCCTAGAGTATGCAGGCTTCAGTAGTTGTGGCACGTGGGCTCAGTAGTTGTGGTACACGGGCTTAGTTGCTCCGTGGCATGTGGCTTGAAGACCAGGGCTTGAACCTGTGTCCCCTGCACTGGCAGGCGGATTCTTAACCACTGCACCACCAGGGAAGTCCCCATGTTTATTTTTATTTTGTTTCTTTCTTGTTTCATTTTGTTACTCCCTTGCTCAAAAATATTTAGTGACTCCTGGAGTGAATATACAATGTTTTTCCTACTCTTTTGTCCTTTCCTTTGGGAGCCATCCTTCCCCCATTACATTCTAATGGAAATGTCAATCTCCATCCCTTGCCCCAATCCTATACACCCCACCCTGCCTAGCCAATCTTGGTACCTCATTTCATAGCAATAGTGATTGTTCCAGGGGTAGATAGTGTCAATCATGGTCTTCTCTGGGACTGATATAGGGACATTGAGACAAAGGGATGCTCTTTTGGCTGAGTGTGTTAGGCTGGGAGAATGTAAATTTGGGACTGTCAAGGACCATCTCCCTTTGCCTAATAGAGAAAGATTTACTGCTATAGAAGAGAATGAGATCAACACACTGGGTGAAGGACAAAGAGACAGAGATAAAGATAGAGAATATATGACAGAGAACAACATTAAGTCCCTTGATTCATATGTGCATGAAGATAGCAAATCCGCATACTTCCCAGTTCTTTGAACTAATTAAATTTTTCCTTGTTTAATCTAGTTTGAGTGGAGATTCTTTTATATCTGAAAGAATTCTGTTTAAGACAGTTCCCCTTTGTTTATATAATAAAATGTAGCTTTAGGAAAGCTACTCACTTTTGGTACCTTTCCTTGCTTTTGGTACTTTGTGCTGACATCAGGTGTGCCATTCTTTGCTTATCAAAATGCTAGTCAGAGCAGCTCTGTGGCAACTCTGGAAAGCTTAGTTTTCAGAGTCAGAGAGATCTTGGTTGGCGCTTTTTTGCTGCCTACTAGCTGTGATATGAAAGGTCAGTGCATATATTTTACTTCCTTCTCCAATAAAGAATGGAGGAAGTAGGAAGCCCCATGGTACCAGTAAGAATTAGATTTAACCATGTACAACTGAAAACCCAAGATAAGAATATTTTGAACAGGTAGAAATTTCTTTCTTATGTAAATTAAATCTGAAGGTAAACATGCAGGCTTCACAAAGTCATGAGGGAACCACTCCTTACCCCCTTTTCCTCCACCATCCTAACAAATGGCTTCAATTCTAAAAGTCCTCTTCTCTTTATTGAAGTTAGCTAGACCTATTATGCAGACTCAATATATTATTCCCACCTGGGTACAAGGAAAAATGGGGGAATGGACAGGTATTTTTCTATGTTGGAAATTTTCTCCTCAGAAGGAAGCTTTCCTTTGCTACTATTGTTCACCTCTGTTAGCAGAATCTGCCAAAACAGAAAGTTGAAAGCTCTCGGAATCTCCAATAAAGAAAAGGAGATATGATCCAAGACCATGTGGATAGTAGCAGCTATGATGAGTTGCAAGTTTGTTTTATCAGCTGAGGAAGATAGTGCTTTGCCTAAAATGATTAGGCTTGGTCATGTTTGTGGGGATGGCAAGGAAAGGGCAGATACAGAGAAGCTAAATGATTTGGGGACTCTAGGAGTATGGGCAAAGGAAGGATCAAAGTTCACATGGCTGCCTGGAGTCTCCAGGGCCCTCTTCCCACCATCTTCCATGATTCTCATGGTTCCTCTAGCATCATTTTATGGCCTGTTTTTTCCTGTATCTTTATCATTCCTAGCTGAATTTGTTCTATACCCCTCTAGTCCCTACCTCCACCGATATATCTTCGTATCAGAACAAGAGGGTCTTCCAAGAATGTAATTTTCATTATGTTGCTTTTCTGGTGACTTTCATTATGTTGCTGTTTTGGTGACTTTTTTTTTTTCCCCCTCCTGGCTGCTTTGTATTGATTACTAGGACCTGTCTCTTCACCATGGCCCCTAGGATCCTGGAATAATATAATTTAAGAAATTAAGACAGACTAGACAGATTCTCAGGAGATTTTATTGATACTCAACCTGCAGCATGTCTTTGAAATTAAGCCATGCTGCAGTTCACACCTAAACCACAGAGTCGGGATGGTCTAAGTTATGCTGTGTTAACAAACAGCCCTGGGCCATGTGGGCTGGCAAGGGGCTCTTCTCCACATAGACACTCAGGGAACCAGAGTGACCATCTTCTTGTAGTGGCATCACCTGGACCCCATGGTCCTCTCAGTCTCTAAGGGAAAAGAGAGCACTGGAGAGTGTTGTAGAAGCCAGCTCTGCTCCCGTAAGCAGAGCATAAGTTCCCTGAGGTAGGGACTGTGATAAATAAATGCATATTCATCTATTTGTTCATTCTGTGAGACATCCTAGTGAGAGATAGTGTGAAGGTGAAGTTTGGCCAAGAAGTGAGGAAAACCAAATTCTGCCTGTTTTTTCCCACCAGAACCCTGAGGGAAATGAGCAGTGGTAAATGGGAATTGACCCTTGTCTCCCAATGCAGAACACTCTGGCAAGCTGACCTGGGCAACGTGGACCAACCCTTTTACACAGACTACTATGGAAATGGAGTGGAGTATGGGTCCTGCTTTGCCTACGTGGTCCCTCAGTGTGAAGACTGAAGGCTGAGTTCTTATCGTCGAGAAGGAAGGCTGATTCATTCCATCCCTCCAGAGCCGGAAGACTTACAAGAAGATCTGGTGTAGAAAGACAGTGCCTGGTACCAGGCTGGCTTAGTCCTGTACCAGGGCTGGTGCCATGTGGGAGAGGAGGCAGGAGGTGAGGAGAGGGGCTGGATCTCAGCTCCAGTCTCCTTACCCCTCTCACCTCCTACTACAGGGTGTCTCTACCCTTCAGCCCATTAGTGTTCACAGATCTGACCAGTCCATGGAGATTCCTTCTTCCTGGGCAAGTGAGGAAGAAGGTGGCATGGGGAAAGGGACCTTGAATATTGATTAATTAATTCAAGGCAACATATTAATTAATTAAATTAAAAATTGCAATGAACATCTCACATGGGTCAAACATTCCTCACAGTTGCCATATCAGAACTGGGGGCAAATAGGAAATACTAATGACATAACAGGCCACGCTTTTTATTTTCCTAATAAAATCTGCATATTTTCAAAATTAAATCTGCTTGGCTGTCACCCACTGGAGTTCAGAGGTAACAACAACGATGATGATAGGACAGCAGTTGGGTATTGCTTATTCAGTGTTTACTGTGTGTCAGTCACAGTGCTAAGTGCAGCACACCACTGAATTCTCATAGCAAACCAAAAGACGTGGATGCTACTGCACTCCATTCTGTAGGTAGGATGACTGGAGTTCAGAGTGGTGAAGTGGCTCACCTAACTCACAGTCATAGCAATTATGTGTATAAATAAATAAGGCTGCATGTGTGTGTATTTAATAATTATGTACAAGGCCTGAAATGCTGCAGTGGCAGGATAAAGAGGCAGATTTCATGGTGGGCTTTGAGAATTCACCTTACATCTGTAGTTTGCTTCCCATGGCTACACACATGAACGGAAGCTCCATAAGGCAGAAATCTTTTTCTCTGTTGTTCCCTAATATTTCTGAACTCCTGGCACTGTGCTTGTCTTGTGGTGGGTACTCAGTGGCTCAGTGTCTCTTCGGTCGTTCCTTTATCTAGGTATATGGTAGTTATATGGTGACGTGGGAAAGAGCACTGGGTTGGCAGGTGGAACTGGATTTGAGCTTTGCCCTGACTTACCTTACTAGTTGCATGAACTTGGTCAATTCCTTCAGTCTCTGTGAGCCTTAGTCTCCTCATTTGTGGGATGGAGCCGTCACTGTTCTGCCTCCCTCTCTGAGCTGCTGTGAGGATTTGATGCCAGTGGGCTGTAAGAGAGCTGTGTAAACCCTAAGATGTTTTATTTGATTAAAAGCCCTGGCTTATCTGGTTGCTTTGGTGTAAGGAAGAGTACCTTACAAAGATGACTGCAGCAATGAGGTTTTAATAAGAAGAAACATGGCAAAAAAGAGACAAGACTTGGGCTTGTCCTGGGAGTTGTCAGAGAGTCAGAGTGAGGCATAGTTCAGGGACTGAAAGGGTCCGAGGCCTTTTTACCAACAAGATTCTTTTGGCCCCTCCACTGGAATTTGTAGATATGCTACTTTCAAGTAATGTAACATCTCATAATATTTGCTTTTACTATTCTTGCTGTTACTGACATCCTTCTTCCCTGTCCTCTGAGTCTCTGTGTACCCTCCAAATATTTTTCTCCTCTGGATGGCTTTCACTTCTGCATAAATTGAGTTCACTTATAGACCCTGCTGCTTCAGAGCACCCCTCCAGTGTGTACCCTTAGGAATTAGGCTCTGACCACCAAATATTCCTGATCAAATTCCTGAGGGATAGGATCTGACAGGTTCCCATTTTTTTTCTCTCTCTCTCTCTTTTTAAGCAAAGCTTTTCCCTCCAGGACACCTCCTGGGTCAGTGTCCAACCCTGGCTAGGGGATGGGGCTGTGTCTTCTTTGTACTCTGTCATGCATCACTCACTTTTGGGAAACCCAGCCACCATATTGTGAGGACACTCAAGCAGCCCTGTGGAGAGGTCCGTGTGAAGAGGAACTGAGGCCTCCTGCTGACAGCCAGCACCAACGTTCCAGCCATAAGAGCACACCAGTCCACAGTCAAGCCGTCCCTTGATTTACCCACAGCTGACATGTTGATTGCAACTTCATAAGAGACCCTGAGCCAGAATTGTCCAGCTAAGCTGCTCCTTGAACTTCTGACTCACAGAAACTGTGAAAGGAAATAATTACAGGTGATAATGTGATTAATCATGGTCTCACTGCTCACTAGAGGTTACTAGTACTAATACCCCATTTCTCAAGGACCACAGCACTGTTTTCAACAGACCAAGGACAAGAGGACCCAACCAATCCCAGAATCCCATCTTTGAGGATCAGCTTCCTAAGACCACTTTTGGTATCAAATATTGGATTAGTCAGAGTCAAGTCAGTAGAAAAAAAACCTCACTAGCTTTCTCTATTTTAAATTCTCTCTTTTAAAGGGACTTGAAGGGCAAAAAGGGAATACTGAGGTATCAAAAGGTAGTAACTGCAGAAAGCATGGATTATTCTTAAGGCTTGAGAAACAAAGTTAAGAACATGGGGCTATTGGAACCTAGGTTCTTGGAGGAGGGGCCCTATGGAACTGGGACTCAGAACTCTGAGAAGGAAGTGCTACCAGCTGGGGCTGGTGTATCTGAGTGGGTAGGGAGGATGCCACGAGTTTATATCTGGGAGGGCCGGAAGGACCTTGGAAATGGGACCCACTGTTGTTGCTGAGGGGAAGGGCCATCACTTGGTTGATGCCAACAGGAAACAGCAAAACAGGAAAGAGCAAGTCCTTTTTTACTCCTACAGCTTTTCAGTCTCCCTTTAGTGCCCTCCATCAGTGGCACTTAACAGGAAGCCAGCTGGCAAAGGAGAAGTGATTTGCAAAGTCTTAGCCCCACACCACAGAGGAGAGTGTAGAAGGGTGGGTTTACTGCTCAGAGCAATAGCTTAATAACCTGAGTACTGGCTCCTGGAGGCCATGGCATCTGTAAGCCCTGAATGAGATGCTTAAGGATAATCCATGACTAAGGGCATTTTACTTAAGACCAGGGCTCCCCTAAAACATTGCCTGGAACCCAAAGACGAGATGATAGGAGAGACTCCCCGCTATTTTGTTTCCTTCCTCCTTCCGCAGGTGGCCTTCTTCACCTCCCTCCTGCTCCCAGCACTGGTGAGAACTCAGCTAAATGGAGGACCACTGGGCTGTGGCTACTTTCTACACATACTGGACCACTGTGCATCCTAATTAGAGCTCTGAAGAGTGCACTGCATGGGAACGTTTTTATGCCATTAAGTAGTATTAGCAAGCTTCCTTTCTTTTTTTAACACTTAAACTACCTTTTCTCATTAGCACTGTCTTCTGGAGGGAGAGGAAGGGGCAGAAGAGCTAATTAGTGAACTTGGGTGACTGTCTCCTACCTCTAACCTTTCCTAAACATCTTGCCCCTTGCTAGAGGAAGCCAGAGCCTACTCTGTCTTTTGAGAAACTATCAGAAAACATTTGCAAATAACTGTGATTGCCTTACAGTGGAGGAAGGAAGCACATTTTCCAATTACAGCCTGGGTGATTGCTCCGGCTTGTTTAATTAATGGAGTGGGCATCTGTTTGCTGAGGCCCTTTTGAATGCATTTTCTGGAGTTTCTTAATTAGCTACAAAAAGCTGCAGGTGTACTGGCAGGGGAGCATGGTAGAGCTGGGATGTCTTCCAGAAGAGAGAATCTTTTTTAATGTAAATATTTAGTTGTATGATGATGAGGTCCATTTTAAAGTTCTCTTCCTATTTGCTCTGTGTGCAGTGGTGTTGGAAGATATATTCGGGTTCCATTTGGATTGTTGACAAAATGAATTGAAATGGAAGAGACCAGTTTTCATTATGACAGACACTTGTATGCAGTTAGACCATTACCAGGATGACAAGTTATTCTCGCGCTGTCGCGATGAGACTGCTGTCTGGTTTTTCAGGCACAAATGCTTGCGAGGGGAGAGGAGATGTCACATACTAATTCTGTGCATCGAATTACACATGCTATATGGAGAGACCCACGGGGGGAGTGAGAGGGCCTTTCGGCTTCCTGGTAAGAGAAGATCGTCTCAGCAACAGGGGTGTGTCCGAAAGGTTTACCATCCTCTGACACGGCTCTCTGCCTGTTATTGTTTATGAGAATCAAAGGATGTTGTCTCTTATGGCAGTAATTACCACCTCTGGATCTGAGAGATGATGTTACCTCGAAAACATTCGAGGCTGAGTTAGAGAGTCTGTGATGATACAGCGGGTGGGTATCGGAGGGCACACTGATCAACCACAGCAAACCATGGTCATGGGCCAGATTTGGGCCACTGTTTCTTAACGTTTTATTGGACCACACCCACATCCATTAGTTTACGTTTATGGCTGCCTTTACCAAATGGGCAGAGTTGAGTAGTTGTGACTGTATGGTCTTCACAGCCTAAAATATTTACCATCTGGCTCTTTATTGAAAACTTTGCTGACCTCTGAACTGTAGGGATTCTGTGGTCTATTGGATGAAGCTCGGGGAGAAAGATCGCTACTTCTGTGGTCTCCTTTCCAGGCCTCAGTTTGCCGATCTCTGTGATGGGGCTAAACCTTCCTACCCTTTGTGTCTTATTAGACTGCTGTGTGAGGTATAACAGTTGAAACACTGTCTGATGAATTTTTGTATTTTCTCACTAAGAAACACACACTCAGTAATTGAGAAAATGCAACATATGCTTTCATTCTTTCCTTGATGTCCTGTATCCTGTGAACCAAGACTAAGACCAGCGAGGCACTGAAACCAAACTTGTCTTGGATTAGCCCCTCTGTCCTTCATTACTGCTCCCCTCCCACATCTTTTGTAGCATGTGTGGGACGAAGGTTCTTTTTATTCTGGGAGAAAAGGTGCACATGTCTGACTGTCCGAATAGCGGTTCATCGCTTCTCTCATGCATGCACCTCCCATTCTGCCTCAAGGGTCCTTGTTATTTTATTCTAGGAACCACAAGTGGAGGCAGCTCTATACTGTAGATCTTAATTTTTTAATGTTGAAAACATCTCACAACATGGCCCTTAAGGTTTCAGGTTTGCACTTCTGGACCAGGGTTAAATTTTGAAGGCAAACTGATTTCAGCAAAGCATCTTGTGAGCGTTTTTGCACAGCTCGGTGAGCGGAAGTGATGCCCCTCTTTGGCTCAACTCCAGCCACATCCTGGTGTCCATGGAAATAATGCAATTGAGCAGCCAAGGTAGAGAGGCTTGTAGAAGCTGCTATTAACTAGCTAGGTGACCTTCCACAACTCACTTGCCTCTGCTGGGTTTCATCCGCCAACATCTGATAGATATTCTCTAACATCCCAGTCTGTTTAAAAAATTCAGTACGTGGAGACCAGTTTCTATTATCTGGGTAGTGGAACAGTAGTCTCGTCCAACATGCTCATTCTTTTCTAATTCCACACACCCCATTAAGGCTGGCCTTTTCCAGGGACCCTTACGTGACAAAGCAAGGTGGGATGAGTTGTTAAGAAGGGGTGTGTGGTCAGGGGTCCCTGCTGGACAGACGCCAGATGTGCAACAACAGAAACTGACTCTCGCAGCCTTAAGGAGAAAAGTGACGTGTCGGGAGGGTAACGGGCAGCTTGCAGGAGCCATAAGAAGGCTGGAGACCAGAGACCAGGGGAGGCTGGGTGGCTGAGGACAACCAGTGTTATGCCCTGGAGTAAACTGCTGGTGCCTCCACCTGAACTCCTGCTCAGGACGCGGCTCCTCATCTGTGTGGGTTAGAAAGAGGAGCCTGCTTTGCAACCACGTGTTACAGGACCAGCTTGGTGAGCAGAGAATGGCCTGGATTCAGCCCTCCAACATGTCCTTACCCAGGCAGGGGCCACCCTAGAGCAGGGGTCAGTGGCAGCCCGCTGGACCCACCACTGCTGGCCTCTCCACTCCACTGCTGCTGTCTTTGATGATTTCCATTCAGCCTGCATTTTTTGTTTCACTACTTATTTATTTATTTAAATTGGTGTGTAGCTGATGTACGATATTATGTAAGTTTCAGGTGTACAACGTAGTGATTTATATCCATTTATAGTTATTATAAAATATTGGCTATAGTCCCTGTGCTGTACAGTATATCTTGAAGTTTATTTATTTTATATATAGTAGTTTGTACCTCTTAATCTCCTACCCCTATCTGGCCCCTCCCCCTTTCCCTCTCCCCACTGATAACCTCAGTTTGTTCTCTAAATCTGTGAGTCTGTTTCTTTTTCCTTATATTCACTAGTTTGTTTTCTATACTAGGTTCCACATATAAGTGATATCATACAGTATTTGTCTTTCTCTGTCTGACTTATTTCACTAGGCATAATGCCCTCTAAGTCCATCCATATTGTTACAACTGGCAAAATTTCATTCTTTTTTATGGCTGAGTAATATTCCATTTTGTATATATACCACATCTTCTTTATCCATTCATCTGTTGATGGACACTTAGGTTGCTTCCATATTTTGGCTATTGTAAATAATGCTGCTATGAACATTGGGGTGCATGTATCTTTTCAAATTAATGCTTTCGTTTTTTGTGTGTGTCACTGCTTTTAGATTTAGAGTTCTGGGCAAAAGCACTGGCTTACTTTGGCTTACTTTGACTGAGCGTGGCCCAGATCCAAGCTGTGGGGAAGGGGAAATACGTATCCCCTTTGGCTACCATAATGGGGTTTGGGGTCCTGTGGTTTGGATTCCCCTCGACTTGAAAGAATATTTCCGTGCCAGGTAGCCAAACAAAAGACAACAGTACAACTTACAGACTGCACCAAGTACAGATGTGCAGGTTGTTCACTGCAGAATCTAGGGGGCGCCATTTGCATTGTGGTCTAAATGAAAAGTGCCGCCAGGTTCTGTGCACAGCCGCGTGTACTGTGCGGTGATCAAAACCAGTGCACGCATTCACCTTCTCTTCTCAGCATCCTGTGAATGCTGACCCAGCAGTCCCCAGTTCTCTTTGTCTCCAGAGAACATCACATCAAATTCAGAATTACACGAACATTCTGAATACATCGAACAGGAGCGAGGATTTAATTGCTGGCTCCTTGATGGGACTTGGGTTGAAAGTATGCCAATTGTCGTTCAAATGTTTTCAGAAATACAAAATGGCAAATTGATCATTTGTCCGTTTTCAGAGAGCTTGCTTCCTTTAGGTGATCTCTTTTCGACCTTTACAAAATTCAGTTTTCTCTGATCAAAGGAATTTGCTCTGGAAACACTTAGGGATATTATGAAAGAAGTTAATATTTAAACTTGCTGTAGATGTGTTTATATTTAATGTTCACTTTTGAATGCCAAAGGAGGGAGAGAGATTTCTAATGATTTTTCTCAGCAAACGTGCCTTCAACAGTTGTCAAGTGTTTGAAAACAGAGTTTAAAAGGAGATTGTTTTTCCTCCAACTATCCTATAAAAATCCTATACATACTGTTCTCGCCTTGGTTGAGCCATTTATGTTCATTTTCCCGAGTTTAATAACAGAAAATTCTCTTTCCATTATTTTATCTAGAAGCCCATATTTTGACATAAAACCAAGAAGCTTTTCCACTCCTTTCATTTTAGTTTCCTCACTCCTCAAAGAAAAAAGTAGTTCAATTAAATACCATCTAAGGGCTCCTTCGAGGCAGAGACCTTTGGAAATTGCGCTAACCCTTTAACATTTAGGAAAGCGTATTTATAGAAGCAGAATGTCTTTGCAGTATGTGCTTGCTGTTCAGAGAGGCAAAAACTTCCTGCACTCTCCTCTGAAGAATGAAGTAATTCCACTTCAAGGCTGGTCATTAGGAGTAATGGAGAGGCTGCCTGGGTGGAGTCTGGAATGTCACAGGCCCATCAGACCAGATTCATGTTTAGGTTTTAAATTAACTACAAGGGAAGTGTCCACTTCCACTGGTTCAGGGGAGCATCAGAGTGAAGATTTGGGGGGGAATCTCTGAAATCACAAGAAGAAATTTCCTCCATGCTAAGGGGTGGTGGTGGGAAGAGTACCATATCCATCCTCTCATTTATCTAATTCAATGATCCATCCATCGATTGATTCATCCATCCGTCCAACGATCCTAGCATTTATTCAGTACGTATTTAATAAGCACTCACTCTGTACCAGTGTGTACCAGATGCCGTATGTGAATGCTACAGAAAATAGAGAAACACAGAATGCCAGAGAAACAGATTCAGGAGCAGAAAGGGATAATAGTGAATAAGGGAAGGCAGGAGGGCAGAGTGGGGCTAGGGATGTGAGTCGGTAGCAAGGGGAGTAGGCCAAATGCATTTTATGTTAGCATTTTAAGCTCTTTCAGATTCACTCTTCCATTATTTTATGTGGATTCTCTGCTGTGTAGAATTTCCATGGCCAAGTGCATTCTTCTTGCATGAATTCATTTATTCATTTAACAAATATATATTGATACAGGGACTGTGTCAGGTCTTGGGTATACAGTAGTAGACAAAAAAAGACACACTCTCTGGTCTTATGGAGTTGACATTCTAGTGGGAAACAAATACACCTAGATAAATATCTATTTATAATTGTAATATGGGCCACAAAGGAAAAGTAAAAGGTATTAAAATACAATAAAATAAGTCAATAATATGGCGTCTGGTACACAGTAAGTTCTCATTGGATCATTGGGTGGGTAGATCAATGGATGGATCATTCAATTAGATAAATGAGAGGATGGATATGGTACTCGCCCCACCCCCTTAGCATGGAGGAAATTTCTTCTTGTGATTTCAAAGATCTCCCCCAAAATCTCCAGCCTGATGTTCCCCTGATGCAGTAGAAGTGGACACTCTCCTTGTAGTTAATTTAAAACCTAAACATGAACCTAGTCTGATGGGCCTGTGACACTTCAGGCTCCATCTGGGAGACTCTATTGGGTTGGGGGTCAGAGAAGGCATTCTGAGCAATTAGATGTATAAATAGGGGTTAGGTGGGAGAAAGCAGGGCAAGAATGTTCCAGGCAGAGATAACAAATAGCTTGTGTGAAGGTCCTAGGGCCAGAATGGAGGGCTTTGTCAGCTGGGCAGGGAGGAGAGTGGCTTTCTTTATAAGACGAATGGGGTGGCAATGAGGAGTTTAAGAAGGACGCAGCTCACGGTGGAAACCCTGACATAGAAACATCATGGATCTTGGATATTTCTGTCCATTTGTGGCTGATGAGCTCTCTCCCTGGTGTCCAAGCTAGACACAGGGTGACAGCTCTAACGATTCATATGTGTTTTGTATTTTGCAAATTAGAGTTTCATCACTTTTGAAATACACGATGTGAAAAAGCTCCATTGAATGATAAAACCATTTTCATTGTCACAGAAATTTCAACATTCAAAAGAGCCGTTCAGTTCTAGAAGAATAACTTTAACAATTTTGGAATTGTTGTAAAGATAATTTAAAAATTTCCTCACTATCTGTGCATATACAAATTTTCTCATGGATGGCGAATACCAAGACTTTGAAGAGATAATCATTAACAACTTATTATCAGGAATTGTGTGTGGCCATTTCAAGCATAAAATGTAATGGAAAAAAAGTTATATTCACCAAAACAAGCCCAAGTTTCTCCATTAAAATATTAAAAAAGACTTTAAAGGGAGGGTTTGTCAAATTTAATAATAAACATGTTCCCTAAATCTTTGCCTATTATAATTATATAACATTAAGAAAAGAAAATGAAGTTTTCGCCAAATCCTATATAGATATTCCTAATTTTCCTTCAGTTTACCCCTGGATGCCACACACATATTAACATTTTCTACATGTGCCAAGATGTGCAAAAGGCAGGGAAGTGCCCTACCGAACCAAAAGCAGCACCAGTCTGACTTGTGTTCTAATCAATTCAAGAAGCAGCTAAGCCCTGGCTTGCCTGATATGGCCTCACAAATCCTCTTTGAATGTCAACATTCTTCTGAGTAGAAAGTTCTCAACCTGTGAGCTTAGATGATGAGTCAGTCATAATGGACTAAGTTATGCTGCATAACAAACAACCCCAAAATCTCCAGTTTTATTTTTCTACTATAGTACATGGTGCTTGCAGATTGGGCACCGGGGGAACTCTGCTCATTGTGGATACAAGAACTCTGGAAGGTTTTGCACCCATGATTAAATGCTCTGACTTCTGCTCAAACAGCTGCCTGGAACTATTTACAAGGTCCCATCCAGCCATAGGCGGGCCAGAAAGTATGCTTCCAGTGTGTGCCCAGACAGTAGAGAGCCAGGACTTGTGGGTGAGCAGCCCCGTGTACTCCCACAGGTGGTTCCTTTGAGTGGTCCTGGTGACGGCTACTGTCATCTTTGGCCACTCTGCCTGTTCTATATCCTCTTCCACAATTGTTCAGAGACTGGCTCAATGGATTATGGATTTTCCCTTCTCCAGGGCACTTTAAGGGATGATGCGTCCCTCTCAATTGCCCATGAAGAGACTCCTTATAATGGGATCTGCAACTGGGGCCTTGAACCTCTAAGCTGGAAAGTGAGCTCTGGGCTTTGAGATCAGGGCTTGTATGGGAAGGGGCTGGTGGGCGGCGGCACTGCCTGCCTTCCTCTCAGCCTTGGCAGACATGATAGAGTCGGAGGCGGAAGAGTCCATCTGTGTCCATAAGGAGCCTGCCTTCGGGCTTCACACCCTGGGCCGAAACACTCCCTCTCATTCAGTCTCTGTTTTGCAAATACAAAAACAGCTCCAACCTACACGAGAAGATCCAATCCTTTTCTTCTCACAGAGATCCTCAGTGGGCCTCAGTCTGAATCTGAAAAGTCCTTTCCTCCCTCCGTGTGCCCAAGGCGGGCTGGCTGTTCTACTTTCTACCAGTAGGGGTCACCATTTCCCTTTGTAATTCTTTGGAGACTAAAGCTGGTACCTTCACAGCCCTAATTATATTTTTCCTTTTTTGTTTATGGCATTAATCCTGAAGTTAGGGTCGATCTGTGGTGAGCAATAATACATTTAACCTTTGCCTTCATGCACTAAGATGTAATTGATCATTTGTGGTCTCATTTTCAGGAGCTGGGAGCCTCGGTTCAGTTTAAGATAAATGGAGACAGGGGACCCTCGATTTTAGTGACATGTTGAAGAGAGCAAAGCACAGAGCTGACTTATTTTATGAACTCCAATATCTCTCTCACCTTTATTTAAAAGCAAAAAAGAATGTTTTTTTTCACTAAGTGATTTGTTATTTATAATTTTACAACCATAGTCAGATCCTGGTGAGGGTAATTTCCCTTAGAATGCACATTAGCGTCTAGTTGGTAAATAAACTTGAGGCATTTCTGCACTGGGCATAAAATAAAGATGAAAACGTTAAATTCTAAGCCCAATGGTAGCACGGAATTAGAGCTTCTACATAGCGCACACTATGTTCTTCCTTCGATTATAATCTCATTGCTGTATGTCTGGATTGCAAAACAATTATTCCATGTGTTTTAATGCAAACCTAAAGAAGCATTTCTGGTGAATTAACATTAACTGTGACTGTTTATTGAAAGCCCACAATGTGTCAGGCACACTAGCTACTGATATCCTCCATTCTTTAATGCTCACAATGTTGAAGAATAGAAGAGTAGATGTCACTAGATTTGATTCAAATACCTGGAGAGTAGGTACCACTAGATCTGATAGAAAAAGAAGGTGAGGCAAAGAGAGGGTAAGCAAGGAAAGACAAGATGACAAAACTAATAAGGGGCTAGAATCAGGATTTGAACCCAGGCTCACGAGGCCCCTGATCTTATCACAATACCACTTTGGGCTCTGAATACTTGCATGAGTGTCTTGCCTTTCCATCCTTTTACAATTCTGGCTCGTTTTTCTTATTTTCCAGCTTGAGGCTCTAGACTTATGAACTTTTCAATTCCCTAATGTGTGTCTGGCCTTTAGTTTAGCCTGAGAATTAAGGAACACCCCTTGAGCAGTCTAGTTAGTAGCTTGCTCCTCATAAGAGGGAAACAGTATATGCTGGTATATTTTGAATCTTCGAAGTGGATGCAGCAGCCATTTGAATTCTGCACAGATTTGGTTTCTTCTGTCCGCGGGGCATTCTCCTTCATCTTTGAACAATAAAACTGGTTATTGAAAAAGAATCTGGGTCCATCAGGTAAGTAGAGAGCCCCACGTGCAGAAGTTTATTCCCTGAATGGCACAGCCTGCATCAGGCTAGTGATGGGTCCTCAGTTAGTGGGCAGGTTCTATGGATTTACTGACCACACAGGGCTTTCTGCAGGGTCATCCCTGGTGTCTGAGAATGACTCTGACCTGTGGCCAGGCAGATGCATCACCTTTACCTCCTGCTTTTCTGTCTAGTGGAGAGAGTGGATTCGAGGACTCACATCCTTCCATGGTCAATGCTTTTCCCATCCCAGAGAATAGCCAGCCCACCTGTCCTCCCTCTGATGCCAATTTTAGGTCCAGACATCTAGGTTTTGTATCCAACTATGCCCTTGGAGTGACTCAAGATGCCATTTTTTTTCTACATTCTTGCCCTTTGCATGCTGATGTCCCAGGAGCTTCTCTGTTTTTTTTTTTCTTTTTTTTTTTACATCTTTATTGGAGTATAATTGCTTTACAATGGTGTGTTAGTTTCTGCTTTATAACAAAGTGAATCAGCTATACGTATACATATGTTCCCATATCTCCTCCCTCCTGCATCTCCCTCCCTCCCACCCTCCCTATCCCACCCCTCCTTTGTGGTCACAAAGCACCGAGCTGATCTCCCTGTGCTATGCGGCTGCCTCCCACTAGCTAGCTATCTTACGCTTGGCAGTGTATATATGTCCATGCCACTCTCTCGCCCATCACAGCTTACCCTTACCCCTCCCCATATCCTCAAGTCCATTCTCTAGTAGGCCTGTGTCTTTATTCCTGTCTTACCCCTAGGTTCTTCATGACATTTATTTTTTCTTAAATTCCATATGTGTATGTTAGCATACGGTACCTGTCTCTCTTTCTGACTTCTTTCACTCTGTATGACAGACTCCAGGTCCATCCACCTCATTACAACTAGCTCAATTTCATTTCTTTTTATGGCTGAGTAATATTCCATTGTATATATGTGCCACATCTTCTTTATCCATTCATCCGATGATGGACACTTAGGTTGTTTCCATCTCCAGACTATTGTAAATAGAGCTGCAAGGAAAATTTTGGTACATGACTCTTTTTGAATTTTGGTTTTCTCAGGGTATATGCCCAGTAGTGGGATTGCTGGGTCATATGGTAGTTCTATTTGTAGTTTTTTAAGGAACCTCCATACTGTTCTCCATAGTGGCTGTACCAATTCACATTCCCACCAGCAGTGCAGGAGTGTTCCCTTTTCTCCACACCCTCTCCAGCATTTATTGTTTCTAGATTTTTTGATGATGGCCATTCTGACTGGTGTGAGATGATATCTCATTGTAGTTTTGATTTGCATTTCCCTAATGATTAATGATGTTGAGCATTCTTTCATGTGTTTGTTGGCAGTCTGTATATCTTCTTTGGAGAAATGTCTATTTAGGTCTTCTGCCCATTTTTGGATTGGGTTGTTTGTTTTTTTGTTATTGAATTGCATGAGCTGCTTGTAAATTTTGGAGATTAATCCTTTGTAAGTAAGTTGCTTCATTTGCAAATATTTTCTCCCATACTGAGGGTTGTCTTTTTACCTTGTTTATGGTTTCCTTTGCTGTGCAAAAGCTTTGAAGTTTCATTAGGTCCCATTTGTTTATTTTTGTTTTTATTTACATTTCTCTAGGAGGTGGGTCAAAAAGGATCTTGCTGTGATTTATGTCATAGGTGTTCTGCCTATGTTTTCCTCTAACAGTTTGATAGTTTCTGGCCTTACATTTAGGTCTTTAATCCATTTTGAGCTTATTTTTGTGTATGGTGTTAGGGAGTGATCTAATCTCATACTTTTACACGTACCTGTCCAGTTTTCCCAGCACCACTTATTGAAGAGGCTGTCCTTTCTACACTGTACATTCCTGCCTCCTTTATCAAAGATAAGGTGACCATATGTGCGTGGGTTTATCTCTGGGCTTTCTATCCTGTTCCATTGATCTATATTTCTGTTTTTGTGCCAGTACCATACTGTCTTGATTACTGTAGCTTTGTCGTATAGTCTGAAGTCAGGGAGCCTGATTTCTCCAGCTCCGTTTTTTGTTCTCAAGATTGCTTTGGCTATTCGGGGTCTTTTGTGTTTGCATACAAATTGTGAAATTTTTTGTTCTAGTTCTGTGAAAAATGCCAGTGGTAGTTTGATAGGGATTGCATTGAATCTGTATATTGCTTTGGATAGTATAGTCATTTTCACAATATTGATTCTTCCAATCCAAGAACATGGTATATCTCTCCATTTATTTGTATCATTTTAATTTCTTTCATCAGTGTCTTATAATTTTCTGCATACAGGTCTTTTGTCTCCTTAGGTAGGTTTATTCCTAGATATTTTATTCTTTTTGTTGCAATGGTAAATGGTAGTGTTTTCTTGATTTCACTTTCAAATTTTTCATCATTAATGTATAGAAACGCCAGAGATTTCTGTGCAGTAATTTTGTATCCTGCTACTTTACCAGATTCATTGATTAGCTCTAGTAGTTTTCTGGTAGCATGTTTAGCATTCTCTATTTATAGTATCATGTCATCTGCAAACAGTGACAGCTTTACTTCTTCTTTTCTGATTTGGATTCCTTTTATTTCCTTTTGTTCTCTGATTGCTGTGGCTAAAATTTCCAAAACTATATTGAGTAAGAGTGGTGAGAGTGGGCAACCTTGTCTTATTCCTGATCTTAGTGGAAATGCTTTCAGTTTTTCACCATTGAGGACGATGTTGGCTGTGGGTTTGTCATATATGGCCTTTATTATGTTGAGGAAAGTTCCCTCTATGCCTACTTTCTGCAGGGTTTTTATCATAAATGGGTGTTGAAATTTGTCAAAAGCTTTCTCTGCATCTATTGAGATGATCATATGGTTTTTCTCCTTCAATTTGTTAATACAGTGTATCACGTTGATTGATTTGTGTATATTGAACAATCCTTGCATTCCTGGAATAAACCCCACTTGATCATGGTGTATGATCCTTTTAATGTGCTGTTGGATTCTGTTTGCCGGTATTTTGTTGAGGATTTTTGCATCTATGTTCATCAGTGATATTGGCCTGTAGTTTTTTTCTTGGTGACATCCTTGTCTGCTTTTGGTATCAGGTTGATGGTAGCCTCGTAGAATGAGTTTGGGACTGTTCCTCCCTCTGCTATATTTTGGAAGAGTTTGAGAAGGATAGGTGTTAGCTCTTCTCTAAATTTTGATAGAATTCGCCTGTGAAGCCATCTGGTCCTGGGCTTTTGTTTGTTGGAAGATTTTTAATCACTGTTTCAATTTCAGTGCTTGTGATTGGTCTGTTCATATTTTCTATTTCTTCCTGGTTCAGTCTTGGCAGGTTGTGCATTTCTAAGAATTTGTCCATTTCTTCCAGGTTGTCCATTTTATTGGCATAGAATTGCTTGTAGTAATTTCTCATGATCTTTTGAATTTCTGCAGTGTCAGTTGTTACTTCTCCTTTTTCATTTCTAATTCTATTGTTCTGAGTCTTCTCCCTTTTTTTCTTGATGAGTCTGGCTAATGGTTTATCAATTTTGTTTATCTTCTCAGAGAACCAGCTTTTAGTTTTATTGATCTTTGCTATCATTTCCTTCATTTCTTTCTCATTTATTTATGATCTAATTTTTATGATTTCTTTCCTTCTGCTAACTTTGGGGATTTTTTCTTCTTCTTTCTCTAATTGCTTTAGGTGCAAGGTTAGGTTGTTTATTCGAAATGTTTTCTGTTTCTTAAGGTAGGATTGTATTGCTATAAACTTCCCTCTTAGAACTGCTTTTGCTGCATCCCATAGATTTTGAGTCATCGTGTCTCCATTGTCATTTGTTTCTAGGTATTTTTTAATTTCCTCTTTGATTTCTTCAGTGATCACTTTGTTATTAAGTAGTGTATTGTTTAGTCTCCATGTGTTTGTATTTTTTACAGATCTTTTCCTGTAATTGATATCCAGTCTCATAGCATTGTGGTCGGAAAAGATACTTCATACAATTTCAATTTTCTTAAATTTACCAAGGCTTGATTTGTGACCCAAGATATGATCTATCCTGGAGAACGTTCCTTGAGCACTTGAGAAAAATGTGTATTCTGTTGTTTTTGGATGGAATGTCCTATAAATATCAATGAAGTCCATCTTGTTTAATGTATCATTTAAAGCTTGTGTTTCCTTATTTATTTTCATTTTGGATGATCTGTCCATTGGTGAAAGTGGGGTGTTAAAGTCCCCTACTATGAATGTGTTACTGTTGATTTCCCCTTTTATGGATGTTAGTATTCGCCTTATGTATTGAGGTGCTCCTATGTTGGGTGCATAAATATTTACAGTTGTTATATCTTTTTCTTGGATTGATCCCTTGATCATTATGTAGTGTCCTTCTTTATCTCTTCTTATAGTCTTTATTTTAAAGTCTATTTTGTCTGATATGAGAATTGCTACTTCAACTTTCTTTTGGTTTCCATTTGCATGGAATATCTTTTCCATCCCCTTACTTTCAGTCTGTATGTGTCTGTAGGTCTGAAGTGGGTCTCTTGTAGACAGCATATATATGGGTCTTGTTTTTGTATCCATTCAGCCAATCTGTGTCTTTTGGTGGGAGCATTTAATCCATTTACATTTAAGGTAATTATCGATATGTATGTTCCTATTTCCATTTTCTTAATTGTTTTGGGTTCGTTAGTGTAGGTCTTTTCCTTCTCTTGTGTTTCTTGCCTAGAGAAGTTCCTTTAGCATTTATTGTAAAGCTGGTTTGGTGGTGCTGAACTGTCTCAGCTTTTGCTTGTCTGTAAATGTTTTAATTTCTCCATCAAATCTGAATGAGATCCTTGCTGGGTAGAGTAATCTTGGTTGCAGGTTTTTCTCCTTCATCAATTTAAATATGTCCTGCCACTCCCTTCTTGCTTGCAGAGTCTCTGCTGAAAGGTCAGCTGTTAACCTTATGGGGATTCCCTTGTGTGTTATTTGTTGTTTTTCCCTTGCTGCTTTTAATATGTTTTCTTTGTATTTAATTTTTGACAGTTTGATTAATACGTGTCTTGGTGTATTTCTTCTTGGATTTATCCTGTATGGGACTCTCTGTGCTTCCTGGACTTAACTATTTCCTTTCCCATATTAGGGAAGTTTTCAACTATAATCTCTTCAAATATTTTCTCAGTCCCTTTCTTTTTCTCTTCTTCTTCTGGAAACCCTACAATTCGAATGTTGGTGTGTTTAATGTTGTCCCAGAGGTCTCTGAGACTGTCCTCAGTTCTTTTCATTCTTTTTTCTTTATTGTGCTCTGCTGTAGTTATTTCCACTATTTTATCTTCCAGGTCACTTATCCGTTCTTCTGCCTCAGTTATTCTGCTATTGATCACATCTAAAGTATTTTTAATTTCATTTATTGTGTTGTTCATTGTTGCTTGTTTCATCTTTAGTTCTTCTAGGTCCTTGTTAAATGTTTCTTGCATTTTCTCTATTCTATTTCCAAGATTTTGGATCATCTTTACTATCATTATTCTGAATTCTTTTTCAGGTAGACTACCTATTTCCTCTTCATTTGTTAGGTCTGGTGGGTTTTTATCTTGCTCCTTCATCTGCTGTGTGTTTTTCTGTCTTCTCATTTTGCTTATCTTACTTTGTTTGGGGTCTCCTTTTCGCAGGCTGCAGGTTCATAGTTCCCGTTGTTTTTGGTATCTGTCCCCAGTGGCTAAAGTTGGTTCAGTGGGTTGTGTAGGCTTCCTGGTGGAGGGGTCTAGTGCCTGTGTTGTGGTGGATGAGGCTGGATCTTGTCTTTCTGGTGGGCAGGATCACGTCTGGTGGTGTGTTTTGGGGTGTCTGTGGACTTATTATGATTTTAGGCAGCCTCTCTGCTAAAGGGTGGGGTTGTGTTCCTGTCTTGCTAGTTGTTTGGCATAGGGTGTCCAGCACTGTAGCTTTCTGGTCAGTGAGTGAAGCTGGGTGCTGGTGTTGAGATGGAGATCTCTGGGAGATTTTTGCCATTTGATATTATGTGGAGCTGGGAGGTCTCTTGTGGACCAGTGTCCTGAAGTTGGCTCTCCCACCTCAGAGGCACAGCACTGACTCCTGGCTGCAGCACCAAGAGCCTTTCATCCACACAGCTCAGAATAAAAGGGAGAAAAAGTAGAAAGAAAGAAAGAAAAAAAAGAAAGAAAGAAAGGAGGGAGGAAGGAAGGAAGGAAGTGAAGGAAGGAAGGAAGGAAGGAAGAAAGAAAGAAAGAAAGAAAGAATGAAAGAAAGAAAGATAGGAGGGCGGGAGGGAGGGAGTAAGGAAGGAAGGAAGGAAGGAAAGAAAGAAAGAAAGAAAGAAAGAAAAGAAAGAAAGAAAGAAAGAAAGAAGATAAAATAAAATAAGGTAAAATAAAATAATTAAAATACAAAATAATTGTTAAGAAAAAAAATTTTTTAAAAAGATAAAAAAAAAAAAAAAGGACGGATAGAACCCTAGGACAAACGGTGGAAGCAAAGCTATACAGACAAAATCTCACACAGAAGCATACACATACATGCAGAAAAAGAGGAAAAGGGGAAAAAATCATAAATCTTGCTCTCAAAGTCCACCTCCTCAATTTGGGATGATTCGTTGTCTATTCCTGTATTGCACAGATGCAGGGTACCTCAAATGGATTGTGGAGCTTTAATCCGCTGCTCCTGAGGCTGCTGGGAGAGATTTCCCTTTCGCTTCTTTTTTCTCACAGCTCCCGGGGCTCAGCTTTGGATTTGGCCCCGCCTCTGCGTGTAGGTCGCTGGAGGGCGTCTGTTCTTCGCTCAGACAGGATGGGGTTAAAGGAGCAGGTGATTCGGGGGCTCTGGCTCACTCAGGCCGCGGGGAGGGAGGGACATGGATGCGGGGCGGGCCTGCGGCGGCAGAGGCCGGCGTGACGTTGCACCAGCCTGAGGCGCGCCGTGCGTTCTCCCGGGGAAGTTGTCCCTGGATCCCGGGACCCTGGCAGTAGCGGGCTGCACAGGCTCCCCGGAAGGGGAGGTGTGGATAGTGACCTGTGCTCGCACACAGGCTTCTTGGTGACAGCAGCAGCAGCCTTAGCGTCTCATGCTTGTCTCTGGGGTCCGCGGTTTTAGCCGCGGCTCGCGCCCGTCTCTGGAGCTCCTTTAAGCAGCGCTCTTAATCCCCTCTCCTAGCGCACCAGGAAACAAAGAGGGAAGAAAAAGTCAGCTTCTCTGTTTGTAATGAAACTCCAGAATATAAGATTCCACAATCTTCTATAACACAATCTGATTGTTCAAATTTGTTAAATATTTGTCTTACAGCTAACTCAAATACTGCATGCTGTAATGTCAACCCATTTCCCGTTACCTCCTTGGACAGAAATCTGAAGAAACTCACTGATATTCCTTAGGGCATGAATCTACTTGATACTTTAATAATAATCAAGAAATATAGGGGTCCTTCAGTGTACAAGGTGCCTTCTAGACCTCATGAAATAGGCTTTTAGCAAGGAGTAAACTGAGGCTCAGAGAAGTTAGAGGATTTGCCTAGGTCACACAGCTGGGCACTCAAACTAGATGACAGGTTGGAAAGGCCCGGGAAAGAGAAGGATAGAGAGAGGATCAAATCAAAATCAGTACAGCTACTAAGGAAATGGAGGGAGTGGGCAGGAACCTGTTGAGTGACGCTTGGGAGAGCTTTTCTCATCTCTTAACAGAAAATTAGTCTCTAGGACCCTGCTCCAATATCCAAGACCTTTCTTTACACTCCTGCAGATGGAGCAATTGCTGCTGGACGCACCAGGTCCATAAGGACTCTTCTTAGGGTATATATATATATATATACCATATATATATATATATATTTTTTTTTTTTTTTTAAGGAATTGGTCCACATGATTATGGAGTCTTGTCAAGTCCAGAATCTGATGGGGTAAGCTGGAATGCTGGAGACTTAGGGAAGAGTTGCAGTTCAAGTCCAAAGGCCTCTGCTGGCAGAATTCCTTTGCCTCTGGGTGAGGTCAGTCTTTGTTCTATTCAGGCCTTCAGCTGAATGGATGAGGCCCACCCACATTATGGAGAGCAATCTTCTTTTACTCAAAGTCCACTGATTTAGGCATCAATCTCATCCAAAAAACACCATCACAGAAACATCCAGAATAATGTTTGACCGAATACCTGGGCTCCATGGCCCAGCCGAACTGACACATAAAATTAGGGATTCCCCTTCCAGAGTCTGTCTTAACTGCTGGGCTGTGGGCTCCCCCAGGGCAGTCACTGTCTTTTATCTTTCTCTCCAGTACTCACTCAGTGATGAATATGCAGCAGATACTCAATAAATGCATATTTATTTGATAGAACAAAAAATAAACAAAAACCCCCAAAGCACTTTCAAAACTCGTATCCAATTTTATTCTTACCATACTTCTCTGGGGTGGGCACACTTGTCCCCACTCTCCCTGCTAAGAAACAGAGACTTATGAAAATATGCCCAGAATCACAAACCTGGTAAGTGGCAGAACCTGGTCTCCAGCTGTGGTCCTTATACTTTTTGCCTTTGCACTATACTACAATGTGCTTTTATTTGATGTGAATGTGAGAGGAGGCATTCTGGGATATACAGAATCAGTATCTTACAGAAACAGTTGTTCAAGGTCTAATCCAACCAACACCAGCAACAATGAATATTTTATTGAGATCTACCATTTTCTTGTGCACATAATTCAGCTATTTACTGAACAGCTGTGAAGTACCTAGCCCTGACTGGAGGTGAGCAATTGATCTAGTTTCTATCCATCCATTCCTCCATCTTTCCCTCCCTCCCTCCAGCTGATAGTTACTGAGCATGTACTGTGCACCAGACGACAGGGGAGGTTCCGGGAGCATAAGGACGGTTAAGACCTGGTTCTGTCCTCAAGGTGTTCACAGTTAAGGGGGAAACCAGATATGTTACCCACCAGCCACAAGGGCTCGACGGCAGCATGTTTCTCTAGCAACAGGGAAGCCTGTGAGCATCATGGTGCCTGGATCCCAGTAGGGACTTGGCAGCAGCAGGAATGCCTTCATACACGAGGGACCAGCTGGCTCTGGGCAGTGAGACTGGTCCCTGGGCTTCTCAGGTGTGTCACAGGCAGCAGAAAGAATGAAGTACACTGCTCTCTACTTTGTCCTTTATTTGAGGCTGAAAAAGGCCACATACACAATGCCAGGGGCAGCATTGCCCCCTGATGGCCTGGTCTCTTGATCATTTTTATCCTCATCGTTATCAGTTATTATATCAGCATTTATCATCAAATATTTAGAGTCGTCCAGTTGTAGCAGGTCATCCTTCCATCTTCCCGTCTCAGGTCTTAACAACAAAGCTGCTCAAGGGACAGCAGCCTAATCACTCCCCATGAGACCTCTTGTCAGTGTTTCTTTCTGTTCGACAGCTCCACCTGCAAAGCCTGCTGGGGGGCAAGATAGCTTCCATCCACATGGGCCACCGGGGGCCTCAGAGCCTTCTCACGCACTCGTCCATATCCTTGGAACGCTCTTTGTATGGCCCCTCCTCATCCTCTTATGTCCTAACTTACATGCTACATCTTTGGAAAGTTTGTCACTCACCTCTTCCTCCCACCTGAAGTAGCGCCTTTCCCATTTGTTTCTCACTGTCTCTAATTCTCTGGTTTGTTTAATTATTGGCTGCCTCCCCAGCGAGAATGCAAGCTTCCCAAGGCCTTGCCTGTTTCATTCAGCATAGCACCGTGTGCCTTCCGTGTCGTAAATGCTCAACCAAGATTTAGGGAATGGATGCAAGGGTCTTTGGAGCCATATAGCCTGTCTCTACACAGCACAGCCCCTCTGACCCCTGTCCCTGCTGGTGAGCTCATCCCTCCCACTGCTCTTTAAGGTGTCCTGATTCAGGGCTGACAGCGCACCTCTGGTGGAAAGCGGAGCCTTGGGTTGAGGTTGGTCTGCTGAACCATTTATTCTGGACCCTCCCAGCACATTCCTTACAGGCTGTCTGGTGATGTCCTCTTGCTGCTTCCTGCCCATGTTCCCAGGCAGACTGTGAGCCTGTCAAAGACCTGATATGCTCTTTCATATCCCTGATGACACTACATGCTCAGGAAATACCTGGGGGGTATCCAGTCATGGTTATTTTAAAGCTCATAACCATCTAGATTTGGATAGAGCCACACAGCTCTCTGATCATCCCAGCTAAGGTGACAAGCTCCCGGTAGTATAGCAGAGTGGATAGGGATTCGATCTTGGAAATCAGTCAGTCTGAGTTTGAGTTCCGGCTCTGCTACTGTGACTTCAGGCAAGTCACTTAACCTATCTGAGACTCAATTCTTCATCTATAGAATGGGCATAACTATAGTACCCACTATGCAGAGTTCATGGATGGAGGAGTGTATCTGGAGGGTCAGAGGACGAGGAAGAATTGCTATCAAGCGGCTTCCCCATTACGTGTGCTTGCTGAATATCATGGTTTGTTAAGAGCAGGCAGAATGTTGCTGCTCATGAGTGGCAGAGGATAGTGAAAGAGAAAGGAACAATAAGAATCCAATAAAAACCACACTCAGGACTGTGGAGAGCTGCTCTGTATCACAGGGCCACAGAGCACTTGGGGCTCGCAATCACAGCCTTGGAGTTCCGGGAAAAATGTAGACTGTGAGATAGTGACATCTGTAAGAATCTTAGAAAGCTTTCCACCAGGAATGATTAAAATAAAAATACATTTATACACTCGTAGTCACATAAATTGGCATGTGAACAGTGAAATCTCTAAATCTACTAAGTTATGAAATCTCTGAAGACACCATTAATCGAAGGTTCATCCTGGAAGCCCTAATGACTACAGGACACCAGACGCAGCACAGGAACTTAGGAGATGCTGCCTGGCGGAATGGATGAATCTAGAATTTTGTATTGGAGAGGCATGTCATTCCTATCCCCTCCATGGTCATGGCAGCAGCTAACCAGGGTCGGGAGGGTGGGGTTCAACTCTGTAGAATGATCAGCTGAGTCAGGGGCCAGATAGGAGATGCGCTGGGTGCCTGATCAGGCTGGAGAGCTAGAAGTGTGGTCCTGCCCACGCACAGAACCTGGGGGGAAGCAGGGTAATCGGAGGGATGCTGCTTAGAAGCCCGGAATTGGGAAGGACCTACAAAGGTCAGTGGTACCAGCCTTTCCTTCAGCACATGGGAATCTGACACGCCCAATTCTTCTTGGAGGTGTCCAAGGATGGGGAGTCACCATTTTCCTCCCTTTCCTTTTAAAAGCTGCATTTCCCTGGTGACTCTTTCTTATGGCTGACCACAGTCTCTTGCTTTATTAGGAGTCCATGTCTCATTCTTTAGGTCCCTAGGAAAATGTAAAGGAGAGCTCAGCATGCTCAAATGCTTCACTGACCTCATTTACTTCAATGTCTTTTAAAATACTCTAATCGAAAGCTGGGTATGAAGCCCAATGTAGGCCTTACTAATGAAGAAAGTTCAAATGGACAGAAAAATCATGGTATTCTGGAAGCTCAACCAACAATCTTTAATATTCTGACTCAGTTGAAGTTGTCAACTCTAGGTGGCCACGATGAGATAACTAAATGCCCCATAGGTGAGTAGGACATAGCCATGAGGCTCCCAACAGAGCCAGCCATACTGGCTTTAGAAGGTGAGCGGGTACCTTGATATCTGGGGAGCTCCAGGGTAGCTGGGGATTAGGAAAAGGGCTCTAGTTCTGGGGGATGCAGTGTGACCAATAAGGCTTTCTGGGAAAACTAAACTATGTGGGTGATTGGACTGAACTCACAATAGTGATTAAAGGAGGACTCTAATACAAATAGCAATAATTGCAACAAATTTAGTTTTAACGATAAAAATAGCTTTTTGTTTTATTTGTCTCTCCTTATTTCTTTTACTTCCCCAGCTTTACTGAGCTCTGATGGACAAATAAAAATTGTATATATTTAGGTTGTACAATATGATTTTTTAAAAGGTATACAATGTGACGATTTAATATACATAAATGTTGTGAAATGGTTACCACAATCAAGTTAACTAACACAGCCATCACCTCACATAGTAGCTTTTAGTTTTAAAAGCACTAGCACGTACAAGGTATTCTGCTAGACACTTTATAGGTATTATCTCACTCCTCACACCAGTCTACGAATTAGGCACCATTATTATGCCTGTCTTATAGGTAAGGAAACTGAGGTACATAGTGTAATAAGCTTATCAGGCATTCTGTTAAAGATACACTAGTGGCTATCAACTGGCAGTGGTTTTGCTCCCAGGGGACATTTGAAAATGTCAGGAGACATTTCTGGTTTTCCCGTGGAGCTGAGGGGCATTGCTACTGGCATCTAATGGGTTGAGACCAAGGATGCTGATATGCATCTCACAATGTACAGGACAGCACGCCCGCTCCTAACCCTAACAAAGAATTACCCAGCTTAAAATGTCACTAGTGCCCAGGTCAAGAAACCCTGCTCTATACAAGTGGTCTACATTAATCCTTACAGGGACCCTGATGAGAAAATTCGGGCTCACAGGGATGAAGCCATATGCCCAAGGTCTCTCAATAGGTGAGTGGCAGGGCTCGGGGTTGAAGCTATGTGCGTCTAATTTCAAGCCAGGGCTCTTAGCCACACGGGCGGGTAGCTCCAAAGGGGTTGGTACACAGCGTTTCAGGAATGGAGAAGAGTCTTGGTCTTGGGAGGTTGGACTCTGGGGCACTGTTATCAAGATGTGGCTAAGCTGCAATCGTGGGAGCTCAGTGGTGAGCGTGGGGGAGCTGTGTTCCTTCTTGACACCAAGGGGAGGGCACGTCAGCACTAAGCACCTTCTGACAGAAGGAGGACATTCCCTAAGGAAGCTGGAATGGATTTTCATTCATTCACCCGTTCTGTGTTTATTGAAGGTTAACTCTGTGCTTGGTGCTGGTGATGTGATGGCAAAAGGCCAGTTTCCTGCCCCCATGAAACATATATTCAAGTGGGGAGATTGACAGTGTGCTAACCAGCAAACGCGTAGAATAAGTATGTATCATTAGCCCCTTGAAGAAAATACATAGGTGCACTGACAAAGGATAGCGTGTTGGTGGATATGTTAATAGGGAGTCAGGAAGGCCTCCCTGAGGTGGGACCACATAAACCATAAGAAGGCTGGGAAGGAGCTGGGAGAAAATAATTTCAGGTAGTGGGAACGGCAAAGATAGAGATCATGTGGTGGGACTAGGCTCAGGGTGATCTAGCGGCAGAGGGATGGTAATACACGGGGCTATTCAAAGCCCTGGTCTCTGACACTGCCAGGCTATGACGTGGGAAGAAGCTTGCACCAGAGTGTACGGTAATGCGCTGCTTCCTTCATCGAGAGAGTCTGGCTCTGAAGAAAATGTCAGTGGAACCCAGCAGCATGCTCAGTGATGTAGTTGATCGACATTCTGGCCCAAGCTCCTCGTCTTATCACAGACTGGTTACATTTTGTGGATGGTAGCTGGTCTGGGGACAACACGCTGAGTAGTCCTGCAGAAGCCAATGCTGACGGTTTTCCAGCCAGATCCCTCAGTCTATCCAGGCAGGCATGGCCCTGTGTCTTCTTGCTTAAGTGTGTTCCCAGGCCCATGAAGTGAGAGAGTGGCATGGACATATATACACCATCAAACGTAAAATCGATAGCTAGTGGGAAGCAGCTGCATAGCACAGGGAAATCAGCTCAGTACTTTGTGACCACCTAGAGGGGTGGGATAGGGAGGGTGGGAAGGGGGGAGATGCAAGAGGGAGGAGATATGGGGATATATGTATATGTATAGCTGATTCACTTTTTTATACAGCAGAAACTAACACACCATTGTAAAGCAATTATACTCCAATAAAGATGGTAAAAAAGTAAATAAAAAAAAATAAAAGGAGAGCTAAGAAAAAAAGAAAAAGAGTGTTCCCAGGCCCAAATGGACACCCTGCCAGAGCACTGGGAATTAATGCCCCCATAATGATGCTCAACAGTGAGGGTGGTAAACTCCCCAGCTGCCTCACTCTGTGCTGAGACCACTCTGAGGCATGTCTACACAGAGGGTCCCCAGGAGAGCTGAGCCCCTACTGTCCACAGAAGTGATCCCCTCAGTAATGCACTGTTACACGTTTCCCAATCTCTCACAGCGCCTCCGGGATTATCTCTCAAATTATCTCCTTGAACCGAATCCATGTCTCAAGGTCTACTTCTGGGAGAACTCCAGCAGAGAGCATGGCTGGACTGGAACGCACACAGGGCGAATGGCAGCTGTAGAAGTCGGATAGCTGTGCAGTCCCAGATCACACAAGGCCTTGTGGATCATAGTAGGAAACTTGGACTTGATTCTAAGTGTGTGGGGAACCACTGAAGAGCTTAAGCAGGGGAGGAGTATTACATGAACCAGTTTGTAATTTAAAAAGCTCCTCAGGTTGTGCTCTGTGGAATGGATTAGATGGGAGCAGAAGTAGAAGCAGGGGACCAGTTAGAAGCTGTTGGCAGCAGTTCAGGTAGGAGCTGATGGGGGCTAGGGGGTGTGGTACAGATGGAGGTACATGCATAGATTTGAGATATATTTTAGAGGATAAACCAATAGGACTTGATGGTGGATGCACCGCAGGGGGCAGGGAGAAGGAGGAGGGTCAAGGATGCCTTGATTTCTTGATTTCCAGTGTAGATGGAGGGAGCTGGGTGGTATTCTGCCATGAAAGGCACTCAGGAAGTCAGTGATTAGGAAAAGCTTCTCTGCTTTGATAGTGTCTCACATTTAAGCCATGCTAGCTGATCCAGGAATCTACTGCGTGCAGTGAATAAATATGAACTGTATGTATCTTGGTAGAATCTCTGAGAGAAGATTAAAACCACTGTTACAGCCACAGGGAGAAGCCATTCCCTCTACTTCACCAAGCATAGGGACATTAAACTTAACAGGCTAAGAAATGAAGTGGAAAACCTGCCCAGTGACCACGACAGCTGCTGACGAGCTCACACTGAGAGGATTCCCTCCACGTGAAATGGGAGACACGGGAGAGGTAGGGTAAGGGCATGAGACCAAGACCTCTATCTTCAATAGCCAGGGGCTGCCAAACCACCACCCTCAAGCCACAGAGGGCCACCTGAAATGCACATATACATTTCCCAAGATCTGGCTGCAAAGGGAGGGATTAGAGACCTGGGGTCGTGTTTTATTTATGGTGTGACCTCTCCTGGGAAAGGACATTTGGAACAAAACACAAACCAATGATACCCCTATTTTAACAAATGGACCAAGACTTCATGCCCCAAATGGGGATTTCTTTAGGAAGCAGTCTCCCCGAAAGACCCTAGGATTATAGGTTTTCACAGTCAGAGATGGCAAAGTTAGCACGGGTTACCCCAAAGCGCAATGAACATCTGGCCACGGGTTGGGATGAGTATTCGGCAGCATTCTGAGGATGGTTCTGATGGAGAATGTCTGATTCTGGTCCTGAAGTTCAAACTGCCTCCATATTCCCAGTTGATACTCACAAGGCAACTGGTTTCTATACACCCTGTGGTACTTGGGTTTAACCACAATTACGATATCTGGATTTCATACCTAGTTTTGTTCACCAGACTGATGTCTGTCTGTCTATCTATCTTCTATCTATCTATCTGTCATCAAGTGATGTTTGATTCCTACCCAAACCAAAATCTGTTTTCATCATAAATCCTGGCCACCAATGAGCTTTGTCCATAGCAGAGCATAGAGATTATGACCACATGTTCTAGGGGTAAACCGACGGGGTTTAAATCCGGGCTCTCTTCCTTACCCACTCTGCACTCTTGACTAAGTTGGTTAGCTACTCTCTACAGCAGTTTCTTAAGCTGTAAGTGGGATAATACCTCACAGGACTGTAGTGGGGATTAACTGCATTAAGGAACCTAAAGCCTTAGAGCAGCACCTGGTCAGCACTCAGGTCTCAATAAGGGGTGGTGATAACAATTTTTGTATGTTTAGGGTCTGAAGGTACATTTTTTTTAAATCATATTTTTAATCAAAGTATAGATGATGTACAATATTGTATAAGCTACAGGTGTACAGTATAGTGATTCACAATTTTTAAGTTATACTCCACTTATAGGTATTAAAAATATTGGCTGTATTCCCCTTGTTGTACAATATATCCTTGTAGCCTATTTATTTTAAGCATAATAGTTTGTACCTCTTAATCCCTTACATGTTATTTTTCCTGTCCTCCCTTCCCTCTCCCCACTGGTAACCACTAGTTTGTTTTCTATATCTGTGAGTCTGCTTCTTTTTGTTATATTCATTAGTTTGTTGTTTGTATTTTCTCTGTCTGACTTATTTCACTTAGCACAATACCCTCCAAGTCCATCCATGTTTGCTGCAAATGGCAAAATTCCAATCTGGGTCAGTGTCCTCACCTTCAGGGCCCTGCATCCTCACCTGTGGGGCTTCCTGCTAGATGAACTGTTAGGTGGTCCCTTCAGTTGCCTGTGACCCCACAGTTCAGAGCTTTCCCCGTAAGTGCCATCCATGCCCTGCTGACCCGCCTGCACAGACCCCCTCAGGAACCTTCTAGTAACCTTGGGACAGGGCTGGGGAGGGCTCTGAAAAATACTTTAAATATTGTTTTCTGTCACCTTGCAAATAATATTTCCATTGTTCTCTTAAAGGAATGTATGTTCTTTATGGCAAAATTGAAAAATCTAGAAAAGAACAAGGATGAAAATAAAAACCACCTGCATCCACCACCAAGAGACAGCCATGTTTAACAACACATAAGCCCAGTGCTGTTCTTATGAGATCATTAGTAGCTGTAGTTATTTAGTATCAACTGTGTGTCTTGCTAACACGTCTTACTTCCTCTGATTTCATTTTAATCTCACCATAGCCTTGTGAGGTGGGTATCCTTTTTGCCATTTTATAGATAAGAAAGTTGGGGCTCAGAGACATAAGACTTGCTCAAGGTCAAACATTCTCTATTGTAAACTGCTTCTGCTCTTTAACAATATATTATAAGTGTTTCCACATGTGGTTAAATATACTTCTAAAACACAATTTAGAATTTCAAATATTTAATTTTGCAACTAAGTAATTCATTCACATGGTTAAAAAATAAAAAGATTTATGGTGAGGAGCTTCTGTTCATTCCTGTCCCCCTTCTGACTACTCTCACCGAAAACTCTCGCTCATTTCTTGGATCTCTTTCCAGAGTCTCCTTGCGATGATACAAGGTGGTATGCATATAGGGTTTTATTTCTCTGCAAAAGGTTGCACACTATAATCATTGTTCCATGCTATAAACCCCGCTTTTTCACTGAACAATGTTTCTGAGAGAACTTTCTACAGCAAGTGTATGCAGAACTTCCTCTTTTCTTTTTGTCATGCTATAGCAACCCATTATATGAATATGCTGCAATTTATTTAACCAGTCATTATTGATAGACATTTGGATATTTTCCTTAATATTCACCCTTTCAAATAATGCTGTAAAAAATAACATTGCAAACGAGCCATTTTTCAGTTTTTAAAGGCTGTGTGATATTCCTGCCGAGTGACATGCCACAGTTTGTTTAACCAATCCACTATGAATGGATATCTAGGTGGTTTCTGGGTTTCCCTTATTACAAATAATGCTGACGTGAACATTCAGGCCCGTGAGCGCTTGTGCTCTTACTTTTGATCCTTCTCTCAGGGAAACGCTAGGAGTATTTTTAAGGCTTTTGATAACACACTGCACATCTGTCTCCAGGAAAAGCTGTACCAGTTGCCAGCCGCAGCGTCTGAGAATGTGGGGTCCTGCTCATCCTAACAGGATGCTCTCGGGGGAAGGCAGCTGGGGTAGGTGAAGGAAGGGTAGTTCAGACCACAGGCCAAGGTCTTCTTCCCACATGGGGGAAGTCCTTCAGACTTCTTAACCGAGAAGGAAACCACACTCACAGAGAGGAAGAGCCTTTCCTGAGCCCACATGGGCGGGGTGGATCATGTGGGCTGGAGCTGGGGCTGCCTCGGGGCTCCTGAATCATTGCCGAGGCAGCATATCTCAGTGGTTAGGGACATGGACCACTCCGTTTGGAATTCTTACAGATCTTTGCTAGCTGTGTGCTCTGGGGTAAGCTAACAAACCTCTCTGAAGCTCAGATTTCTCATCTGTAAAATAGGACAAAGCTCACTTAATTATGGCAAGGAATTAAAGTAGATAACCTGGTGGGACACAGGGGTAGCCCACACTTATTAGTATTCTTATTAAAGACAGTCATCGTCATCATCCATTGACTCGTGGTCTCTCGGAGTTGATCCAAATGAAGACAAGCAGCTTGGGAGCTAATTTGTAGGTACCAAGTCAGACTCAGGCTGCTGAGGGATAAATAGATTTTGATGATGGCAGGGATGTCTTAATTTTCTAAGGGTACGAGCACTCATTCTGCTGTAAGCCTCCTCTCCAAGCTTTGAAGTTCTGGAGGAAGAGGGCTTGGAGAACAGCAGGCACAGAGAGAGTCTCTATCTCCACAATTCTTCCTTGCTTATCTGCGAGGAGCTTGGGCCACGCTGGCTGACGGGAGGTGTGCTGTGTTTTGTTGAAAGCCCCCCGGCGGTTCAGGTCTCTCTCACTGCTGATGTGACTTGGTCCACTAATCATCCATCCATTTAGCAAATATTGATCCTTATTAAGGGTCCACTATTGTTATGTGGTAAGGATGCGATGTTGAACAAAAATGTGATGTATGCTTAAATGGAGCTTAGCATATAGTAGGGTAGATCAGCCTACTAGTGCAGTGTAATAAACACCTCTAACATTTCAACGGCATGCAGCAATGAGCATTTATTTTGCTATGCCTCTGTATCTGTGTGTTGGCTTCAAGTTTGGCTGATCTAGCTGGGCTCCTCAGGGCTGTTCTAAGTTGCGGGTCAAGTCTGGGTCCAATCCTCATGACTCCCATCCTCCTTGTGCCGGTGGAATAGCTGGGCACATTCTTCGCATGCTGATGGCAGAAGCACCAAATACCTCAAGGTCTAGGCTCGAAACCGAGTCGCCATCACTTCCCTCCATTTACCAAAATAGGTCATGTGGCTTAGCCCCAAGTCAGGGGATGCAAAATCATATAACAAAGGGTGCAGACACAGGGAGAGTTAAAGAATTAGGACCAATATTTCAGTCTTTTCACAAGGGAAATGGACATTAATGAAACAGTGCCTCAAATATGTAATTGTAAACTATGACACATGCCGTGAAGGGAAATTTATGAGTTTGAGGAGGGACCTGATTTAGTCAGAGGCACCAGGGTAAACTTTCCAGAGGAGGTGATGATTATGGTGAGATCTGAAGGATGACAGAGTAGGAGAAGACATCCCAGACGAGGAAGCATCACATGCAAAGTCCCTAGGTCAGGTGGAAGCAAGTGTGGCTGGAGGGTATGAGCAGGGGGAGGGTTTGAGAGGGATTTTGAGGGGTGGGCGGGACCATGTCCTTTAGGATTTTGGCCTTTGTCCTACGAGTAACTCATGACTTGAAAATGAGGAGCGTTGGCTTCTTGTCATCGCTGTTCCTTTGCTGGGATTTATGTTCACCCCTTCTCATTGCCCAGTCCTGTTCATCCCTCGGGATGCAGCAGGAATATCAGCTCCGTGAAGCCCTTTCAGCTTCCCTGGGCAGCTAGCTGCTGCCTCTCTGGGCCTCCCTTTGCTGGGTACGGATGTCTCCTGTGATCATACTGGCCTGCCGTTTTGGTGGTTTGCTTCTTTTGCAAGGCTGTGAGCTTTGGGGAGGCTGACACAAGGCTGTATTTCTCTTTGCCTCTCCTGTACTTGGCAACAGGCCTTGGCCCAGATCAGTTACCCAGGAAATGTTTATTGTTTTGAAGATTAAATAAGATAATGGATGCAGGAGTACTATGTAAAATGTGGAACATCAATACGTTATTATTATCCCCGTCATCCAGATGCTGAGCAAAAACGGGCTGGGGTATAACAAAAAGGAGCGGTGGGCTTGGGGCAAAGTGCAGAGGGCGTGCCCCATTCATGGAAGCAGCCTCTATTCGGCTCTGCCAAGCGGGAATGTGGGCTCTAGTTACCAGATCTGATCATTTCCAAGAGGAGTTAAAAAAACATATTTTATTTGGAGAAATAGACATTTAAAAATTTTTCCCTCTGATTAAAAAATTTTTAAAAACCCCACTGCAGGTCAAACAAAACATAGCTGGTGACCTTTTAGGCCTGTGGCGTCCAGTTTGTGACCTTTGGTTCACAGAATGAGCCTCGGAGCCATACAAAACTAGGTCCCAATCCTGGCTCCTTTTCTTACCTGCTGTGTGACATCAGGAAGACAACGTGATCCTCAGTTTCCTCCTTTACAAGAGGGGAACAATTACAGAACCTACTGCATAAATAAGGTGTATTTGGTACAAGGCAGATACATATTAAGCACTCAGGGAGCTCTAGACATCATTCCCTTTGTCGCTGCTGATTCCTGTTACCCCCACCCGTCAGCTTGGAGCACGGGTTTGTGTATAAGCACGGTCACGCGGAGCTGGGGGAAGGGCAGTTGGTGGTTGCAGTCAGGTCAGTTTGAAATCTTCTGAAGGTTTTGCTGCTGAGGATGGATGTCATCTGTCACGGCCATTTTTGAGGCCAATGGAGAATGACATGAGAAGGGACACCTCGGCAGGTGAATAAATGACGTGTCTTATCTGGATGATCCAGGCAGCTGCTAAACCCGTGTTCAGACCGTTCATTCATTCTCTAGTTCCCAAGGCTTTGATGGATGCTACCTTCTAAGAAAACTGCTGGGGTGCCAAAAGGAGTAAGCCACAGTCACACAATGTTGACATGAAACACCAAAGAGCTCATACACTATGTCTCTAGCTCTGCCTCTGTCTCTCTTTCTGTCTCTGTCTGCCTCTCTCTGTCTCTGTCTCTCTCTGTGTGTGTGTGTCTTTCTCTCTTTGCCACATGAGGGCACAGAGAGAAGGTAACCATCTGCAAGCCAGAAACAGAGTCCTCACCAGGAATTGAATCCTGCTGGAAACTAGATCTTGGATTTTCCAGCCTCCAGAACTGTAAGAAAACAAATTTCTGTTGTGTAATTCTGTTGCCACTTAATCTGTGGTATTTTGTCATGGCAAAACGAGAAGCTAAGCCCAAGCTAAGACACATACTGTGCCAGGCACTGATCACATTACTACATACATCATCTCGTTTAAGCCTTCCAGCCAACTCCAGGAGGCAGATTCTGTTAATATCCCCATTTTACAGATTAGGAATATAATAGTAGTAGCTACCATTTTTGAGCACTTATTATATTTCTGGCACTGTTTTAGCACTTGCATTTATTTTCTAGTTGAATGCTCTGAACATACCCTAAAGGTATTATTATTATCCCCATTTGACAGAAGAAGGCACCTAGGTTTATAGAATTAGGGAACTTGTTCAAGGGCACAGAGCTGTAAGTGATGAAGCTAGGTTTCCCATCCAGGGTGTTCCAAATCCCTGCAGGAAAGGTCCCACAGCTAGTAAGGGGTGTGGCCACTGATTTCAGAGCCATTGCATTAGTCTGTGTCTCTGAGGCTTCTCCTCACCTATAAAAAGGATGGTCCTTCCCTCCTGCCTCCCCTAAGGGAATCACGGCACTGACTCATGATTGAGAAGGGTTATAACAACTGATTTAGAGCTTTCTTTCCAAGCCACACACAGATCCTCTAACACCTCCGTGGGAAGAGCATCGTTACATCTGCCCTTGGTGCTGATAGAGTCTCAAGGAGAAAACCTGTTTCCTCACACGCTCTTCCTCGCTGTCTCTCTCTCTTTAAGTAGAAAACGATTTCCTCTCCAGTAGTCAAACTAGATGAGCATGTAAAGCCCTGAATAGAAGATTATTAAAGCAGTCCACAGTCAGCCTTTCAGCTCACGATCTAATTAGCTGGAAGAGGCCCCTTAGAGTCTACACCAGTGAAATCTCCTAAGGCCCCAGAAAGTCGTCTAATGAGAGAAAATGAAACCATCTGAGGAAAGGGAGAGGCTCATGTTTGTGTGTCTGTGGGAGGGAGGAGAGACTCCAGCTGCTGTGTGTACCTCAGTAATCACTTCCATGGTACCCCTGGTGAGAAGATGAAAAATGTAATCACAAGACTCTCAGCTAACACAACCTGGGCAGTAGTCGCCCTGGAGCCTGGTATACAGGACACCCCCTAGGGTTCTCCAGAGAGAGGAAGATTGGTTTTCTTTAGAGCTACTGCAAGCCCCAGGTGGCCAGCCTCTTCTCACCACCTTAATAGACCAGAGAGGAAGAAGCAGACTAAAAATAGCCTGCGATTGTGTTAGGGAGGCCTCTCACACTCGGGGAGAGTTGTAAGTGACCTGTGAGAGGGGATGGGCCGGTCCATCAAGTATTCTCTGAGTCACTGCTCTGCGCTCCAAGAACAGCAGGAAACACAGCCCGCCTCTGAGGACTCTGTAACCATGTCACTCAGTTCAATCACTCCGCCATTCACTCCCTCAACAAGTATTGACTGGGCATCCACCGTGAGGCAGGCACTGTATTTGGCACTGAGAGATGGAACAAAAAAGCCCTTATATTCTGGAACCAGAGATGGGCAGAACACAGGTAAAATGAACACGATAAATGGAGGATGTGAGGAATGTGCTATGCAGGAAACTAAAGTGGGGTTTTGTGTGACAGATTTGTGTAGTGGGGTTTGTGATGTGCTACCCAGATGTCTCCCTTCAGGGGTGACGCACTTATTCAGCAAATCTGGGATCTGTGGGCTTAGAAGTCCTGGTTCCCAGAGAGGGGTTTTGCCAACAGGGGGCCACAGCTAGAGTCACGTACGCCTCAAGGTGTGGCTGCCTCCTGGTCACTTCAGGCTCCCGGTTAAGTAACTCTGATCATCAATAGGATGTAGGCTGCTATTGAGTCATGGGGGCAGGGAAGAATATACTTGTCACCCAGGTGATCCATGGGGCACTTCTTGTCCAATTTTGTAAGTAGATGGGTAAATGCAGCAGCCATGGCCCAAGAAGGGCATGATGATGGTGGCCAGACCTGCCACCAGGTAAGCCATGAAGACCAGCATGCTTGTTGTGAGGGGAAGGGGGATCCGGAATGGGTAGGAGAAGAAGGTGACCCAGAGGTTAGCTGTGGTGGTGGGGGCTCAGATGATCCCATGAATCCTCTCTTGGAAGTTTGCCCCCAAAAGAGACCAACCAGAATCCTAGGGAAGCTGTTCACAGAGCTGAGCAAATGAAGGGAGCAGATCTGATGAGCACAATGAGTGGAATGTAGCAGATGCTATGATGTGTCACAAACGCACCCCCTTTAGGACACAGGCACTCGTTTCCCAGTTGTTGGGAGTGTTGGTGGCTGACAGCTCTCAGCCAAATCACTCTCTGGAAACCTCCCTCCAAGGGAGAGCTGCCTTTCCCAAGGTCATGTCTCCTTCATGAGAGTAGCTTGCATCCAAGGGTGAGCAGGGCAGAAGTCCAAAGCTCAGCCCCCTTGGCTCAGCTCCAGGGCTCCCAGTGGGATCACCTGAGGTCTTTGCTGTGAATGTATCTAAGCTTAACCCCTCCTTCTGCTCTGTCCTGTTTCCTTCACCCATGACAAGTGCTGGTTCCAAGGGAGGCCCATAAACTTTCCGCAAACAGGTCTCCAACTCAGAGTCTGTTTCCTGGAGAATCCAACCCAAGACAGTGTGTGACTGATGGAAGGAGAATTAAGTTATACAGTGTTGCCAGAAGACCTCTCTGAGAGGGTAATGTTTGAGCTGAGTCCTGAATAATGAGGCGGGACTCAGCTTTGAGAATATGCTTGGGGAAAGTATCTCCGGAGTATATTAGTACATATATTAGAGGATAATTAGTACAAAGCCCGTGAGATGGGAACCGTCTTGATGTATTAAAGGAATAGGAAGAAGGCCTATGGGGATTGAGGGTAGTGATGGAGAAGGAAAGTAAGATAAAAGGATAGAGAGGGTGACAGGGCCAGGTCTTACAGGGCCTTATATGTTGCAGTGAAGATTTTGGGTTTTATTCTAAGGATGATGAGAAGTTATTGGAGGGGGTCACCAGAGGAATGAAAGGATCCAATTTACATTTTAAAAAGATCACCCTGGCTACTGTGAATTCAATTTCATCAGGAAGACAAGACTAACTGACACGGAAAATTAGAGAATAACCTCAAAGCAATATGATTCTGTGTCTATAAAGGGCATGCATCAGGCTCTTTAACATGTGTCTCTCACATTCACTGAATATTCATTTAACAATAATAATAGTTGAACACTTACTATATACCAGACATTGTACTTGGTTCTGAGATATAGCAAATAAACAATATAAATAATATACTGAACCTCACGGACTTACATTCATAGTGGACAAACCTTAATAAAGTGCTCAGTTGGGTGGCAAAGGGTTCAAGCAAGTCACTGGGAGTGCTATATGAGGGAAAGACTTCATGGAGAAGATATGACTCGGATTAGGTGGGGAAATGAATAGGAAGCACCCATGACAGATAGAAGAAACTGTAAGAATAATAATATGGCAGCAGGGGTGAACATGGTAACAGTATCGACAGTTACCATCTATTGAGTACTTATTATGTGCCAGGTACCGTGCTAAGAATTTAGCATCTTTTATATTGTGTAATCTTCATGGACACCATATGGAAAAAGCAATATTTTTCTCCTATTTTACAGATGATGAAACTGAGATTCATGGAAATGTTTGTTCCAGATCACATACTCAGGGACTTCCCTGATGGTCCAGTGGGTAAGAATCCGCCTTCTAATGCAGGAGATGCAGGTTCGATCCCTGGTCGAGGAACTGAGATGTCACATGACATGGGGCAACTAAGCCCATGCGCCGTGACTACTGAGCCCATGTGCTCTAGAGCCCATGAGCTCTAGAGCCCAGGTGCCACAACTAGAGAGCCTGCGTGCCACAACTAGAGAGAAGCCTGTGCACTGCAATGAAGATCCCGTGTGCCACTACTCAGACCTGATGCAGCCAAATAAATAAATTAATTAATTTTAAAAAATGATCACATACTCAGAAAGAGGTGGATTTGTATTTCATTCCATGTCTGACTGATTCTGAAACCGAATCCTATGCCCTTAAGAGAATCCCGATTGAGCAGAAGTGGGCCTCTGGTTATACATTTTCTGGCATATACCTCTGGTTACACACCACCCTTTTCCAGGATGAGTTCTGTGGCAAGACTTGCTTCTCTACTGTTGTGTGGATATAACCCTTGGCTCAGTGTTTCCTTTCCTGCCTATGACTCTTTCCCATCTCTCAGTTGGCAGAGACTGCTAAATGGTCACCAATATCTGTTTTCTCCTCTTTATGGCACATGGTTTAATGTATTTTCCAGCATCCCTTACAGTTGTGTGGCACTCCCAGGTCTGCCCCCCATATCTACCACTCCTGCTCTTTACTTGTTTCCCTTTTTTGGGTGTCTTGGGAGCCATCCATTGAAGATGTCAAAACCACTCTTAGCCTGTGTGGAGAAGAGACCACTCCCTGACCTAGACTGTGGTGTTTTATTTATCAGAAATGAAATAGATGGCTTATTTCTATTTTATCAAGTAGAAGTAAAATTCTATTGTGTTGAATCATTACATGATTGTGTCTATTTGTTGCTGCAGCCAGACCCATACTAATATGCCTACTTTGTGTCATTGCTCCTGAGGATCTAGATTTCCTTTCAAAGATCATTCCAGCCTTTGTTCAAGATTTGAGCCATTCTAATTGTAATTTGGGCCATTCTAATAAAAATGAGCTAAGCCAAGGAGTCTACAGATAAAGATAAAAGAATGAGTGAATGGAAACTTCACGTTTGCTCTAGTTATAGTAGTAATATGATAGTGGGACCCTACACAGGGGCATGAAAGAAGGGAGAAATAGACACAGAGAAAGAAGAGAGCTGGGAGGAAGAAAGAGAAGAGGAAGTAGAAATGTGAGAGAGAAGACATGGAAGAAAGGAAAGAGGATAAAGAGGAGAGAGAGAGGAAACAGGAGAGGATAAAGAGATGGAAAAGAGTAGATTAAAAAGCCTGAGGGGGAAAAATTAAAATCAAGTCACTTGATTTTAACTTCCCCATCACACTCAGCCTCTGATACTGAAAGATGCTTCTTTCCTGGTATGGAACTATATATCTAATCCACCAAGCTGTTACCCTCTCACACCTACAAATATTTCTGAGTAGATATGGCACTGTGCTCAGTAGCCTTAGTTTTCATGTCAAACCTGAGATTAGCTCCCAGTCAAGCTCTTAAGGAAGTAGAGCTTCCTCCTGGCAGGTAAAACAGAAGAGAGATAAAGATTACGCCAGCAGGAGTCAACCTGAGCTTCAGCAACTTTATATAGAGAATGCAGTGGCTGGGAGTTAATTAAACTTGGTGTCTTTTCCAATCCCACCTTCCCATTTTCTTTTTCCTGAATAGTTTGAAAATGGGTTACAAAGAGAATCAGAGTGGTTCTCAGGACTGGTAAAGCGGTCACGGGGCAGTTAGGAGAAAAGCCCCTTCGAAGCATCACTCTAACAGACCTGTTAGAAGTCAGACGTCTGTCAGGACCACGGACAGCTCCAGGACTCTCTTGCTAGAGGGCGGTGAAGGAGCCCGTGAAGGGGGCTTTAGTAACATGAGCCCAGAAACTCCTGGATAACTGACTGCTACCGCCTGCCACCTCATTTAATTATGCACTGATCAGCAACACTTACATTTTAATTAGGGAGTCACTGTAATGAAGTCATCCTCCTTTTCCCCGGGCGGGCCTTGCTCATTCTCTCCTCACTCAGGAAGGATCTTCCGCACTAATTGCCTGTTTGGTACCTTGATCTTGACACTGCGAGGTACGTAGCGATCCCCTTGCTTTCCTTCTAATGCATTCTCTGGTCTCTTTGCCCTCCTCCTCTTTGATTTACCTAATTAGTACTAATAATGTAAAAGCTGCATGGCCCTCTTCTGATCCTGCTGTTGACGCCAGACAGAGCCATTCCATTAGCAGATATTAAATAGCGCTAATGTGTGGTGACACACGGTTGGAGCTGGTTTGCACACAGTTCCAGCCTGGGACCCTAGGGCTGCCTTACACACACACACACACACACACACACACACACACACACACACGCTCATCTTACCCACTTTATTCCTGGAGAAAAGTCATTCTGGGCTGTAGCAGCTTAGAGTGCTGTGTCTTAATAACTGTTTGAGGCCCCCTTTATCGTGGTCTGGCCTTGAAAACCACATGATTTATTCCACATTTCAGGATTTTAATGATTAATTCATGAACGTATCTGCAAGAATGCCAAGGTCTCCAATGTAATGAAAACCTTTTTTTTTTCTCTAAAGTTGTTTGTTTTCATTTCAAATCAAAGCAATCTGTCTTGAGCATTCATTTCTCTTCCGCTTCTCTCCCTTTACCCTGAAAGGGGGAAAAAAACCCAGAGCTCATTTCACTGTGGTCCTGATAACATTTTGACAAGTAATAGAATTCATTTACATTTATCAAAATAAACAGATACATCTTCCATCTTCTCTCTGTTTAGCTGACACAGATGGGTCTCTCACCTCCAACAGGCACCAGCAAGCTTGGGGTCATGTGTGGTGATTCAATCTGTGTGTTCCCAGGCATGCTGAAATTTTTGTTGGAATATAAAGGCGTGCTCAGACTGAAGGATCCCGAGTGAGCTCCCAGTAGGACCTTCCCTAGGACCCAGGAAGCCAGATATTGTAGCTCTCAGTTTGGCCCGGGGATTCCATGGTTAAGAATATTTGTTCTGGAATTAAATTAATTGGGTTGTAATCCTAGTTTCATCACTTTCCCACAAAGTATGTCATAGAGCTGCTATGAAGATTAAATGAGATGATATATGCAAAATGCTTGACACTGCACCTGGCACATAATAAGTGCTCCAAAATGTTAGGATGATGATGATTACGATCATGGCCATGATGATGATGATGATGGTGCTTGAATAATATGAGATTCTATTATTGAGCCTCTATGTTCTGTGCAAGAGGAGATGGTGACTCTATTGCCATAAAATCCAGATAAACTCTGATGCCTTGGAGCACTGAAGTTAATTTTTAAAACAAATTCCTGCCATTAAGATTGTTTCTGAGAGGCTACCTCATTTTTAAGGAGTTATATTTTTCTAAGCCTAATTATCTTAATGCTGCTGTTTTATGGACTTAGAGACAAGCAAAATAGTCTGGAAGTGTGCTGTAAGAGTGGGCAATCAGAATGAAGTGCCTGATTTTACACAAGGAACCAGTTCTGCTCAGTCACTGCATCTTGGGCCAAAGTAGAATGGCCTCTTTGTACCTGGGTCTCTGCACAAGGACCTGGATAGGTGGGGGGGGGGGGGCGGTCACAGTAAGGAGTGGAATTCAGGATCCCTAGCATTACAATGTTCTTTTTGTGGCCCTATTAGTTTTTTTTAAGTTAATAAAGTTCATTTTTTAGAGCAGTTTTAAGTTCACAGAAAAATTGAGTGTGAAGTATTGAGAGTTTCCATATATTCCCTGTCCCTACACAACCTCTTCCATTATCTACATTCTGTACCAGCGTGGTACATTTGTTACGCTTGATGAACCTACACTGACACATGATTATCACCCAAAGTCCATGGTTTACTTTGGGGTTCACTCTTGGAGTTGTACATTCTACGGGTTTAGACAAATCTATAATGGCTTGTATCCACCATTATATTATTATGCAGAATAGTTTCCCTGCCATAAAAACTTCTGTGCTCTGCCTATTCATCGCTCCTTTCCTCCTTCCTAACCCTTGGCAACCACTAATCTTTTTATTGTCTTCATAGTTTTGCCCTTTCCAGAATGGCACGTAGGTGGAATCAGAGAGTATGCAGCCTTTTCAGATTGACTTCTTTCACTCAGTAATATACATTTAAGGTTCCTCCGTGTCTTTTCACGGCTTGATTGCTCTTTTTTTTTAAAGCAATTAATAATATTCCATTGCCTGGATGTACCACAGTTTATTTAACCATTTATCTACTAAGGACTTCTAGGTTGCTTCCAAGTTTTGGTAATTATGAATAAAGCTGCTATAAACTTCCATGTACAGGTTTCTGTGTGGACATAAATTTTCATTTTATTTGGGGAAATACCAAGGAGCATGATCGCTGGTTCTATGATAAGGGTATGTTTAGTTTTGTAAGGAACTGTCAAATTGTCTGCTGAAGTGGCTGTACTATTTTTGCATTTTACCAGCAATGAATGAGGGTGCCTATTGCTCCACATCCTTGCCAGCATCTAGTGTTGTCAGTGTTTTCAATTTTGGCCATTCTAATATGTGTGTAGTAGTATTTCATTATGAAAAAAATTTTCAGTTCCCTAATGACATGTGATGTTGAACATCTTTTCATATGCTTACTTTCCATCTGTATATTTTCTTTGGTAAGACGTCTGCTAAAGTCTTTGGCCCAGTTTTTAATTGGGTTGTTTATTTTCTTTTTGTTGAGCTTTAAGAGTTCTTTGTGCATATAGGATAAGTCTTTTATCAGATGTTTCTTTTGAAAATATTTTCTCCCAGACTGGTTTGTCTTCTCTTGTCTTTCACAGAGCAGAAGTTTTTTATTTTAATGGTCTGACTTATCGTTTCTTTCAAGGACCTTGTCTTTGGTGTTGTATCTAAAAATGTCATTGCCATACTAAGATCATCTAGGTTTTCCCTTATGTTACCTTCTAGGAGTTTTGTATTTTACATTTAGGTCTATGGTCCCTTTGAGATAATTTTTGTGAAGGGTATAAGGTCTGTGTCTACATCCATTTTTATGTATGTGGATATCCAATTGTTCCAGCACCATTTGTTGAAAAGACTACCTTTGCTCCATTGCATTACCTTTGCTCCATTGTCAAAGATTAGTTGACTATGTTTATGTGGGTTATTTCTGGGATTTCAATTCTGCTCCATTGATCTATTTGTCTAATTTTTCACACTGTCTTAATTGCAGTAGCTTTATAGTAAGTCTTAAAGTTGGGTAGTGTCAATATTTGACTTTGTTCTTCTCTTTAATATTGAGTTGCCTCGTCATATAAAATTTAGAATCAGTTTGTTGGTGTCCATGAAATAACTTGCTGATGTTTTGATTGGTATTGAATTGAACATATAGATCGATTTGGGAATAACTGACGTCTTGACAATATTTAGTCTTCTTATGGACCTGGAATATCTCTCCATTTATTTAGTTCCTCTTTAATTCCATTCATCAGAATTTTGTGGTTTTCCTCATTTAGACATTGCACATATTTTTTTAGATTTATCCCTAAGTATTTTATTTTTGGGGACTCTAATGAAAATGGCAATTTCTTATTAATTTCAAATTCTACTTGCTCATTGCTGGTATGTAGGAACACTATTAACTTTTGTATGTTAACCTTGTTATAATCACTTATTAGTTCAAGGAAGTTCGTTTTGGTTATTGAAACTTTTGAATTTTCTACCTAGATGATTGTGTTCTGTGAACAAAGACAATTATTTCTTCCTTCCCATTCTGTGTACCTTTTGTTTCCTTTTCTTGTCTTATTGCAATATCAGGACTTCCAGTATATTGTGGAAAAGCAGTCATGATAGAATACATTGTTGCTTTGTTCCTTTTGTTAGTGGGAGAACTTCAAGTTTCTCATCATTAAGTATGATGTTAGTGGTACGTTTTTTGTAGATGTTCTTTGACAAGTTAAGAAAGTTTCCCCCTTTACTCCTAGTTTTCTGAGAGTTTTTACCATGAATTGATGTTGAATTTTTGTCAAATGCTTCTTCTGTATCTATTGATATGATCATGTGATTTTTCTTTTTTAGCTATTGATGTAATAGATTACATTAATTAATTTTCTAATGATGAATAATTCTTGCATATGTGGGATAAATCCCACTTGGTCTAGGTGTTTAATTCTTTTTATTTGTTGGATTCAATCTGCTAATATTTTGTTGAGGGGTTTTGTGTCTATGTTCATTAGAGAGTCTGGTCTGTAGTTTTCTTATGTCTTTGTCTGGTTTTGATATTAGGGTAATGCTGGCCTCATAGAATGGGTTAGGAAGTATTCCTTCTGCTTCTATTTTCTGGAAGAGATTGTAGAAAATTGGTATAATCCCTTTCTAAATGTTTGGTAGAATTCACCAGCGAATCAATCTGGGCCTGGATTATTAATTAATTGTAATTAATTTTCTGTTTATTTTATTTATTTATTTATTTATTTTTTGCAGTACGCAGGCCTCTCACTGCTGTGGCCTCTCCCGTTGAGGAGCGCAGGCTCCGGACACGCAGGCTCAGCAGCTGTGGCTCATGGGCCTAGCCGCTCCGCGGCACGTGGGATCTTCCTGGATCGGGGCATGAACCCATGTCCTCTGCATCGGCAGGTGGACTCACAACCACTGCACCACGAGGGAAGCCCCTCTGTTTATTAATTAATTAAAGGTTATTAGTTATTGATTTAATTTCTTTAATAAATATAGACCTAATCAGATTTTCTACGTATTCTTGTGTGAGTATTGGCAGATTGCGTCTTTCATGGAATTGGTCCAAATTTTATGTTATCAAATTTATGGACAGGAAGTTGTTCTTAATATTCCTTTATTATCTTTTTAATGTCCATAGGATCTATAGTGATGTCCTCTCATTCATTTATGATATTAGTAAGTTGTATCTTCTCTCTTTTTTAATTAATCTAGCTAGAGGCATATTGATTTTACTGATCTTTTCAAATAACCAGCTTTGGTTTTGTTGATTTTCTGTATTGATTTCGTGTTTTTAATTTCATTGATTCCTGCTCTAATTTTCATTATTTTTTCTGCTTATTTTAGATTTAATTTGCACTTCTTTTTCTAGTGTCTTAGGGTGTAAGCTTAAAATAGTGATTTTTGATCCTTCTTCTTTTCTAATATGTGCATTCATTGCTATGGATTTCCCTCCAAGAACCATCTTCTCTGCATCCTACAAATTTTGATAAGCTGTATTTTCACTTTCATTTAGTTAAAATATTTAAAAATTTATGTTGAGATTTCTTCTTTGATCTACATGCTATTTAGAAGTGTTTTTCTGATGTCAGCATAGCTAACCCAGATCTCTTTAGGTTACTATCAATATTTGTTTGGGATATTTTTTCCATCCCTTTGCTTTCAACTTCTGAGTCTACAGTGAGTAACTTACTGTAGTTGGATTGTGTGTTTTTTTTAATCCATTCTGCCAGTCCCTGCTCTTTGAATGGAGACATTAATCCATTTATTTTTTTCTTTTTGACTTGCAGGATCTTACTTGGACAGAAAGTCAACAATGAAACAAAATAAACAACAGATACAACACTCCATCTAAGCTCTCAGGTGCACATTCTCCAGGACAGACCACATGTTAGGCCATAAAACAAGTCTTAATGCGTTGAAAAGACTGGTGTCCCCTGCAACCACAATGGAATGAAGCTAGGAGTCACAAATGGAAGGAAAACTGGAAAATTCACAAATAACGTGAAAATTAATCAACCACTGGGTCTAAAAAGAAATCACAAGGGAAATTAGAAAATAGTTAGAGGTATGAACCAAAAGCAGCAGCGCTCAGAGGGAAGTTTATAGCTGTAAATACCTGCACTAAAAGAGCAGCTCTGTCTTATCACCAGAAAAAAAAATGTAACTATAAAAAAAAGAAGTGTTTTGTTTAATGTTTTAAATCACTTATTTATTTGAAAAGTTGACATGGAGCAAAGTTCAAGTGGTACAAAAAAGGAGGATATAGTGAAAAGTCCGTTTCTATCCCATTTTGATCTATAAGTTCCCTTGTCCTTTCTGGGAAGTGGCCTCTCTTATCTGGCTTTTATGTATCCTGCCAGAGATATTAGGATAAAAACCCAAAAGTGGTCTCACTGAAACCAGGGATGAATTTTAAGGAGTGGGGGTGGGGGGAGGAAGTCAGAAGGATTGATTGATTGATATGCAGGTATCAAAATGAATGAGGGTACTAAACAGAAAGTCTGATTCCAAACTAGGTGGACTGAACCATAGTGGTATATCACTGAAAGCAAGAGGTTAAGAAGGGGGAAAAGTAGAAAAACTGGAAATTAGATGTTAATACTGGGGAAAGAACTAATACCTTTGTTATGGGTTAACCACATTTATTACTAAAAGTGAAAAAAATTTATTGTGCATATTTGGAAGTACCTGACTTGGCTCATGGTATTGCCAAATGTACTTCATCATGAGCCATGTCATTGTGGTTTTACCCTGGAGGAGTAAAAAAATATGGAGAGGTTCTTCACAACCTCTGGTTCTCTGTCTGTTACAGAAATCTAACTCTAGAGATTGACATCAAAGGAAAGCTACAATCAGTCATAGACCCATGGACTTTCAGAGTTGGAAAGTGTCATTTTACAAAAGGTCAAACTGAGGCCCAGAGAAGGTGAAGTATTTACTAATGCATGGGCTGCATTAAAGAAAATCCATTTTTAACACTTAATACTGTGTCATGTAACCATCGGTTCTCTCTCTCTTCCACACACTCTCAACTCCTTGAGAGCTGGGATTAATCTTGCTCATAGAGGACAGTGTGAGGTCCAGTACAAGATTCAATAAATGTTGAGTGAATTAATACACAAACGCTGAGGAATAGGTGATGAGTCTGACAGCTCATGGAATCCAAATTCAGAGGATTCCATGGAAGGACTTTTCACAGAGAAAAAAGTGACACCATTTCCTGAATTCAGACCTTGTACACAACCAAGTAAAGACTATCTGGGAAGCCACAACATGCATGGAGTAGATGAAGGACAGTGAATCTGGATGATGAAGCAGTTAGAAAGATTCTTGGGTGTAAGAAACAGAGAACCCAACTCTCTTTGGTTTAAACAATAAGGATGTTTATTGACTCACAAAATGGAAGTTCAGGTGCAAAGTGAGCTTCACAGTTGACCAGGTTCTGCAGTTCTGCTGCATTTCCCCACAGTCCTCCTGGCTCTGTCTCCTCTGTGGAGTGGCTTCATATTCAGGTGGGTATGGAGAGGGTGCTGCAGCTACCTCTCACATCTACACACAATGAAAGCAAAGGACAAGAGAGGAGAGGGAGCTTCTGGAAGCCCCTCCAGAAGATGGAGGAAGGACTCTTTCAGCTTTTGTCTTTGCTTTCTTTCAGTCTGTTCTCCAAAGCGATCCTGTTAAAACAAGGATTTAAGTCAAATCATGACTTCTGCTCAAAACCCTCTGGTGTTTCCCATCTCACTCTGTATAAAAGCCAGAGTCCTTCTCAGACCTGTAGAGCCCAACAGGTTATGGCCAAGCATCACATCTTTGTTTTCCTCTCCTACTCTTGTCCCCTTTGTTGACTCTGCTCTAGCCACACGGGCTTCCTTGCTGTTCCCCAAACACGCTAAGCCCATTCCCACTTCAGGACATTTTGCCTGGAGTGTTCTTTGCAAACTTCACTAGTATAAATCCCTCACCTCCCCCAAGTGGCCTTCCCAAAGGACCTCATTTAAAAATGCCGCCCCTGGACTCTCTCTCTCTCTCGTCTTCCCTGCTTTAGATCCCCTTGCTTCACTCATCACTGCCAAGTATTATGTGTATATATATTATGATTTATTTTATGTGTGTCCCTCCCAAAGGCAGTGTTTATTTTTTTTAATTTCATGAGTTTTGTATGCCCAGCACACATACAGCAGTGTCTGGAACATAGTAGGTACATAATAAATATCTGTTGAATAGATAAAGTTCTCTCCCAAGCTCCTCTTTTCCTTTCATTGGCTCAAATTTGGGCACATGACCATTCATAATCCAATCATTGCAGGGGGGTTGGGATTACTTTGAAAACAATCAGGCTCATCTCTGCAGCTGGTGGTGGGATTAGTTTCACAAGAAGCACTTGGCTGCATGCACACCGAACAAAATGAATTCTATTAGGAAGGAGAAGAGAGGAAGGGATATTGGTTGGACATCCAACAATGTCAGTACAGATGGCGCTAGACCTTTCTGAAGGCCTCAGTGTATACTCCTGTGCACTCCCTGCCTCCTTTCAGAGGGCTTCCCACTGACCCAACAGGATTACAAAGACCTTCCCTCTTGAATGTTGAGAAGGGATGGGGGTGGGGGAACTGGGAAGAGAAGAAAATTACTTCAGAGAAGCAATGAAAAACACTGTTGACAAGCAACAATACAATCTGCAAAATGAGAAAATCACATACAAATCCCAGATTGCAAAATCAGAGCTGCTAATGACAATGCCAAACAGAACTTTTCTTGCATGACAATCCAATTTTTCCATTATAGCAGAAAGACCCACTGAAAAATAGAGCTCCTCAGCATGGGCTTCTATGTGCTAGTTTGTGAGTGAGGAAGGTGTAAGATGCTCATTTCTGCCTGGAAGTAGTACAAGGTGCTCAGCAAGGATCTCTGGTATGCAGGACGCTGAGTCTGCATCAAGTGTCCATGAGCTGGGGCTCATAGCAAGAGCTCAAGCACCAGCAGCAGCTAAGAACACTTTATTCTTGCTCAGTAGTGGCCACAGAGAGAGGATCTAAAAAAAGCTAAGCTTGGATGGGGTGTGGTCTCATTCGGCACTGAGAGGGTACAGGTATTTTTGTTCTTAGGTTTGGTAGTAGGTTATTCAACACCTGCTGTGTGGTAGACATGATTCTAGGCACTGAGGATACACAATGACCTCTCTACAAAGTCAGCCAGGTGCTTCTTTAAAAATGAAAATGCAAATCCCATCACACTTAGAATAACTCCCAAATTCTGTATGTGGCTCACGCCTACCTTGCCAACCTGGATGATTGCTGTTAGTCACCCTGGCTGCCTTCTTTTTGGTTCTCTCATACGCCAAGCTTCTCCCTGCCACAGGTCTTTTGCACATGCTTGTACTCTCTCCTGGAGCACTCTTCTCTACGATCTACTCATGGTCGATGTCTCACGATTCAGATCTGGCTCAATATTGTGCTTTTGGAGACACCTTCCTTGACTATCTCATGACACACCACACACCAGCGGTGGCATTAAACTTTTCTAACCACAGCGTTGGCACAATCACTGGTTAATCCAAACAGATGTTAGCCATGCACCACTACCGGATGAACACTACCCGATCGTGTGCCATGCACGTCCTCAGTCAATGTATGTATTTCCTTGACATCATCACGGTTTTCTTTTCTATTTTTCTACTTCTTAACTGCATGTTTTAGCATATTACAGCAGGAGTTTTTCTGTTTTGTTCCTTGTGCATTATGGCATCGACAGTGCCTAGTTCAGGTCTGGCATAAAGAAGGTGCTCCATTAATGTCCAGAACTTGTGAAATGAAGGGTCAAAACACCAGCCCTCAGGCAGCTTACCTTCTGGGAGATGGGCTTAATGATGGCAGCATTTTAGAGGTGTGTGCTTGGACCACTGAACTGACTTAGAATCCCAAATTCTGGAATCAGAAGTTCTTTGGAATTGCAAGTAACTAAAGTGGAGGAAAGAATGATCATGTTACTGTGGGTGCACGATGGGGCAGAGCTGCACAGGTTCTGGGGAGACACTTTGGGGGCAATGGCTGGAGGATACAGCTGTTGAGTACAGTGATCCATTGGTCTGACCCTGACCTGCGACGACACTCACTCTCTCTGCAGTGCTGGCCCTTTTGTAGAGCCTGGTTCAAAATGGCATGAATTTGGCTCTCGAGAGGTCAAATGCTTTGTTTAATTATCTTACCTAGAATGTCTCATTTAATTCTCCATGATACCTTTGTGAGATAGGTAGGTGAAATCAGGTTCATCTTGCAAACTAAGAAATGGAAACTCAGTGAGATTGAATGACTTGACCAAGGTCACAGAAGCAAGGCTTAAGCCTGGTCTCTCCTCTGTGCTGCATGCGAGCTTCTACTATAGGAACCATGTATCTCCTGCCTGGTTTCCCCCAATCCCCCTACCTCACCCCAGACCCTTCTGTGGAAAAGACTCATGAGATTTCCTGTCTTCACAGACTCAGTAAAGAAAGTGGACAGAACCAAGGAACCCCATGCTCGTGGTGGACATCAAAACAGTGGCTCTGCCAGGCTTCCTCCAAGTGACCTTGAGCAGATCTCATCCCCTTGTCAGCCTCAGCCTCCCCATCTGTAAAATGAAGGGCTTGGATAATGGCCTTAAGAATCTTTCCAGGTTTGATGTAGGATTCTGTGATGTCAAAAATAAGAGATATTGTATTACTGCGGACTGAAAAATAATTATCTTTTATGCTCTACGTGTAACTTTCTACTTCTCAGGCTACGTGATCTATGCTGTCAACGTCACCTCATTTATCAGACACTGTTGTAATAAAGATGCAATTTGTGGCTGCAATTTCCATTTTATGGTAACATTTGATTTACACGAGGTATTTTTAAAGCGTGTCACTTGTAATGTGCGCACCTGCCAAGAACCTGCTCTTTCGTAATGACTTTCCAGCGAGGTCAGATAAAGCGCCCAAATTTCAGTAAACAAACATCGGGCAAGTTTTCAGCACTAAAGCCTCCCTCCCATGGTGGGGAGGGATGTTGTGGCCCTGTGGGGGATGATGACAACTCTCCCATATTCAGACACAAAGTCCTTCTGACTAGGTGGATGAAGATTATGGGAACTTTTCCTACTGATGCTCTCAAACTCTGATTGTTGGAGGGAGGAGCTGTTCAGAAGCCTGTGTGTGCACCAGGTCAGGGGGCTCTTAGAGATCAGTTTGCCAATAATTGGTCAACTTGAGAATCAATTCACTCAATGACCAGTTCACTGAGTGTCCAATCGATTGACTGATTATTTTGATAAAAATTTTAAGGCAAATATTTGAAGAGCAGAAGCAGTGTGAGAGGCAGGAGCATCTAGGAAAAAAAAATCCCAACTTGGTGAATTTTTCTTACTTTATTAGTCTTTTGAAAAACTGGTCATTTTGCAAGTTAGCTTCTGAATAGCTGATCTGTGGCAAATTGGTCTGTTTCTGAGGGGTCAGTCCAGTCACTTGGAGGTCTGCAACTTTGACCTTTTGGTTCTGCTGATGCAGATTTTAAGTCCACCTAGTCCATCCCTCTGCAGCCAGGCAGAGCATCCCTGAGCCAGCTCAATCCACAGGAAAGAGATAGATAGTAAGTCAGGCTGTACGTGATGGACCTAATTCTTGTCTTGCACACCTTGAGTGAAAAGGATTTTGAGGAATCTCTCTCCTTAATTCTGGCAGGAATTTAGTGGCCTTTGAAGCAGAGCCAAGCACACATGAGCTTCTGGGAAACCTGATCCTCTCACAAGCCTCTGAAGCCCTTTCAGCCAGCCCTCAAACACTGCTGCCCCCATATTATGCTGTGGGGTGTTTTAAAAGATGAAACTCTCATTATGGTTAGTGCAATAATGATGCAAGCACCCAGAAGCCAGGAAAGACAAGGCAAGTGAGCGTGTCTTTGGATAAGGCATCTTCTGGCCCAGCCTCTCTTGGACATTTCGAGCCAGTTAAGCAACTTGACGTGGTGACTGCCCACCAGGACAAAAGTTGCCTTAGAAGGGGGTGAACTTATGTCCCAGGGATTTAGCCACTAGTTCAAAATCCTCCCAAATGTCACTCGGCTGGTGAGGATTTTTTCTTGAGCCTTGTCTGGCCTGTGCAGCTTATCCTGGATGAAGACTTGACTCTGAAGCCTACAGCTCAGGTCTGCAAAGCCCAACTACTCACTGCTCTAGCCCCAGGGCCACCACAGCACCAGGCTTGGTGGTGAGGCTCAATAAACCCACATAAATGGATGGTGGCATTGAAAGGCAGCCAGCCAGCACGGTGCCTACTTTCCTCCTCCCACTACAGGCTGTTTTGTCACAATTGAGGACTTTCTCAGATCAGGTATGGATTATAGGGAATGACAAAAGGGTATTTATCATTCCTGTAATGTAGCCTATTTCCTCGTGGTGGCACTGCCCATCATGCCCTTGAAAATGCCATTCCCTTAGCCAAGAATGCCCTTTCCTCCTTGTCTGTTAGCTTGTCTGAACTTCTCTTTCGATACCCAGCTCAAATGTCATTTTCTTGGTAAAACTTTCCCAGTTTTACCAGGCTCAGATTACTTGTAATTGTACATATGAGTCTCTCCACTGTATTGTAAAGTCTTCAAAGAGAGATGCTTCATCTTATTCTCATTTATTCATTTACTTGTTTAGAGACAGCATAGTATAATGTCTAAGAGCACAAACGATGGGTTTAGAGATAATCTGGTTATAAAGGCTAGCTGTGCAACTTATTGGCTGTGTAATTTACAGTGAGTGACTTATCCTCTTTAAATCCTGTTTCTTATATGTAAGAATGAACACAGTGGTAGTATTCATCTCCTAGAGTTGTTGAAAAAATTAAGTGCATATATTATTTCTTGTGCACTTACTATACATCAAGACTTATGCTGATAATATTAATTATTATGATTATTTATTCAACTAATATTTATTGTACCAGTGCTGGGTGCCTGATACTGTCCTGGATGCCTGATACTGTCCTAGGTGCTGCCTCCAGGATCTAACCAGATGTTTAGTACAGAGTTAAGGCTTGGTTGATGTTCTCTGAATGAATAAAGACTGAACAAGTCATGGACTTATTTTCTAAGTCTATGTATTAGTCAGGCAGGCTGGATAATGGTGTGTAACAAACACCACCCCCATCCCAAATCTCAGTAGCTTAACTGAACAAAAATGCATTTATTGTTTCTATTATATGTTCAGTGTGGGCTGGCTGAGATGCTCTGCTCATCAGGGGTCAGAGAGCCAGGCTGACCATGGTACTATCTCAAAAGATGCTTCCATGATCCCTGTAGCAGAAGGAAGGGAATGGAGGGCTGTCTCTTAAAGTTTCCACCTGAAAGTGGCACACATCATCTCTGCTCACATTTTCTTGGCGAGAGCAACTCCCATGGCTCTGCATAAATTTAAAGGGCAGAGAGAATTGCAATTGCAATCCTACCCTGTGCCCAAAAGGAAGATCATAATATTTGTGAATATCCCTCATGACTATTGTAGGCTGGAAGCTGATAGTACAGTCTTCTCACTAATACACAGTCATCTTTGGCTTACAAAGAACCCCCAGTTCAAGGTCAGTATCATTAGTTACCCATAGGTTTCTGGTTTGGAATTAAAATTTCAGATTAGGTCTTTTTTTCTCTCCTCACTTCCCTACTCAATTATATTTTAAGCAGATGGGTGATCCTGTCAGCCGTAAGAAAACAACAGAAAAAACAAATGTATGTAAAACATCCTACCATCTAATTAAATTTCTCTGCAACCCCAAGATTTGGGGTTGGATGCCGATTTGCACTTTAAAAAAATCAGCAGAAACCCAAATTCAAGAAAACTTGCACAACGCTTTCATGTTATTCTCCGCAGCTGACATGTAAATGAAAAGAATGCTTTTATTTCCCCCTACGACAAACACCTTTATTTTTGTTGCTTGATGGCCTGGAACGGGGTTCTGTTTCAAGACAATTAAAAGAAGCTTCTAAACGCAAACCCAGTGAAGCAGGCCAAGGGGAAGATGTACAGGGAGGGTTAAGTGGGACAAATCTTAATCAAGCAGTTACAGGTCTTTGAAGAACCTTGGCCAGGCCTGCAATAACTCCTCTGGGCTCAGCCTGACACTCCAAAAGATCTGTCATCACAACCTTTCAGACCCTCCACCCCATCGCCACCCACATCAAGTGAGGGTGCACTCGCTGTCTATTTCTGTGTAACAAATAACTTCAAAACTTAAGTCAACAAACATTTATTATTTCACACAACTTCTGAGGGTTAAGAATCCAGGATTGGCTTTTTTGGGTGGTCCTGGCTAAGGATTTTTCGTGAGACTCTGGTCAAGTTGTCCGCTGAGGCTGCTGTCATCTGAATGCTCGACTGGGGCTGAAGGATCCCTTTCCAAGCTCACTCATGTGGTTGTTGGATGGCCTCGTTCCTTGCTAGCTGTTAGCCGGGGGCCTCAGTTCCATGCTGTGCGCTCCATACCACAGAGCCATTCATGGCGTGGCTGTTGGCAACCCCAAGCGATCCAATAGCTAGCTAGCTGGATAAACTGACCAAGATGGGAGTCTCCGTGTTTCATAACCTATTCTTGGAAATGACATATGTCACTTCTGCTATGTTCTGTTGGTCGCACAGACTGACTCAGGTACAGTTTGGTGCGAGAATACACCAGGATGTGAACATCAGCAGGTGGGGATCGTTGGCAGTGATTGGGGGGGCTGGTTACCACATGAGGGATGCGCGCTCACACACACACACACACACACACACACACACACACATGCACAAACGCACACTTAATCAGTAAACAAGAGAACAAACTTTATCCACTATGGCCAAGACCTGGGCTAGGTGATTTCCATAGGTTATCTCAGTTCTCACAATAACTGCAAGGTAAGTGCTATTATAATGCTCATTTTCACAAAAGAAGAAACTGAATTTCAAAGAGGTTAAGGAGTTAAATGCTGTCTGGCAGGAAGTGGTAGAGCCAGGGTACAAAATGAAATCTGTCTCATGCAAAACACTTCCTGCAGCCATGTTACTACTGGGTAAGGTTAGGGTGGCACCGTGCGGTCTTGACCAGTGGCCTTTGAAATTAGCTCAACCTGACCTGAACTCTAGATACTGCTACTCACCAACTGTGTGGCTGTGAGCCAGTTACCTGACCTCTCTCAGCTTCTACATCCTCGTCTGTAAGACGGAGACATATTTAATGGTATCCACTGCATGCTGCTGTGGATAGGTCAGGTAACGGCTGTGCACCGTTAGGTCAGGTAACAGCTGTGCACCAATAGCTATGAGGTGAGTGCTCAGTAAATGCTGGGGGCTATGGTTATGAGCCCTGGGCTGTGCCCCTGACTAGATCAAATTCCTTCCCTCCCTTGTACCTCAGTTTTCCTACCTGAGGAGTGAAGGCCTTAGATTATATGTCCCAGGTCACTTCCAATTCACAGTTCATGAAAAATTTTAACACAGTATTTATCTGAATCTTGGAGTTGTGCTAAGCAGTGTGAAACCAAAGTATCCTCTAATTATGGTATACTGAACAGTTGAGATTTTCTTGACTTTAGCCGGAATTTAAGGAAAATGGGTTGCAGCTTTCTGTTTGATAGTCTGTATTCAGAGCATCAAAAGGTGGCCTTGAGGTGTGGGGGAAAGCATGCTGGGCAGAGGACCCTGCTCCCAGAAGACTTTGACTGACAGGCTGTGTGACCTCAGGGAACACTCTTGACCTCTCTGTCCTTATGCTTGTTCAATTTTTTCAGATGAGGAGAAAACTCCTGCTTTGCCTTATGGCCAAATGAATTTGGGACACACAATACAAATGAGGCACATTCTTAGTGATGAAACTCCTAAGAGGGGACTGAATCCGAGAGGATGGGTGGGTGGGTCCTTGTGCCCTTCTGGGGCCTTTGACTGCACAGGGGCAGGAGGGCCAGACCAATTCACTTCTAGAGAAAAAGAGCAGTTTGGAAATTCCAAGGACTTGTAACATATCTTTTTCTAGAGGATTTCTCAGAAGAAGAGGTATAGAGGTGTCCGAGGCAGTGACAAAAGAACCTTACGTTGTTTTTAACCTCTGGGGGCAGAAATGCTGGCTGCCTTGGATGGACTGAACTTTGTCTACTCCTCGATAAAGTGCAGAAACTAGAGCCAAGGGGAAGCGGGAGAAGGGGAGGGAAGGAGAGTGAAATGTGTGTGTGTGTGTGTGTGTGTGTGTGTGTGTGTATTTTCCCTCTCCTGTATTCATCCCTCCAGGTCAGGCAGTTCAGAATCAGCTCTTATATTGGCCACTTTGACCTCTCTTCCTGCATGGATGTTGCAGGTGCTGTTTGCAACCAGTGAATGTAGGTTGTCTCTGCTTCTCCAGCTATCCTGTTAGTATTTTGTTATCCATACCAGCTCTGTGGGTGTAGAATTATGACCCATCATGGATGAGAGAAGTCTGATCCAGCCTCTCTGTACTCTGCCCTAACCTAAGCCAGTCTGGTCCCTATTCCTACATAGGGGCTGAGTTCCCAGCCAGCTCTACCCACCCCTAGTCCCAGAATGCAGCAGACCCATGGCTTCAACAAAGCCCCCATCCCATCCCCTTGTGGCAGAGTGCTTCTGTCCACTTCTGATCTTATCTAGGGAGATGTTTACTTTGATTTTTACTGGGGCTATAAGATAATGTATATATTTTAGTACTTTTCCTATCATTGTTCTATATTTCTCTATTTGGTTCAGAGGTTTGTTGAGTTAAACACAGCAAGCACTGTCTTGACTAGATACAGAATTTCATGCCATTTTAAAATCCCTCTAACATATTTTTAACTAAAATTTTTATTAAGATAATTGTAGATTCCCTGTAGTTGCAAGAAATAATACAGAGGGACTCTGTGCACCCTTTATCCCTTTTCTTCCAATGACAAGCATTTTGCAAAACTATAGTACAATGTAAACCAGGATACTGAATCTCTCACAGTTTCTAAGAAAACTTTTTTAAAAATGTGCTCTCAGGACTTCCCTGGTGGCGCAGTGGTTGAGAGTCCGCCTGCCTATGCAGGGCACGAGGGTTCGTGCCCCGGTGTGGGAAGATCCCACATGCCGCGGAGCGCCTGGGCCCGTGAGCCATGGCTGCTGAGCCTGCGCGTCCGGAGCCTGTGCTCCGCAATGGGAGAGGCCACAGCAGTGAGAGGCCTGCGTACCGGAAAAAAAAAAAAAAAAAAAAAAAGTGCTCTCGAACTTCCCTGGTGGCGCAGTGGTTAAGAATCCGCCTGCCAATGCAGGGGATATGGCTTCGAGCCCTGGTCCGCGAAGATCTCACATGCCGCGGAACAACTAAGCCTGTGCGCCACAACTACTGAGACTGCGCTCTAGAGCCCGTGCTCTGCAACAAGAGAAGCCACCGCAATGAGAAGCCCGCGCACCACAACGAAGAGTAGCCCCTGCTCGTGGCAACTAGAGAAAGCCTGAGCTCAGCAACAAAGACCCAACGCAGCCAAAAATGAGTAAATAAATAAATACATTTATTTTCTTTTAAAAGTGCTCTCAGGGAGGTGAGGAGTGCAGGGTGCATGCTCCCCGCCCTTGGGTTCTGCTGGCACCATTCTTGTGGCCCTGGAGTCAAGAGACCGGGCGAGAGTCTGGCCCAGCTCTATTGCAGTGTCCAGGGTGGCCTCCCTGGGACTTGGCTTCCTCATTCGTAAAATGAGGGGGTGGGATGAGAAATTCTCCGAAGTTTCTTGTATTTCTACCATTTTGTGACTTTATACATAGCTTGTGACAGTCCTGGGCCCACACTGCATTTCCTCAATGGACTCTTCCCCACCTGCCTCGGCCCCTGTGATTGAGTGGGACGGACACCCGCCTCCTGGGCTCTAGGGCTGGGTGTGTGATTGGCTTACTGGGTCTAAGGAGACCTTTCCATTCCATCTGTGGATGGTCCAGGTTTGGTGGCCTGACCCCAGCCAGCCAGTGAGCAACCATCCAGGGATATTTATTGAGACAACGGGGCCGCTGAAGAGTGGGATGGAGACTTGGTGTTTCAGGCAGGCAGTCACCTTGCCCTCACTATGGAAGAGCTTGCTCTGAACTGGGTCGGAACAGAGAAAAGTGGAGCTGAGAGATGCACAGAGAGGGAGGAGGACATCCCGAGTCCAGAAATGTCCTGAAATACCGAAGGTCACATAGCCATAATGGAGCCTCACTTTACCCATTATACCCAAGTGAGTAATAGTTATTTTCGGGCAAGAGGAACCATTTACCGACTTCATGCACCTGGTTCTGTGGGGGGCTCCGAAGGAAGGCTGGATTAGAGGGAAAAGAGTTTGCACCACCTGCAAGCTTGGAATTAATCACAAACAGGAGGGTGTTTCCCTCTCAGAGGAGCTGGAAGGAGTTTACAGGTGTGATCTCACTGGTTTTCAGCTGTAATCGAGTGAAGTTACCTTGATATACAGGTGCTTTCCTCATTCCTGGGAGGAAACCAAGTTACAGTGGAGCCCAGACTCCTCCCACCCGCTCCCATGGCCCATTAACATGCACTGAGCTCATCTGACACCTTTGAGCCTCTTCTGGTGGCCCGTCTCCTCTTAAGCATTGTACAGAGTGACTCAGATCTCATCCCCAAACCATTCATCAGGGAGACAGCGATTTATTGAAACGGAACAAGAATAAGATAACTCCAGCTGCTGGTTCAGGCCTCATTAGCGCTCAGCCACTTGGAGATCAGCTCTAAGCACAGGTGGACAGAGGTCTTGGCCAAGGGGTCCTCTCACCTCCTGCTCCGCCCTCCGGAGTCTTCTGGAAAGCCTTGGCTCTTAATGAGGTGGGAATGGTACCCTCAGTGGACGGTTTCAACTGGGGATGTGAAATTGGTTCACCTGGAGAAGCTTAAATCTGTCTAGCTGTCTGTCTGCCTCTCCCCTTCATCTCTATTTATTTAAATAGGTAATGTGAGCCCAAAGTAAACAATTAGAACAAAACTTCCTCATCTGTAAAATAAGCATAATAATAACACCTACTGCAGAGAGCTGTTATGATAACTAAGTGAATAACTATATGTAAAGTGCTTAGCAGAGTGCTGACTCATTATTAATATAAATCTTACACTTCCATCCCCAACCACCCAATTCCCTTCCCATTACAGATTCCAGAGATCATCTCCATACATAGATGTGAGCATATAGACACACACACACACACACACACACACACACACACACACACACATACACACACACACACACACACACACACACACACTCCTAAAGGCGATATCGCTGGAGCAAACTCTCAGAACTTGTTTCCAGGCCCCTGCTCTGGCCAGACCACAGGAGTTTCTAGGGCCAGCCTGGGTTGGGAACCTCAGGCTTGGAAGCTGCGTAAGTTTCTGGGGAACATCAGGATATTAGAGTGTGGAGCCACTAAGGTAAGAAGCAAGTGATCGTGTTTCCACAAGTGCCTAAGTCAGGAGGACTGCCTGGAAGAGGGCCACCGTGAATGAAATATGCTCAACGTAGCTGTGAAAATCACAATCACAATAATAATAACAGATAGAATTGTGGAACATTGGTGGGGACTTATCCTGTTACCTCAGAACTCTGGTTAGAGCCCCAAGCTCAGGACTGTCAGCACTGAGAACTCCCACAGCCCTGAGAGCAGCAAAGCTGCCAGCAGACTCCTTCCCCAGGGCTTACTAAGAGGCGGCAGAAATGCTCTGGCCGCCTTCACTGTCACCCTCCCCTCCCTGGTGTGAAGAGATAGATCTGAGGAATCCGTAGGAGTCCTGACTGATCAGTCCGGTGGAGGTGACACATCAGTTTCTTTTCCCTCTTCCTTGGGGGGCTTCACCTGGTTGGCAACACTAAGGAAACTCTGTATAGAGAGAGGGAGGCGAGCATCTTGCTCTTGGGCAGGACACTGGCTGAGCTGATGAAACCTGTGGGTCCTCTGGGGCTGCCGGTGGAAGAATTCATAGACAGCTCGGCAAGTGTCCCTGGGAGCTTGGGAATATACAGCAGCGGAGAAACTGGAGCCAGCTTCTCATCTAGACATTCTGAAGGTGAGGGGCCAGCGGAGCAGCCTGTCCTGGCGGCTGTAGTGAAAGGAGGCCGTACAGTTGCAGGCACTTTGCACCACTGATGTGACAAGGATGCGTATGCTTCCGCGGGGCCCAGAGAATGCTGCAGAAGGCAGGCGGGCTGGGGCATTCTCAGCAGTGCTCATCCAAGGAGACTGCCTGCCATTGAGGGGCCTTGGCAACAAGAGGCTGTGCAGAAGGAGCATGGGGAAGGGGGGGGGACGACTTCGAGGGGGTGTTGGAAGAGGTCAGCTAGAGGGCATCACCCATGTCAGAGAACAGGGCAGCGGCTCCCTGACATCCTCCCCAGGAAACCCTGCGATCCTCAGTTGCGCCCGTAAGGGTTTGATGGAGGTGAGAGGGCTTCAGCAGCCTCGGGAAGGGGAAAAGACTGCTTTCCTCTCCCTGCTCATCACAGAAGGAGCCAGAGCACAGAAGAGGGACGTGGGAGATGAGAGCGGGCTGTTCTCACCAGTGCTGGTGCCTCCCCCACTGTGGGGACCTGAGTAAGACAAGGGGGGTTGGCCAGAGGGGGCACAACGGGGACCAGGATTCAGTGTACTTGATATGTGGTCCCTGGAAGCTGCCAAGCAAGTGGGCACTGAGACTATCAATCAAGGGAAAGGGAGCCAATCAAGTGGGCACTGAGACTATCAAGGGAAAGGGAGCCAATCAGGTGGGCCACATTTAGTGGTTCCTGCTGTGGGCCACATGGTTAACTCCTCTCCCGAGTTGTCCACCAGGGGTCGAGTGGGCTTTCAATCCCGCACCTCCCTCTGTCACTCATTGAGGGCTGGACCCACATCTAGTGGTGTCATGTGCGCAGCGGGGAAGTCCTTGGGCACCCAGCCTGTGCCAGAAGGAAGGGTGTGCTGACAGCCTCTGCCATGGGGATTTGAGGTTTAAATAGGAAACAAGATGAAAGTTTGAACCAGATTGAATTGGACCATGCAAGAAGAGTGTTTCACACCCAGAGGTGACCCGGAAGCTGTGGGATCAGCTGGCGAGGTCAATGCGGGACGGAAAAGGGAGATACAGAAGAGCATATGTGAGGGTAGGAGAAAAGGAAAGCTATTCCAGGCTGCCTGCCGAGTCCATACAGGAAAGGAGGTGACTTCCCCGCGTCAAGTGCATGCCTAGTGCTGTGAGGGCCACCCCAGAAGCTCTCCTCATTTAATCACCTCAAGGGGTGGCTTTGCTATTGTCTCCATCGTGCAGATGGTTGGGCTGGGCTCTGGGAGGCTAAGTGATGCTCCCAAAGTCACTCAGCTACTTGGGGGCAGAATGAGGTTTGCCTCCAGCCCCACGCTCTTGACCACTAGGGCAGAGACTCCTAGTGGCCTGTCCCCTGTCCGTTTCCTCTTCCTTCCTTAGTAACAGAGCCTTGGTGTTCTTTCAGGTGCCAATGCTTCTGGCTTCACGACCATACTTTCCAGCCTCTTTGCAGGCAGGGGTGTCAATGAGGTGTAAGCAGAGGCTTTTTGTGGGGGACTTCCAGGGAAGCCCCTTAAGAAGTAACTTACAGGTAGTATGTGTCCTTTATGTCCTTTCCTCCTTCTCCTTTTGCTTCTTCCCTGGACCACGATGTGATGTTCAGGGCTCCAGCAACCATCTGGGACAACATAACTTTGAGAATGGGCACTGCAGATGAAGGGCTAAAGGGCTGTGGAGAAGAAAGTCGGCAGAAGCCTGGGTCTTTGGTGACTTTGCCCCAGACCACCCACCTCGTCAACCTTGTACAGGTCACTGTTCTTTCTGGTCTCTGTTACTGGCAGGTGGATGCAGATTCTGACAGATACAATCACAGAGCTACCGCCTTTTCACAGTAAGAAGCAAGTGAGACCTTCAGTGCCTGTCAAAAATATTTACTGAGGAATTTGTATGAGACCAGCCCCAAATGGAAGGCACTGGGGAGGCACCTTCTTCCTTCTCTCAGACACCAGCACAGTCACCCCAGCCTATAGTCATCCCTCCAGCCCCTGCTGTCAAAGCCCAGGCCACCTTGACCATGAATCTGACAGTAGTTCCCACACTACCTGAGGATGTCTCATGTTTCACTGTTGAACATTTTAAGGGCTAAGATTCCTCCAGGACAGCATCATGTCTTAGAAATTGTGTGTTCTCCTCTTCATGTGCACTTGAGGAATTCTGGGTTAGGCAGGCAAGCTATAGAGATGCTACTGGCATGAGGATCTGGAGGAGAGGAGGGAGTGATGAACAGGCCTTTGAGACTGATGGTAAGAGACCTGGGGCTCTAATAAGGAGACCCCCCACCTAGAAAGAGGGTCAAAAGCTCTGGTAGGTACAAACCAAATTAGGAAAGCAACTCTGAGTGAAAGAAACAGGTATTTGGGGGAATTTTTGATTGTGAGCAAGAAATATTTTTGAGTAACTCAAGATGTCTTAAGTCGGGAATGATGTCATTCATATAATGGCTCTCATCCCTTGCTCAGTGTATAGTAGGGTCTAAGAATTTTGAGCAAGAGGGTGTATTGGTCAGAACACTGTGGGCTGTGAACATAAGATTTACACATGTTCCTTTCATTGGCAAACTTACGCGGAACCATATAGCAAAGAGGATTCTGGGAGATGTAGCTCCCAGTCTTAGAAGGGAGTGATGGTGGTACCAAGTTGACTATAGACAAGCCAGCCTAGGAATGCAGATGTTTTGGACTGCCCGTCTTTTACTATTTTGTGCTGCCTTTTACAGAAGAATTGCATAAGAACCTGATTCTTGATTCCAAGGAATCTGAAACAGTGCAAACCAAACTCATGTCCACAAGCCTAACCTTGCCTTGAAAAAGCTGGATGTGATATGGTGAATCCCCCCAAGTCTGTTTACTAGATTTAGGGTACTAGTGGCATGTAGGGGGTTGGCTCCGGTCTCTTGGATTAAGTAAAGAGGGCAAGAGTGACAACAAGATACCTCCACTGCCCAATGGCCATCATCACCTGGCCTGGCTGGGTGCCTCCATGGAGGGGTTTGCGGAGAACTCAGAGTTGCCTTCTTTCTGAACCCATTAATACTGATGCCCTATATGAAGTGATGGGTGATGCTTGGCTGACTGTGGTCTCTTATGATTAGTAGGTGACTTTACTCATATGGGCTTCTGGCAGTCATGATAAATGGCATCACTGACTGACTTTTCTGCAGTCAGACAAAAGAAATAAAATGAAACATTCATGACCCAGCAATCTTGCTGACAGGCTGGTCTGCAATCAGAAAACTTGAGAAATTAGACTTGAAAATAGCTTGAAAATGCCTTCAATAGATTTCTGCAGAGCAAATGCAGTTGTATCTTCTGATTCTTTGACCAGCTAATTTTAAGTGACTGCATCTTGAAAGAAGTCATGGTGACACTTGGGGACTCCTGTTGAATTTTTAGATTAGTCACTGAACACAACTGCAACTTCTGTCTTATTAGAAGGACCTTTAAGGACAGAATAAAATAACAAAACCCAATGGTCTTAGTCTGAGTTCCCCAGAAACCAGAGCCTGAGACAAAGGCTTGCCTTTTAAGGTGGTTCATTGGAATGTGATTAGAGACCAAGAGTACAGGGAAGGGGAGTGAACAGGGAAGGAGGGAAGGCCAACACAATGATGGGTTATTCATCAGTTGTCTACTGGTACTTGACTCTGCTAGGACTTTCAGAGAAGCTTTATGGAATGTGCCTGAGAACTGTCTGCCCAGAGGACCAAGGGGGGAAACATTTATCCATTGGCTCCAAGTCCGCATTGATCAAAAAATGTCCCATGAGACCTTGCATTTCCAGGTCATTGGTGTTAAGCATAGTGTGTGTTTGAGTGGGAGGTGCCCCAGGCAGGAGCTGAGATTTACCCAGTGCAGGCCCAGGGGGAAGCAATCGTCTGATTACAGCTGCACAGAGATGACCATACCCTAGTTGGAACCAGTCTCTGCAGCAGTGACTGGAGGAAGACGTGGGTTTGAGAGGGTTCTCAAGGGGGCACAAGAGGTATCCTAAACATATTCCAAACAATGAGCAGGTATTGACTATTTCAGATGTTGGATGCAGGGGTGGTCTGGGTAGAATAGGTAGAAGAGTGACGTGGTAAAGCCCTACTCCTTACTCTTCCCTAAATACCCATGCTTTCCTTAACATATTGTACCCTAGGTATATGGAAATATTTCATTTATCATAAAATTTAAACTGCTGTTACTTCTGAGAGTTATATTCAAATTTAAATGCACACTTCGATATAAATGATAGATACATATGTGTGATAGTTAATTTTGTGTCGACTTGACTGGGCCATCGGGTGCCCAGATATTTGGCCAAACTTTATATCTGGATGTGTCTGGGAGGGTGTTTCTGGATGAGATTAACATTTTTTTTTTTGCAGTACGCGGGCCTCTCACTGTTGTGCTCTCTCCCATTGCGGAGCACAGGCTCCGGACGCGCAGGCTCAGCGGCCATGGCTCACGGGCCCAGCCGCTCCGCGGCATGTGAGATCCTCCCGGACCGGGGCACAAACCCGCGTCCCCCGCATCGGCAGGCGGACTCTCAACCACTGCACCACCAGGGAAGCCCCCGAGATTAACATTTGAGTTGGTAGACTGAGTAAAGCAGATTGTCCTCCCCAATGTGGATGGCCCTCATCCAATCTCTTGGAGGCCTGAGTGGACAAAAAAGGCTGAGTAAGGGAGAATTTGCTCTCTTTATCTGATTGTCTTTGAACCGAGACATTGATCTTCTCCTGTCTTTGGACTCAGACAGACTGGAACTTACACGATCAGCTCTCCTTGGTCGGCAGCTTGCTGACTGCAGATGTCGGTACGCCTCAGCCTCCATGATTGTGTGAACCAATTCTTCATAATAAATCTCTTTACATATATATGTATATCTTAATATATTAATATGTATTTATCATTACATATATTTACCTAACATTATAAAGATATATATATATATATATTTCCTGAGGCTCTAACAAGACTTATATCTATAAACATTTCTTTATTTATATATATATATATAGCTATATTTCTATACAGATATTTATTTTATTGGTTATCTCTCCTCTCTCTCTCTCTCTCTCTCTCTCTCTCTCTCTCTCCCTCTCTCTCTCTCTCCTATTGGTTCTGTTTCTCTGGAGAATATTGACTAATAGAAATATATATTTTCTCCCAAATCTTGTTTTCATAGGGAAAGAGGGTACAAGTATCCTGGGAATCGGATGTAGTTGGAAGCCAAATTTTCCAACCCTTATATATTTTTTCCATTATCAGCCTGGTTTTGTCTAGTGCCTATAACCTTGGGAGACATTGTCCTGGTTGCCACCGTCTCTTTCAAGGGTAGATTTTTTTCCCCCAGTCATTCTTCTCCCTTGGCTTTCTCCATGAGAAACCTGATGTGAGGAGAGAACTCAGCAAATATTTAAGTAAATATTTATGGAATGACATGAATGAATACAGAGTTAAAAATAGAACATTTCCTTATCTACCCTGGACTAGATGTACGACCAAACCATCCCGAATAGATTTTGCATAGATTAAACGTCACCTTCCTGACCTCCCCAATGAGTTCAGCTACTGCTTCTGTTCTCTTCCAGACCACCATGTATATTCAGCTGTTGTAGCCCTTATTTTCCCCTGTACTTATTTAAGGCTTGCTAGAGTGAGGACTCCTCAAGGGCAAGGACCGTTTCTTGTTCATCTTTCTATTGTCAGCACTGAGCAAAGTCTCTGGTGCCTGGATATTTAGAATTAATTAGAATCTGACTTTATATAAATCGTGATATCTTCAATAACGGACTTAAAACCATTTGTAGAATAAAAAGGCTAAACATATCTCCCAGCTGAGTGACCTTGGGCAAATCACTGAACTTCTCTGTACATCAGTTTATCTAAGTGAAAAAGGAGAGATCAAACTGGGTTAGGAGATCTATGGCATGCATGCTGCCCCTCTGCTTCCTATGCCCTGGCTGACATTTCTAATGGACCATGACTCTCTCTCACTGGGTCCAGATATGAGCTTATTATACCTAATCTAGTACAGGCATTCCTTGTTTTATTGTGCTTCACAGATATTGTGTTTTTTTACCGGTAGAAGGTTTTGTGGCAACTCTGTGTCAAGCAAGTCCATTGGTGCCATTTTTCCAATAGCATTTGCTCACTTTGTGTCTCTGTGTCACATTTTGGTAATTCTTACAATATTTCAAACTTTTAAATTATTATTATATTTGTTTTGTAATCTGTGATCAGTGACCTTTGATGTAACTATTGCAGAAAGATTATGGCTTACTGAAGGCTCAGGTGATGGTTAGCATTTTTGGCTATAAGGTATTTTTTTATTACTTTTTTTTAACAGATCTTTATTGGAGTATAATTGCTTCACAATACTGTGTTAATTTCTGTTGCACAACAAAGTGAATCAGCCATATGCATACACATGTCCCCACATCCCCTCCCTCTTGAGCCCCCCTCCCATCCTCCCTATCCCACCCCTCAAGGTCATCGCAAAGCACCGAGCCGACCTCCCTGTGCTATGCTGCTGCTTCCCACTAGCCAACTATTTTACATTCTGTAGTGTATATATGTCGATGCTACTCTTACTTTGCCCCATCTTCGCCTCCTTTGTCATAAATTAGGTGCCCATATGTGCGTGGGTTTATCTCTGGGCATATCTTATACCATTGATCTATATTTCTGTTTTTGTGCCAATACCATACTGCCTTGATTACTGCAGCCTTTTGGTATAGTTTGAAATCAGGGAGCCTGATTCCTCCAACTCCATTTTTCTTTCTCAAGATTGCTTTGGCTATTCGGGGTCTTTTGTGTTTCCATGTGAATTGTAAAATATTTTGTTCTAATTCTGTGAAGAATGCCATTGGTAGTTTGACAAGGATTGCATTGAATCTGTAGATTGCTTTGGGTAGTATAGTCATTTACACAATATTGATTCTTCCAATCCAAGAACATGGTATATTTCTCTGTCTGTTTATGTCATCTTTGATTTCTTTCATCAGTGTTTTATAGTTTTCTGGGTACAAGTCTTTCGCCTCCTTAGGTTCATTCCTAGGTATGTTATTCTTTTTGTTGCAATGGTAAATGGGAGTATTTCCTTAATTTCTCTTTTTGATTTTTCATTGTTGCTGTATAGGAATGCCAGGATTTCTATGCATTAATTTTGTATCCTGCAACCTTACCAAATTCATTGATTAGTTCTAGTAGTTTTCTGGTGGCGTCTTTAGGATTTTCTATGTATAGTATCATGTCATCGACAAACAGTGACACTTTTACTTCTGCTTTTCCAATTTGTATTCCTTTTATTTCTTTTTCTTCTCTGGTTGCTGTGGCTAGGACTTCCAAAACTATGTTGAATAATAGTGGTGAGCGTGGACATCCTTGTCTTGTTCATGATCTTAGTGGAAATGCTTTCAGTTTTTCACCATTGAGTATGATGCTTGCTGTGGGTTTGTCATATATGGCCTTTATTATTTTGAGGCAGGTTCCCTTTATGCCCATTTTCTGGAGAGTTTTTATCATAAATCGGTGTTGAATTTTGTCAAAAGCTTTTTCTGCATCTATTGAGATGGTCGTATGGTTTTTATGCCTTAATTTGTTAATGTGGTGTATCACATTGATTGATTTGCGTGTATTGAAGAATCCTTGCATTCCTGGGATAACTCCCACTTGATCATGGTGTATGATCCTTTTAATGTCCTGTTGGATTCTGTTTGCTAGTATTTTGTTCAGAATTTTTGCATCTATGTTCATCAGTGATACTGGTCTATAATTTTCTTTTTTTGTGTTACCTATTTCTAGTTTTGGTATGAGGGTGATGGTGGCTTCGTAGAATGAATTTGGGAGTGTTTCTCCCTCTACAATTCTTTGGAAGAGTTTGAGAAGGATCAGTGTTAGCTCTTCTCTAAATGTTTGATAGAATTCGCCTGTGAAGCAATCTCATCCTGGACTTTTGTTTGTTGGAAGATTTTTAATTGTGGTTTCAATTTCATTACTTGTGATAGGTTTGTTTATATTTGTACGTTTCCAGGAATTTGTCCATTTCTTCGTGGTTGTCCATTTAATTAGCATATAGTTGTTTGTAGTAGTCTCTTATAATCGTTTGTATTTCTGCAATGTCAGTTGTGATTTCTCCTTTTTCATTTCTAACTTTATTGATTTGAGTCCTCTCCCTTTTTTTCTTGATGAATCTGGCTAAGGGTTTGTCAATTTTGTTGATCTTCTCAAAGAACCAGCTTTTAGTTTTATTGATCTTTGCTGTTGTTTTCTTCATTTCTATTTCATTTATTTCTGCTCTGATCTTTATTATTTCTTTCCTTCTACTGACTTTGGGTTTCCTCTGTTCTTCTTTCTCTAGTTGTTTTAAGTGTAGGGTTAGATTGTTTATTTGAGATTTTTCTTGTTTTTTTGGGGGTGAGATTGTATTGCTATAAACTTCCCTCTTACAACTGCTTTTGCTATGTCCCATAGGTTTTGCGTTGTTGTGTTTTCATTGTCATTTGTTTCTATGTATTTTTTAATTTCTTCTTTGATTTCTTCAGTGATCTTTTGGCTATTTAGTAGCATACTGTTTAACCTCCATGTACTTGTGTTTTTTACAGTGTTTTTCCTGTAATCTATTTCCAATCTCATCATGTTGTGGTCAGAAAAGATGCTTGATATGCTTTCAATTTTCTTAAATTTTCTGAGGCTTGATTTATGACCCAAGATGTGATCTATCCTGGAGAATCTTCCATGTGCACTCGAGAAGAAAGTGTATTCTGCTACTTTTGGGTAGAATGTTCTATAAATATCAGTTAGATCTATCTGGTCTATTGTGTCATTTAAAGCTTGTGTTTCCTTATTTATTTTCTGTTGGGATGATCTCTCCTTTGGTGTAAGTGTAGTGTTAAAGTCCTGTACTATTATTGTGTTACTGTTGATATCTCCTTTCATGGTTGTTAGCATTTGCCTTATGTATTGAGGTGCTCCTATGTTGGGTGTATAAACATTTACAATTGTTATATCTTCTTCTTGGATTGATCCTTGGATCATTATGTAGTGTCCCTCCTTATCTCTTGTAACAGTCTTTATTTTAAAGTCTATTTTATTTGATACAAGTATTGCTACTCCAGGTTTTATTTTTTTTTGGAATTTTACTTTATTTATTTATACAGCAGGTTCTCATTAGTCATTATACTTGCTGTATAAATAAATACATGTCAATCCCAATCGCACAATTCATGAAACCACCCCCCCACCCCCCCACCGCTTTGCCCCCTTGGTGTCCATATGTTTGTTCTCTACATCTGTGTCTCAATTTCTGCCCTACTCCAGCTTTCTTTTGATTTCCATTTGCATGGAATATCTTTTTCCAGCCCCTCACTTTCAGTCTGTTTGTGTCCCTAGGTCTGAAGTGGGTCTCTTGTAGACAGCATATATATGGGTCTTGCTTTTGTATCCATTCAGCCAGTCTGTGTCTTTTGGTTGGGGCATTTAATCCATTTACATTCAAGGTTATTATCAATATTTATGTTCCTATTACCATTTTCTTAATTGTTTTGGGTTTGTTATTGTAGGTCTTTTCCTTCTCTTGTGTTTCCTGCCTAGAGAAGTTCCTTTAGCATTTGTTGTAAAGCTGGTTTGATGGTGCTGAATTCTCTTAGCTTTTGCTCGTCTATAAAGGTTTTAATTTCTCTGTCGAATCTGAATGAGATCCTGCTGGGTAGAGTAATCTTGGTTGTAGTTTTTTCCCTTTCATCACTTTAAATATGTCCTGCCACTCCCTTCCGGCTTGCAGAGTTTCTGCTGAAAGATCAGCTGTTAACCTTATGGGGATTCCCTTGCATGTTAATTGTTGTTTTTCCCTTGCTGCTTTTAATATTTTTTCTTTGAATTTAATTTCTATTAGTTTGATTAATATGTGTCTTGGTGTATTTTTCCTAGGGTTTATCCTGTATGGGACTCTCTGTGATTCCTGGACTTGGGTGACTATTTCCTTTCCCATGTTAGGGAAGTTTTCAACTATAATCTCTTCAAATATTTTCGCAGGCCGTTTCTTTTTCTCTTCTTCTGGGACCCCTATAATCCGAATGTTGGTGCGTTTAGTGTTGTCCCAGAGGTCTCTGAGATTGTCTTCAATTCTTTTCATTCTTTTTTCTTTATTCTGCTCCTCAGCAGTTATTTCCACCATTTTGTCTTCCAGCTCACTTATTCATTCTCTTGCCTCTGTTATTGATTCCTTCTAGTGTATTTTTCATTTCAGTTATTGTATTGTTCATCTGTTTGTTCTTTAGTCCTTCTAGATCTTTGTTAAACTTTTCTTGTATTTTCTCAATCCATGCCTCCATTCTATTTCTGAGATTCTAGATCATCTTTACTATCATTACTCTGAATTCTTTTTCAGGTAGATTGCCTATTTCCTCTTCATTTATTTCGTCCTGTAGGTTTATCCCTTGCTCCTTCACCTGTGACACATTTTTTTGCTGTCTCATTTTTTTTTTTTTTTTTATGAGCGGGATTGTGTTCCTATCTTACTGATTGTTTGGCCTGAGCCTTCCAACACTGGGGTTTGTAGCCTATTGGGTAGAGCTGGGTCTTGGTGCTGAGATGAGGATCTCCATGAGACCTCACTCCGATGAATATTCCCTGGGGTCTGAGGTTCTCTGTTAGTCCAGTGGTTCGGACTCAGAGCTCCTACTGCAGGACCTTTAGCCCGACCCCAGGCTCATGAACCTAGATCCTGCAAGGTGCCTGGGGTAGCAAAAAAAAAAAAAAAAAGAACAATATCAAAGTAAAAAATAAAATTAGACTAGGAAACTAACAGCTATGTTAGAAAGAGTATAAAAATAAAAACATAGATGGATCAACAACCAGAAGGTACATCAGTACCACAGTAGTAAAAAAGAGGAGGGAATAAAAAAGGAGTGGGAAGGCCTTGGCTATGAAGGATGGGACTTAAGCAAGGGAGAGGTTTGGGCAGTGGGCAGGGCCAAAGCTCAGGACCCACAGGGCTGGAAAAGGCCCTGGGGGCTGTGGGGGTGGGGCTTAGGCTCAAGGAACAAAAGGGGCCCAGGTGTGCCCCCCCACCCGGGTCTCAGAGGGCAGGGGACCTCACTGGGAGCCCAGCAGGCTTCCTGGGCCCAAGTGGGTGGGGCAATCGCCCTCTGCTCCTCTCCTGCTCCTCCTGGAGGGCCCCGCATGCCTGCCTCTCCTGATCTCCCCTGCCTCCTTCCTACATCCCCAAGGACCCATGTCCTTGGGCTGGAGGGGACTTTGGAGGGCAGGGGATCGGCCTGGGAGCTCAGCAGCCTCACCAGGCCCAAATGGGTGGGGCAATCATCCTCCACTCTTCTCCTGCTCTTTTCAGAGAGTCCCTCCTACCTGCCTCTCCTGATCTCCCTGGCCTCAGGGGCGCTGATCCTGTCTGGCCTCCACTTCTCCTCCCCCCTCAGTCCCCCTACGTCCCACTGGTTTACTTTGAGGTTCCTCCCATCTCCTTGGGCATCAGAGTCTCCCACCAGTGGTCAGCAGATGCCCTAGTTGAGGGGAGATGTTAACTCCGCGTCTTCCCCCCCCCACCACCTTGATTCCACCTCCGCTATTAGGTATTTTTAAATTAACACATGCACATTGCTTTTTTAAGACATAATACTATTGTGCACTTAGTAGACTACAATACAGTATAAACACAATTTTTATATGCACTGGGAAACAAAATTCATGTGATTTGCTTTATTGTAGTACTCACTTTATTTGAGTGGTCTGGAACAAAACCACACTATCTCTGAGGTATGCCTGTGTAGCTTGAGGTTTCTCTGATGATCTTAGTTTGCCATCAAGCTGGAATCAGTTCTTTGGAAAGTTTTAAGCAGGAGAGAGATAAAATTTGATTCATGCTTTGAAAGATCATTCTGATCAACTAGTAGAGGGTGCTCAGAGTACTGGATCTTCTCAGAAACTCTAGCTAAATTATAGCAGCAGAGACAAAAGTGCATGGTTGATCTGGCAGGAAAGCAAATGGCAGAAACATAAATGAAACTGTTAAAGAAGAGGGAAATCCTGTGAGATCATGGCATAGCTTCCCCAGGAGGAAGAGGGTTGAGTGTGTTATTAGGTCTAGTAATTAAACTTTTAGTCAAATTCAGGGATAGGAACTGCAGTCTTGGGTCTGAATGAGGCAGGGGATTGGAATGGAAAACCACATGAACCAGGATGCTTGAAAGGTTGATCTGTAGCGATAAGATTCTCTGGAAGAAATTCCACCTATCAACATAAAGAGAGAGGAAGCATGTCTATGCTTTGCTCTCAGTGAAAAACATTACCCCTGAGAAATCAAAATTTCTATTTTGTGCTTTATGCAAACTTCGGCTCCAAATCTATTCTTTCCAAATTTTCCATGAAACCCAAACTGAAAAATTAATATATAAAGTGATTCTAAGCCTACTCCTTGAGTGCCTGGCAGAAGTAAAGCAAAACTCCTGTGGAGGAGCACTTCCATTTCCCATGCCATAGGAGTTGGACCGTGTAAGAGAGACTAACGATGAATCCACAATCCACAATAACAAAACACACACAGAAACGAAACAATACTCATTAGAGAGCCAATAGACAAAACAATATTAAGTAATTTTATATTTGTTTAAGTGTCTGAGACATAGTATTATATAAATGTTTAAATAGATAAATGGATGGATAGATAAATAAATAGATAACAAAAAGAAGATTAAAACACCAAGAACTTTGGTTACCAGAGAAATCCATAAAATATTTTTAAGTAGGTATACTTAAAACTATTAAAGACATAAAAGGCACAAAACATTTACAAGAATGTTCATTGCAGCTTTATTCATTATTACAAAAAATTGGAACTCAAACTACATATTCACCAATAGGAAAATGGACAAATTGTGTACCTTCAAATAATAAATGAATAAGTGAATACTATGTCAGTTAAATGAACAAACTAAAACTAAGTTTATTTAGTTCAATCTCAAACACATAATGTTAAGCAAAAAAAAAAAAAGAACAAATTTTAGAAGGATATCTACAATGTGATTCCATTTATAGTTTAAAATCATGCATGCATAGTAATACTATATTACATACATTGTTTGTGGGTGTATACATACATAATAAAGATATAAAAACATACATATGCATGGTAACCTCTAGAATCAGGATAGTGGTTACTTCTGAGTATGAACGGGTAGAAGGGGAATAGAGTTGTCTCCACTCATCTTGTTTCTTAAGCTAGGTGGTAGAAACTTAGTGTTTGTTAAATTATTATTTATACATTTTTCAAACATGAGGTAATTATTCATCACTGTAATCACAAGAGAGAAATACTGAGTGATTGATATTTATCCATAAAAGATACTGTAGAAGAACACAGAGTAAGCCCAATAAAGTAATGGAAATAAATAGTAGAGACAAGAGCAAAAATTCATTAAAAAGAACATAAAAAAACAATAAAAGAGAATGAAATAAAACTAAAAGCCAGGGTTTTGAGAAGCTTAATGAAACAAACCTCTGGTAAATTCAGTCAACTTAAAAATAGAGTATACAAATAAAAAGTATTAGTCCTGAAAAAGGAGACATAACTACTGATTCAGTAGAGGTGAAGAAATCATAAGAGGATATTATGAGCAACTTTATGCCAATGCCATCTGAAAACATACAAAAAATTGATATCTTTTAAGAAATTGACTCAAGATAAAATAGAAAAACAAAATAGACTTATAACTACTAAGGAAATTAAAATAGTATTATAAAATCGATTCTTTTCAAAAATCTCTAAGTTAGGTGAATTTACAGGCAAGTTTTGTCAAACTTTAAGGAGCACGTGGTTCCAATTTTGTATAAATTGTCCCACATAATAACAGGATGAAAAGCTCTATAACTGCTGTTATAATATTGATAACACACCTGAAAAGGGTACAATAAAAGAAAGTATAGGTTGATAGCAACTATAAACATAACTTCAAAATTTCTAAATAAATTAATAAGAGCAAAATAATTTTTCAAACAGTAAATAAGTTAAATAATAAATCATGACTAAGTAGACTTTATTTCAGGAGTATAAAGAAGATTTTACATTAGAAAGTATTGCAGGACTTTCCTGGTGGCTCAGTGGTTGAGAATCTGCCTGCCAATCCAGGGGACATGGGTTCGACCCCTGGTCCAGGAAGATCCCACATGCCACGGAGCAACTAAGCCCATGTGCCACAACTACTGAGCCTGTGTTCTAGAGCCTGAGAGCCACAATTACTGAGCCCATGTGCCACAACTACTGAAGCCCGCATGCCTAGAGCCTGTGCTCTGCAAAAAGAGAAGCCACTGCAATGAGAAGCACACGCACCGCAGCAAAGAGTAGCCCCAGCTCACAGCAACTAGAGAAAGACTGTGTGCAGCAATGAAGACAAAATACAGCCAAAAATAAAGTAAAAAGAAAGTATTGCATGTAGTTTATCACACTACACAGTAAAAAGAAAACTCTTGTGATCACCTAAGTGGATGGAGAAAAGCATTTAATAAAAATTCAATACCCGTTTATAATATAAATTCACGACAAACTAGGACTATAAGAAAACATCCAGAACCTGATAGTATATTCTAAAAAATTACAACAACTATTATAATTAATGATAAAAATCTTAGAAACATTCCTATTTAGTTCAGGGATAACATTTTATTGGAGGGCTTAGCCACCATAATTAAATAAGAACAAATACAAATTATGAGGCATT